>NC_136482.1:68397879-68500379 GCF_053919585.1 Euprymna scolopes | reverse complement strand
CGCTTACGGGAGCCCTCTCTACCCCAATACACATATACACACACACACAAATATATACGGTGCTAGTTGGCCGTTGACCCAGAAAAAGAGTTCATTCGCCCTTTGGAAGGTCTTGTTTTTAATCCTTCAGGGAGACTAGCCGCCTTCCTCACCAAACAAGTCTGGTGGGGGAACCAGTTTAGTCGCCGGTGACCCGACCATGAGGCAGGTAGTACTGGGTTACATGGTACCAGTAGCATATGACATGACCTGACATATATACGTATATACATACATATATATACATATATACATACATACATATATATACATATATACATACATACACATATATATATACATATATACATACATATATACATACATATATATAATATATACTTATATATATACATATATACATACATACATATATATACATATACACATGCATACATATATACATATATAAATACATACATATATATATACATACACATATACACATGCATACATATATATATATATATACATATATAAATACATACATATATATATACATATATACATACATACATATATATATACATATATACATACATACATATATATATATACATATATACATACATATATATACATATATATACACATATATGCATATACATATATATACATATATATATATACATATATAACATATACATACATATATATATATGCATACATATATCTATATACATACATATATATACATATATATATTATCTAAGAACGATTTAATTATGTTTAGTATTCTACCAGTGATATCGTATGATCTGATTTTCCTGAGGAGACCCTCATGCCATACCCTGTCAAAAGCCTTAGATATATCTAGAGCTATCGCTCTGCCCCCCCCCCCCTCGGCTTTGTCTAGTGAGTGGTATATACGTTCAGAGATTACAGTTGTCGAGCTTCAAAACGATACTGATCTTGTGAAAATCCGTCGCCATTGTCGAAGGTTTTAGGCAGACATGCAGACATACATACATTTATATATTGGTAGCTCAAAATTTCGACCCAAACCGATTAAAAAGCTTGTCCTATCTCTGAATACCTTTTTTGTAAAATTTCAAATGTTTAGACCCGAAATGGTGTGAGTAATTTGGTAGAGACCGCAGAGGTCATTTTTTAAAAATCTTTGATCCCTATTATGACCCCTTAAGATTTATTGGTTTGGGGTCAAATAACGTTATTAAGTTAGATCCATGCCCAAGGAACCTATATCTAACATTTCAATTGTGTATACCCAAAGTTGACGGAGGAGTTTGGTAGAGTTTTCAAAGGTCAAATCGTTTAACGTTTACGCTTTAACAGTCAAATTTCTGGCCGAAAACGAATTACAAAGATTTTCCCAAATTTCAGTACCCTGTATATCAAATTTTGAGTCTGTAGACTGAAAACAGACAGAGATACAGATAGACACTTTCACTTATATATATATATATATATATATATATATATATATATATATATATATATATATATAATTAATGTTTGTATCAATTGGTTTCCTAGATGTAAATCCAATGAAACTCACGTGATTATTGAAAAAATTGAAAAGTGCTCAATGCAAGACAGCTTCTTCCAAAAACCCCTACTGTTCATATTCACGAAGTATACACCCCACTTTTTTCCTGAACGTAAACCACACCCAAATGTCTCATAAAACTAATGTAATTTTGACTCCCGTTTCAATATCGATTCTTTTTTGATCTTATGAAGTATTATCCTTGAATTGGGATTCTACTAAAACATGTATGCAAATATGTAACCAATAATGTTTGTATAATAAACAGACTATATATATGTTACATGAAAGGACTGCCCCATTCTCATGTCAGTAAGAATACAGACTAGATAAATGAAAATAATATTAGGAAAAGGCTAGAATCGAACCTTGTAAGCAAGTGTTAAAGATAATGGAAATTGAAATCTATGGAATTCAATCCATTGTTAATTCTTTTAGAAATAGCTAAATACTAGCATGTGTGCCCGGCGTTGCCCAGGTGTTTGGAGATGTGTGTTGAGCAAAAAAAAAAAAAAGTAGTAGTAGGAAGGAAGGAAGGCTCGAACCCGTACCGCGAAGGAGGAAAAGAACGGGGAAAAACGTGACGTCTTTGCCAAACCGGAAGTGACGTAGGTTTAAATGAACGCTAGACAATCGAAAGGAGGAGATAACTTTCGAAAATATCGGCGAAAAAAAGCGACCCCCCTGTAGAAAAGTGCCTAGTTGAGGGTGAAGAAATTAATGTTTTTAGCCAATTTTTCGGTATTTGTCGCCTAAAGGATCGAGCTTCAAACGATACTGATCTTGTGAAAATCGGTCGCCCTGTCGAAAGTTTTAGGCAGACATGCAAACATATATACATCCATTTATATATTGGTAGATCAAATTTTCGACCCAAACCGATTAAAAAGTTTGCCCTATCTCTAAATACCCTTTATGTCAAATTTCAAATGTTTAGACCAGAAATTGTCTTAATTTGGTAGAGACCGCAGAGGTCAAATTTTAATTTTAACTTTGACCCCTATTATGATCCCTTAAGATTTATTGTTTTGGGCTCAAATCCAGTTATTGAATTAGATCAATGTCCAAGGAACCTATATCTAAAATTTCAAATGTTTATACCCAAAATTGACGGAGGAGTTTGGTAGAGTTCTCAAAGGTCAAATCGTTGAACTTAAACCCCTTAACCCAAATTTCTTGCCGAAAACAGATTACAAAGATTTTCTCAAATAATAGTACCCTGTATATCAAATTTCGAGTTTGTAGACTGAAAATTGACAGAGTTATTGTGTCGGAAAATATACACAGACAGACATACACACACAGACACTTTCACTTTTATAGATATATAGATTATTAATGTCAAAAAATTAGTCGATTGTCCATTCTTTTAGAAATCTGGATATTAAATATGTCAGTTAAAAGCATGGACAATGCGAATTAAAAAATATTGTTTAAAAATAGGTTAGATATTAAACAATTAGAATTGAGAATTCTTTGTTTGCTAAGTACTTTGCTAGTCATTTTATTGAAACTTTATTTCAGCCTTAAACTAGACACTATCACTATAATGCCACTGAGTATATCTAATTTGATGCTTTAGTAAGTTCCCATCACCCCTCCCCCGAATAAGCTAGAGTACATTTCATTCACGGGGTGAGTGGAGGGAAAGAAAGTACAAAAATGCACAGATCGATTACCTGATTTCCACACCTTTGAATTGACATAAACCTTACCGTCGCGTTTAAAAGAATAATATGAGTTGTTATTTTTAGCATTTTTAAATATTTATGTTTTGGATAAGCTATAATACGCACGGAAATAATTATTATACGATTCGATAAAATAAAATGTATGACAAAATAGTGGCAACAAAATTAGCTGGATTCCTTCGACATTCTGTTATGTATCTCTGTTTGGTGAGCATTTGCCTGTCTCGAATTAATTGTTTTAACTTCGAAAAGCCAGAATCATCTTCGAATAACGGCGATACCATTCGTTCTTCTATTCTCCAATATGATGACACAAGTTATTCCAGCTTGGCAAAAGAAGGATTCCGCTCAACTTTAACTAATACTTCAACCTTTCATCGTCAACCAGACGAGCAAATATACGACACCGAGAATGAGCTATCCGTTCTGCCGTCTCCTCCTGCGGTTAAGGCGAACACCAAACAAAATCCATCTAAACCCGAATGGTTTGTTTACAAAGATTCAAATATAGAAATAGATTACTATCATGGGTTCACGTTTTCCCCTAGTATGTTCTGCGTCGGTGTGTACAGTGGATTTTTTATAACTACTCTGTTGGTTGGCGGCCTCATGTGGAAGCTCCAAGAGGAAGACATTGGTTAATCTCTACATTTTCAAAGCATAAAACCAGCTTATTCCAGCAATATCTGCCAATCGCTTAAAAGTTAACTCCCTAAAATGTTTTCCCTTCATAAAGCTTTCTTTAAAATCAAGCCTAGAATTGTTGTATTCGTTTAAATTGAAAGAATTTCTAACGTCTAAACGTTTTCTGTTAAAACGTTTTCCTTGCATGTGCAAGTTTGTCACTTCAAAAATTGACTATTAATAAATTGAACATTTTTATGGAGTAACATTTTTGGAACGAAAATTCAGGTTCAGAATTGGCAAAAGCATGGAACATTTTAAGATGAAATTGAGTAAAATTTTAAATAGTATAAAAACTTTGGCTTTTTTGTCAGAATAAATATTATACAACTGCATTACCCAGGAATAAATGAAAACTTCGCACTCATTTTCCCAACCATGAACATGATTACATTCTATTTTTATAATTTTACATTTCTAAATTAAAACTTTTATGTTCGGCGTATACACACCCCGACTGAATGCTAAAGTATCTTGGCTCTCTCGGTAAACTTTACTCAAAGTTAAAACAATTAAATACTAATTTCTGCTTGCACAGGATATACGCAAAAATTGGTGCTAATGCACTTGCTGATCCGCACTATTTTTTAAAAATCGTATTTCCAAGTTTAAAGTTTTTTTAATTTTTTAAATTTTTTATTATTCAACGAAGGTTAAAATACAGAATAGGTACAAAACACTCCCCCATGTTAAGAATGGCTTTTTAAATAACGTTATTTCAGCACGGACCAATAAGTGCACTAGTGCCCAAAAATTAAGTACTTACAAAGACTCCAGTCTTGATCGAACGCCTGAGAAACGGGACTTTATTTTTTGTGTAAGACTGAGACCTATACTTTTATCACCTGTTATTTTAGGGGTGGATTGCTATTTGGATTTTGGATTAATAGCTAAGATTTCAATGCTTTGTTAGGGAGTTGCGAATGTAAGCCAGTCCGATAAATTGACGTTCGACATATTAAAAAATATTTAAGTCGTTCAACCGTCTTGGTTTGATGCACTTTCTAACAGTTCGATTTGTCTTTGGTCTCCAAACGTTTCTTTCCAACATCACTTCTTCATTGACGCCAAATGTTTCCGTCATATTCATTTGAGGTCGGCGAACAGCCTGAACTCACTTGGGCTACATCCGGAAAACTATGGGTACGGAAGCAATTGATCCACTTGTAATATAGTTTATTGATGAAAGGGCACTTTTTTTATTTGACGTTCGTTCATTTCTTTTTTTTTTTTTTTTTTTTTCAAAACGTTTTTCGAACTTCGTATAATGTAACCATGACGTGAAAAAACAAATCCGTTCCCGTAAGTTAAAATATGTATAAAATTAAGGTGCTTAATGCACTTACTGATCCGCGCTATTTTTAAAAATCGTATTTAATTAAAGTTTTATGTTATTCAATTGTACAGAATAGGTACAAAACACCCCCTCCCCATGTTAAGAATGGCTTTTTAAATAATAACGTTATTATTTCAGCACGGATCAATAAGTGCACTAGTACCAAAATTAAATTTGAATACGTTTAATGAGTTATTATATTTTAAATTTCCAATTCATCAGCTGTTAACTATGACCTAAACGCTAAAAGGAAAAATTGACGTCGGCTATCTTGGATCGTCGTTAAACACGGACATTGACGAAATCTTGATTAAAAACTTTGTCAGAACTTAAAACCGATGCTGGTTTGTTAAACGTATGGTATTTCTGCAGACTGTTATTTTATAGATGGCATTTTTAAGTTAAATTCAATTTTTACAGTATTTTTAAAATTAAATTGTTGGGTAAAAGTACCCCTTATGTTTAAAATGGAGGTACTTATGCACTTATTGAACCGTGCTGAAATAGTTATTTAGAAAGCCATTCTTAACATGGAGAGATGAGGCTGTTTTGTAACTATTCTGTACTTTCACCTTACAACTTAATAAAAATAAATGTAAAAGTTGAATTTAACTTGAATACTGTTTAAAATGAAGCGGTTCAGTAAGTGCAGAAGAACCAGAATCGGTTTCTAAATATTTCATCACGGTCCATATTTCGCATAAGTACCAAAAGTTTAGTGTTTGTTAACGGTTATTTGTATTTTCTATTTCTGGGTTATTTATACTGTATGAATACAGATTTTTAAAAACTTAAATCCATAGGTACATTTGAACTTTGACTGCAGCAATTTCGCTCCGATTAATTTGGATTTTTCTATAGTCCGTAACTTCTATGTTACTCTGTTTACTTTGTCTTAAAAGTAAGGTCGAGATATGTAACTTTCTAGCAGGCCTCCCGGTGTTGCCCAGTCGTAAAATACGCTTAAATATATTCATGCAAATTACGTATTTATTATAAAACCAATACCCAATATATCATGGTATTGTATCCAATATATAGTAGTGATTTCAAGTGTAAAAAGACTTTGGTGGCGTCAGTTAGAATCGAAGCCAAAATATCTAGCGCTTCAGCCTTATTCGTTGCCATCTGAGCCACCAACAGATGGATAACAAAACTCTAAAAAATTAACCGACATTAACTTAGATGTATACTTGATCATGCGTAGAGAAGCATTTTAAGTCGACATACGCCTGGCGATTTCCAATTTTATTAATTTTGACACCCCCTTTAGCAGTTATTCTTACCGGCTACGAACTCCATCTAATTTGTTTCACGGGTCCGAATTTTCTATATATCAAGTTTCAAGTTTGGAGATCAAAATTTACAGTGGTTTGGTAGAGATCATTCCTCACACATACAAACGATGACAAGGTCACTATTATTTATCTTCCACCAGACTGTCCATTCATGTGTAATCACCTTTTCCTTCACCGTATTTCCTCTGCTTCACTTTTTTTGTTTTCAAGTAAGATCTTTGACTTGTTTCATCAAATACTTTTGCATGCAAAATCCGATCCCGCATTTTGCTAATTCCTACCCTCTGATGAGAAGGAAAGTATTTCTTCGAAACTCCGGATTAAGGACTATCCATTTATTTAGTGTTTCCTTTTCAGATTAAATGCTTTTAACTCATTTCAAAGTGTTTTTAACATGTTTCATTAACTGTTTGCTCGTATATATATATATATATATATATATATATATATATATATATACACACACACACGAGGGGGGACCGGCTTTGCCCGGGCGTAAAATACGCTTAAATATATTTCAATTTGTCCAGATTTCGTATATATTATAGTCGCGATTTCTAAAGAAAAAAGGTGCCATCAGCTAGAATCGAAACCGAAACTATAGCATTCAAAGCTGGTGACGTTACTATTGTTCCAACGTGACACGCATATAAATAAATTAAAAATAAACTAAGATGAATGCAAAAAATGTTTAACGATTTTTTTTTTTTTTTTTTTTTTTTCAATTTTGACCCTTTTAAAACAATTTTAACGGCTAAAAACACAAAAGAACGGCCCATAAAAAAATCCAATGATTTGAGGCCCCTTCTTCCGCTCTTCGGCTTTTAGTTTCGGAGGAGAGAGTTGTAAAATATGGAGTCCGACAGACACAAACATATAGCCGTTTATATATTGGATATAATACAATGTGCTGAATCACGACCCCCTTTCCCTCTAAACGATACTTAAAAAACAAAAACAAAGACAATAGTTTAGAATTGAGTGCGAAATCAATTTCATAAGTATATTTAACATAAAATGATTCTCTTTTAGCGATTCGGACTAATATTTTTCTTTTTATTACTAACCCTATTTCTGGTGGCTGCTTGTTAGATTTATACGACCGCAACGAATGAAAAATAATTTATTTGCAAAAAATAATTCCTTTGATTGTTTTATAAAAAATAATTTATTAAATTTTTTTTTTTTTTTTTTTGGAAAAAAAAAAGCTCCTGCCTTATTACTTATACGGTCATTCAATGCGAGCATAATTAGAATAAATACTTATACCTAAAAAAAAAAAAAAAAAAAAAAAAAAAAACCCGGTACAAATGTGTTTTAGGTTGTCGGATACAAAAACCAAGTTAACATCCGAAATAAAGCGGAAGGAAATTCCTGCAATCAACAAAGTTCAATAGCGGTGACCTATCTATTGCCACAGTCGTTTACGTAGAGGTGACTGTTTCTTTGATAAATAGCCTCTTTGTAACAATACCACTTATCTACGTGAACCAATAAACTTAACTCTACTTTTGAAAAGTGAAAACGTACAAAATTCAAGATGAGCCATGTGTATTTGTTGCAGCGACCGGCAAAGATGATCAACCATACAAGAAAAACATGAATATGATAGTGACAAAGAAGGAAAAAAAAAATCGCGTTTCCAACAAAATATAAAGAAATAAATCTGTAATCTTTGAGTAAGTTGATAGGAAACATGGTGATCGTTATTCTGGCTAGTGACCTTTGGTATTTTTACCCAGAACTGTTGCGTTTGAGGTAGCTACTGTAGAACTGGCCGAAATTCCAGTGATTTTTTTTTTTTTTTTTTACATAAATTTATATTGGTCCCCCGATTTATCGGAGAGAGACCTATGTTTTAAGTGGCGTCCATGCTATTCGGATTGTTATTCGGGACTATTGCCAGATAACCGTCCATTAGTTTTTCCTGAAATTTTGCGACAAATTCTATTTCATTAATTATGCACAGTAAAAAAAAAAAAAAAAAAAAAAAAAAATTTTTTTTGCAAAAATTCCCGTTGCAACCCAGGGGCTCAAAAGAGGTACAAAATGGCCCAAAATGACACTTTTTGCCCCATAGCGTTTGATCCACCCATTAGATTTTCCTGAAACTTTGCCAAAATGTGGAAGCCATTGTTCTTAATATGAATTCAGTATGGGCGACCTTGGAAAAATTCTGATTCGCATTCCTCTGGGACTTTTAGGGCTAAAAACATGCCCCTTTGGAGCTCTTTTTTCATATTACTCACATACTTGATATGTATGCATATAGTGGTTTTCCATGGTGCTGAATTCAAATATACATGTAAACGAAATCGTCTTCTATTCCAAATTTAAAAACTGTGATGTTTGTACTTAATCAATACTATTCAAAAGAATTGAAAAAAAAAACCCTAATAAAATGATGAATAAAACGGTGTTCACCTGGGTGCTTTAATCGATACTAGTGAGACCTGTGGAAATTCCACAGGGGACCGATTCATTTGTAATATATTGATGTTGGCATTTTGTAGATATTCAGCGTAGATGGAAACGCTCTGAATTATAGTAACTATTTTTGTCAAAACTGCAAAAGTGTTTATCCAAGTTAGGAGAGACACTCGGCGTAGCGAAGTCGTAAAATATGCTTCGACATATTTGAATTCCTGCAGATTTCGTATATATTATTATACTTAATATTCTATCAATTTTTATATATTATAAGGCTGCGCTTTCAAAAATATATCTATATGACTTGGATTCATCAACTTGAATCGAAACCGAATCTCTAACTCTCTCTCTCTGTCTCTCTCTGTCTCTCTCTCTCATATATATATATATATATATATATGTATATATATATATAATATATATATATATATATATATATAATCTAATACTTGTTTATTGTTATATAAACATGCTCACATCCCGCTGCTACAAATAGCCACTTGTTTCAATCAAACAACAGATATCATCAGGCAGCGACTTGACTATTCAAAAGTTCAATGAATAAGCAATTGAGCACTATCTAACAACCTCGTTGAATTCATTAGTCCATTACTTTTGAATATAAAAAACCCCGAGTATATATATATATATATATATATATATATATATATATATATAATGTGTGTGTGTGTGTGTGTGATCCACATATAGTACTGTTTCGTTGTTTCACAGCTCATCAGTGCGGCTAGATGAACCACTTCCTCAAGCCAGGAATTCCAAAACTTATGAAGAATTCTTGGTAAAATTATTTATTACAAGAAATGGAAATACATAACAATTAAGCGACACGGATGTAAGCGTGACACAGAAAATAACACACACGCTATCGTATTAATATATAGATTATTCTGAAGTATTAAAAAATAAATAAAAATAAACTTATTGCGCACGTCAATCGAGGAAAATAATATAAGGGAGAAAGCTTGTTAGAGGGCAAATTTTCCATAACATGGGAAATTGCATGCTCGATAGGCTTCATGTGTTCGAACTTGGATTTTGTTCTTAATCGATTTCTTAAATCATACTTCGATTCTTCTCTCTTCTCCCTCCTCTATAATTTACTCTGTCGCTAGACTTGAGGAGGTTCGAACCCCGTCGAGCAATAGTTTTTTTTTCTCTCACTCTGTTATAGACGTTGACAAATATTGCTACAAAACTTAAGAGTGTTTTTTTTTAAATAGAACAAACAACGCGAACATTAAGATTTGTGTGAAATATTACCGTTTATGCAATCAATTTTGTTTTAAAGAGAGACGAGAGATTACAACGCATTTGATAGTTGAATGAAATGCTTTCACGTTTACGATTAATATCCGATTTCTGAGGAGGGCAAGCTTGCCAATAATAAAATATTCCGTAAGGTGAAAGTGGGTAATTGGCAATCATTTGGGAAAATACCGTGAGCGTCGGTTGTAATTGCTTTTTATGACAATATTTATCACAAAGATATGTCATCACATCTGTTATCAATGTTCTTCCGGATTTTAAGGATATGCTGAACGTTTTTCGTTGATTGAAAGGAAAGCGTGTTCGATTAACTTAACAGCTGAGTTTATATTCTGCTTTATCATTGTATTAAGAGTAATTTTACGAACACATACGTGGGTAATTGAAGACAGATGATGAAGAATGGTACAACTAAATGGGAGAAAGAAAGGAATCTGATGAGAAGAGAAAGTAGAGAATGAACAGAAAAGTCAATAAACGACCATGGGGATGAAGCTTATATATATATATATATATATATATATATATATATATATATATATATATATATATAAACTCACCATGTGTGTGTGTATATCTATGTCCATTTTTTTTTTTAAAACTGCATCTCTTTCGAGACAGAAGATTGCAGAACGGCACGAGACGCATCAAATAATTGTGTTTTTTGTGGATCGTTGGTAAAAGCAAGTAAAATAGCTGCTAAGAGGTGAAAATCGAAAAAAGAAAAGGAATTTAGCAGATGTAAGTAGCAGATATACATTTATACGTTAAAGTCAGTTCATTTTTAACTATTTCTTATCTGTCTGACTTACGATAGCTCAAACCGTAATGACTAAGGCTCGAGCGCTAAATGTTTTGGTTTCGATTCTAGCTTATGGCACAAAATCATATTTTTTGTACTTTTGAAATCACTACTATACATTGGGTACAATATAATAATCATTAGAGAATTGTCTCTACAATAAGAGATAAAAAAATATGCATAAATTAAAATATCATATTTTAGCGTATTTTACGACCGGGAATGCTTGGAGACTTGCTAGCATTATGTAAATTGTTCATTGTTTATAAGGACGTATATTTTACCGTAATATTTCCCAGGAAAATAATTTGATTTGGGGAACCTTAGCACTGATGTTAGATGGTTAAATTCTAATTGCTGAGAAAAACCCTTAAATATTCCACAGGCGTATTATAGACCATCCGGCCATATGTCGTATTGTTGACCATCCGGGCAAGAAATGCATAGATATGAAAATATTTCTTTGTTGAGATAGCGATGTTGCCTTTTATTTTATGTGAATGATAGGGAATTTGATGTATTAATCAGCGATTTATAAATATTCCTGACACAATGAGCTTAAACTAGATAGATTAGTTCTTAATTACTTTGATTTCAACTTTGTTTTCAGCGATGTTAAAACCGAGTATGAAGACCGACTTAAGTTAATAGTTAACCTTAGTAGTGGTTTGCAGCCAATTTCACGACCATATTTTGAAATAAGTTGTGGAGTACAAATAAGATCAAAGAGGTTAGACCCGGCGTAAGAGAGTTGGCAATTGACCCTTTGTTATACAAACATCTAAAGGTTGAACACCCAGTTTATGTCTAAGTGTTAGAGCATATTGTTATGATTGAAAGTGGCAGTTTTAAATAACAAGTCCTCTCTAGGCTTAGAACTCAGTTTTTAGCTTATAGCTGATTCCAGCATATGCGAGAATAATATCGTCGAACTTGTTTGATAAAGTGATTAACAGATCGAATGAAATAATAAAAATGTATATTTTTTAAAGAAAAAAGTCCTCTTTTCATGTTACAGTCATTCCTTTCATCTCGCAAACCCATATTTTTTCCTAAATCAAAACAAAACTCTTATGGTAAAGCAAAAAAGTAATGCTGAAAGAAGCTTACATCCAAAAGTTTCTGAACTTAAATTTACAACGTGGATGCAGAACTGCTGATAAATTAATTTATCAGAACTTATGCGACACTCGTATCTCCCCCATCCCGAAATAGATCTCTAAACTTTGTGTCGTGTCATACAGTATACGACACTACTTGACTCTCCGATCCTACAGGTCACGACCTGTTGTCTCAATAATTGAAGTGAATCAAATTAGTAGCAACAATTCGCGTACATCGATGGGATGTGGTTATTGAGCATTCATTTACTTGTGAAGGAAGACTTTCCCATTTTAAACATTTGCTGTTCTCAATATCGGCAATATTGCATCTTTAGTTTTAAAGTGTGTCACCTCGATGGCCTGGAATGATATTCTATTGTTTTCCTGGAATTATAATTCTTGAAGCTATCCTCATTCTGCCGACCATAGACGAGCCAATTTTATCAAAACACTTTGGTTACATGTGTACCATTCTTCAAGTGTATTTATCTGTGTTCTCACATACTTGTTTTGTATTTTCTTTCTTGGCATAAAATGGAAAATGATTTAGTGTCCTAACTATAGAATTGCCGATACTTTACAGCAATCATGTAGAAAAAAAAACATTTGACGAAGTTCTTTGTACACGTGAATTGACGCATATGAACCCATATTTGGTATAACACGTCTAATTGAGCAGAACAAAAGGCCGTTGTATAAACTCGGTCGCCTAAAATTATCAACCGAAGTTCGTGATAATCCTTGTGCTTCGCTTGGGTCGCATGTGGTCTTAGCTGCAAAGGAAATTTCAAAGAAATCGACAACTCTGTTGAAGCACTAACTACAGGTTGATTAAAATAAGTTACAAAAGCACCACTAAAGTTCGATATAACAACCGTTCCGGTCCTACAAGTTGCAATGTGAGTAAATAGTCGGCTAAATTTCCCAGGTCCAATCCTAGTATTCGCTAACATTTACTTTCTCTCTTCTCTTTCTTTTTTTGAAATACTTTGTTCTCACTGAAACTCTCTACCGATTCCAGTACAAAGTACGATATTTACAACTCTAAATTTAAAACCAATTGTATTTATTTTATCAATCTTACAAAATCGAAAAAAAAAAGAAACTAAAAAAAAATAACGTAAGGCAAACGAACGATGTTAAATATAAAAATCGGAAAAACAAAAACAAAAAAGAAAACAGAAAAACGAACGTTAAAACTTCTTTAAAAAATCTGAAAAATACCCCCCCCAAAAAAAAGAACACGTGAAAAATGGCTTAAATAAGCCTGTTTCGACATTAAAATTTAAAAAATCGGTGGGTACCCGGATGTTTTTGGGTATGTGTGGTCGAACGGGGGTGGAGGGTGTTAATGAAAACCTAAGAATAAACGAAGTAAAAAAAAAACAGAAAAACGAACGTTACGTGAAAAATGGTTTAAATAACTCTGCTTCAATATTTAAATTAAAAAAATCGAAAAAAAGACATCTCACACCACGATTCGAACCCCAAACGTTTTGATAATGACCTAACAATCTAACCAACTGAGGTAACACGACGTACATGAAATTGTGTCAGTTCTTCAAATATTTAAACTAAATCAGGTTATGACGTCGTCTGACGCATGCGTAGAACCGATCTCGTCATGAGAGGACGGGTTTTGCTGACCCCCCCTCCCTGTAGAAAAGTGCTGATTTCAGAGTGAAAAAAAAAATTAACGTTTTTGCCCAATTTTTCGATATTTGTCGGGCGAAGGATGGGGCTTTCATATGAGACCAAGTTTGTGAATTTTTGTTCTGTCTGTCGAAAGGTTTTAGCAGACATACAAACACATACATACATACATACATACATACATATATTTTCGCTTATATATATAGATTTTATTTTCGTTGCAGTAAACAAATGTGCGGTGAATGAATCGCCATTTTATATTATTTAAAGATATATTAACATTTTCTTTAATGATATTTAGTTGAGCATTTTACTTGAATGTATTCAAAAGAAAGTATACATGTATAGGATTGACATATATCCTAGTCCTATTTATTGACCAATGTCATGTGTATAAACACATGATTCACGCTTAAAACAATTTAAAAAGAGAATATCCCACATAAATATTAACAAAATAAAAAATAGATACAGTAGAACACCGGGATACAGCATTAAAAATTAGTAACAAAATACAGTACACATATATATAATAAAAAAACAAAAAACGTTATACCTAACACCGTAAGGCGGGACAAATACCGTAAACGGGCCGGAAAAGACATCGTATTTCACTTCGTAATCTGAAAAAACTATCCTAGGGCCACCGTATTCCGGGGTTCTACTGTATAGGTCATGTGATCCTGCGTGCATTTGTATGCACACCAAAATCATCATTCGCGATTGGAAATCATTTTTTTTGGCATCCAAACAAAAAATTACTCTTTTGAGCTAACCGCTTAACCTTTAAGGATCAGAATTTCAACATTTCATCAGTTGAAACAAAATCAGGACAATCTACTGATACACCATTACACTAAGCATTCCTACTCCTTGAAGTAAAGAAAAGTAGAAAACTATTCTCAACTCACTATGTTTCATGCATACATAGACTAAAGGCAACACGCAATACCTCGTTTACTCAAACACTCGCATACGCACACATTCAAACAGGCGGGCAGGTACATAAAAGACAAAGACATCAAGCCAGATATAGTAATATGGAACAAGCCCGAAAGGACTGCACTCATTATCGACGTCACAGTTCCAAACGACTTTGGCCTTAATAGAGCAGAACGGGAAAAGATAACAAAATATCAGGACCTAAAAATGATCTAAAAACAACATGGTCTCTGAAAGAAATAAACATTATACCAGTTGTGACAGGAGCGACTGGCCTAATAAAAAAGAAACTTCATAAATACTTAGAAGCAATCGCTGGAAAACCAAGCTATAAGGAAATACAGATAGCAGCCATAAAGGGAACAGTGTCTATTCTTAAAAGAGCTCTCGGATATAAATTTAAACTATAATAGAATCAAGTGTTAGCCCCAGGAAGGAGCCCCTTGATATCTTCAAACTAACAAAAGTAAAATAAATAAAAAATCAAAGGCTGTGATCACACAATGATAAAATCAGTCATACACTGTCATACCTTCACACACATTGACAAAGACAACACATTGTCATACGCATGTATACTTACAGGATTGATCTGTATTCCAATCTTATTATTTGATCAACGGTCTGTTCGAAAACACGCCTACATACTTAATGGACGCTATTATAAATCGTTGTTAAAACCATAATATCTCATTCAAGCATAACATCAATGAGGAAAATAATGATTTGTTATTGGTACACTAGTACTTACTTTTTAATAAACTTTCTTTTATAATCGAAAATACGCCACATTTATTTATAACTAGGCTGAGTGCCAGGCGTTGCCCGGGTGTTTTTGAGGTGTGTGTTGAGCAAAAAAAAAAAGAAAAAAAAAAGAAAATAAGTGGTATGAGGCAGACAGGTTCGAACCCGCACCGAGAGGAAGGAAAAGAATGTGTAAAAAATTGTGACGTTTTTTTTCGTTGCGTCCATCGTCAAACCTGAAATGGCGAAGATTGAAATTAAGGCTAATCAATCGAAAAAAAGAGGATGACTTTCGGAAATATCGGCGACAAAAGGGACCCCTCCCCGTAGAAAAGTGCCCAGTTGAGGGTGAAGTAATTAATACTTTTAGCCAAATTTTCGATAATTGTCCGAAGAGTCGAGCTCCAAAACAATACCAATCTCGTGAAAATCCGTTGCCTCTGTCGAAAGTTTTAGGTAGACATACAAACATAGATACATACATTTAAGCAAACAGATAAGATTTATATAATAGAAGAGTGTATGTAATTAATTTCAACCGATATTCAACGGAATTAATAACCCATTTTCCTATAAAAAATTTGTTGTCTACCTTTTTAAGAAAAACTCTTCGGATTAGGTTTGAATAAGCACAAACCTTTTAGATTTTAAATAAAAATGGGGGGGGGATACTCGTCTAATTTTTAGCAGTCAGGTTCATTGTATTAAATGAAGCTGCACACCAAAGTTCGTAAACTGATGTAGAAATGTAAACTCGAAAAATACAAAAAGGAATTTTCATCACTTACTTTGAACCCTTACTTCGATATTACAATATTTTTCACATTATTCTTTTTCTTATACCATGGAGGTTCTAGAACCTCCACCAGTAAGAGCAAGCTCTGAGAACGTCCTCGCCATCCAGTCAAAATTCCCCTTTGATATTATCTTGTTTCCCAGATAGTAACTATCTACTTGTTATTTTTTCGCACATTTCTCAAACAACATACACATGGATTTAGTTTACTTTTCAAATCTTGACAACTAATAACATTGTTACAACATCGCATACTTAACTAAATCCCATGCTTAAGCTAAATTCTATTCAGTAAGTTTTTTGTAGTAATTTGTACCACCACCAACAACAGCACAAACAACACAAAGAACACCAACAACACTAGCAACAGCAGCAGCAGCACCGCCACCAACAACAACAACACCAACAAAACCATCAACACAACCAACAACACAACCACTAGCAGGAACAGTCGCATTATATCAGTTCTTGTTTCTATGTAATTGAAATGCAAAGTGTTTTATATCACCATTCTCGTTTATAAAAATATTTTTGAAATTCAAACAGGAGTCAGTTTGTAGAGAACTTACATAGCAATTTTAATTGCCATATAAGAATTGAATAAAACGTTGTTTTGTTTTCGAAATACTTTGTTCTTTATCTGATAATATGCTGTTTAATCGATCGAGGACTTTAAAAATAATTACAAAATGATATTTTAGAGCATGATGAAAAATGTCATCTCATGAGCACTAGTTAAAACTAAATATAGATAGAAATCTAACTCACGTCTCTAAAATTTCACTAATCCGTTACAAAATTATACTCTTAAAAAACATTTTGTTTACTCGATAGAAATCCAAGAATAATTCTTTTTTGAACTCATTAACACATCACTCGGTTCTCAGAAGCAAAAGACTGAGCGAAACTTGTAGTATATGAATGGAAGTATCCGATTGGATTTGAACCCGTCTTGCCGATTTTATAGTTTAGATCGATTACCATTAGATTACTTAAATCAACACTTTTGTTTTTAATCGAAAAAAGCTGTTTAAATAACATTTATTTTTCCTTTATATAATATTTATTTTTACTTTTAAAGATGGGCTAAAGATGAAATTATTCCTTTGAGGAAAAATTCCATTTTGAAATCTTTAAATCAGGAATATTATCGTTAATTATTGCCTTCAAGTGAATCAGATTATGCATACCTACTGGCATTTCAAAATTTACAGCCATTTCTTTGATTTGAAAAAAAAAAAAACTCTGAATAAATGGAAACAAAAGGAAGAAATCCATTAGAAGCAATAATACGGTGACGCATGTTTTTCCAATATTCTCATTCGTAGATATGTTTTTTTTAAATGTTATCTTGGATATTTAATGAGGATTCTCTAAGAATATCTTTCTTTTGTAAGTGAGAGTTAAATAAACATGCATTGTCGTGCTGAAAGAAAAACAGCAATCGTTTTGCAACAAATAACGCTGATTGTATTTCTTTTTATCGAATTAAAAAAAAGAAAATTAAATTCCGTTGTTGGAAATTAGAAAAAGGACAAAAAACAGAAAAACGCAATATAAAAAGTAAGTAGAAAAATGGTATAAAGCAATTTCATTGAGAAAGGAAAGATTCGAATCATGAGGAGGAGAAGAAAGAAGAAAAAAAAGCATCTATACTAATATGAGTGTATATCCTCCGTCAGAAATGACGGAAAAATGATTCATCACATGTGTTCGCACTAATATATTCATATAAAATAACGTCTCTATCGGTGAAGATAAAAAAAAAACAAAAAAAAAACAAAAAAACTCCTCAAACTGAAAAGATTAAAAAATAAATTAAAGTGTATAATGGATATAGAAAACAAAAAGAATGTCTCATTATGGAAATACATTATAAAACGGGGTTGGTCTGAATTATTATTTGCTTTCTCAATTTCTCTAATTATTTGAAATGGATTCGTTCGACTGCTCTTTTTACTTGGTAACATTTTTGTGCGAGGAACATTATAAACAATAGACGATCATAGATATACAAGCTGACACGCACATATATGCTATAGAAGTAAATTCACGTATCGACACGTACATACACTCAATACACTAGAGATGATTCGGACAGGGATACGAATATACATGAATATAGATAACATATATAAACATTTCAACACACACACACACACACACACACACACACACACACACACACACACACACACACACACACACACATGAATTCGGTAGTAAAGGTAATCAAGGAGAAATTCCACTCAAGTCCCCAAGCTTCCAAACTGGAGCCTTCATCATTTTTTGCTGATCAACTCAAAACAGTTGATTAAGAGAATGTTTCTTCATTCTTTGTGTCTGGCACTAAAAAGTTTAATTTAAAGTTTTGTATATCATTTTTTGTCTTTCATGAAATAAGGATCATGCTGTATATATTGAGATAAGAGATAATAAATCGATGAGTGTCATGTTTGCTTACTTCCTAAGGCCATTTCATTTATGATGGACATATGGTTGACAACAGAATCTTGTGAACAGGAATTTACGTACCCCTCTTTGATAATCTGAGAATCAATTCATTCGAAAATATAAATTAGATTTTAATTTTTTTCTTTTTTAAATGAAAAAATTTTTTTTTTTGCATAATCCTTTCCGATACTGAGTGGGCATTCAGTTTGCGATGCAGGTAACAATTGTCCGAATAAGGAGACTGAGAAATGGTGGGTGGCTTATCTAATATATAAAAGCGAAAATGTGTGTATGTGAGTATGTGTTTTTGTATGTCAGCCTAAAACTTTCGACAGAGGTGTCGGATTTTCACAAGATCGATATCATTTTGAAACTAGACCTTTCCGACGACAAATATCGAAAAATTGGCTCAACATATTAATTCCTTCACCCTCAACTGGCCACTTTTCTACAGGGAGGGATCGCCTTTTTCGCTGATATTTTCTAAAGTCATCCCCTCTTTTCGATTGTCCAGCCTTAATTTAAACCTGCGTCACTTCCGGTTTGGCGATGGGCACGACAACAAAGACATCACATTTTTTCCCCCTTCGCGGTACGGGTTCGAGCCTGCCTGCCTACTAGCACTTTTTTTTTTTGCTCAACACACACCTCCAAACACCCGAATAACGTCGGGCACCCAGACTAGTAAGAATATAAGATTCACGCTCATTGCTAGGTACTTGATTTTTGTCACATCGAGAACGTCACCACTAAGAAGCTAATATCAAATTCTGACCAACTAATAAAACTAGCTAAAAACGCTAGGCAGAGAGACAACCCAAAATGCTGGCACAAATTCTTAATAAATAGAAAAAAAAAACAAAAAACGCAGATATTCCTAAAATTATCACAAGCAGACAATATCCAAAAAGTAGCATCTACACGTTTCTAGCATTTACCTAACGATACCTAATGCTCAAATTTAACTACAAAAACACAGATTTACTTTCAATGTTTGTCACTTTCATTTGCAAATTTTTATTCCATGAAATCTGTCTTGCTGACAAGCGACAATTAATGGCAGCTAAAAACTGTATGCATACTGTGACCGTCATTAAATATTGAACGTTGTGAAGGCAGATTTTCGAGAAGTAAATTCGTGAAACAAAATCTTCTAAACGTTAAAACTTAGAATTTGATTCTACTGCGTTTGATATAAATTATCTATTATAACTTTTCTGATGTAGAAGTTATTGAATGAAAACTATTTTCATTTTTGGAACGTTTGTCTTATCATTGTATTCTATTTGTGAGAAATGAGTAAGCTGAAGATGAATAGAGAACATCTAATTTAACCACGAGAAAATTAATACCAATACAATGATTCATTTCTAATATTCAGAATAACAGTAGAGAAACATAAAAACGAAACTATTTTTTTTATCTGATATCGTAATTAGATTTAAAGTATAATTAAATTAACAAGAAAACAGATTTTATAAGTCTGGGAAATATATAATAATTATTACATATTAGCGCAACAAATTTAGCATTTCTTTGGAGCTGAAATGTTTTATCAAATTAACTTTTTCTGTTTTACACTTCTCAACAACAACAAAAAATAATAATTTGATGACTTATTTTTATTTGACTACATTTATTCCATGATTAATTTAAATGTTATGCAATAAAATTATTATTGTCCCTAGACAAACATTGGCACTTATCATGGCTTCATGCATATTGATATACGTTTCGTGACTTTTATCTTAAAATCAGTGTATTGATAAAATCGAACTTTTTTCGGTAGCTATCGCAATAATTTACCCATTTGTAGATGTACGATCAAACACAAAACGTTCTCCAATCGTTTATTTCATAGTCCGTCCGTTCGAAGCATAAATCAAGTCACACGAAAGAGTCATTAGGCAAAACAATGGCGTCTGATCCGAATAATTAAATCGAATATTAAAGAAGTTTCTTTCGACGATTTATGCCGAATTAATCGTAAATAAACCCAAATAATCTTTTGTGTATGAACATTATGCTATTGCTTTCAATGAACTAATTAAGAAAGTCGAACGTTAAATTGGTGGCTAATTGCTGTAATTAATCACGATCATTGAGAGAAATAATTACAAGATGATCGCTTATAAACAAAGCGTGTTTAATCGTTGTATATTTGGCGCCATTCTATGGTTAATAAGTTCTATGTATTATTTGTACTCACTAGGAATTCTCACACCGGTCATCATCAGAAAAATTCTTACTGACAAGAAGTGGTAGTGTTCTCTAGAGTTTGGGTGACAGATAATCCCATATTTCCATTACTCTCCACCTCTTTTGATACAATTTGCAAATGAATTTGCGTTATCGCAATAGCTGCTTGCCATTGACTTGTCGCTAGCAACGACCTTTGGTCATCTCTGGAATTTGGGTGGCGACAAGGTATCTCTTCAAAGTCTGAGACCTCTTCGCACTTATCCAGTGGAGGTCTGATTAGTGCTTTCTCTTTTCGATCTTTCACTTCTGCTTGACCCTTCACGACTATTTGGTGTAGTTCCAGTTAATGCCAACGCTAAAATTTTTTTTAGGGGAAGGAAAGTAATCAATTTCCAATTTTGTGGTTTCAGTTTTTAGGTTCCATCTTCTATTCCTCTATCTTTTTGTTTTACTTATGTTGCAGTTTCCATATAGCCGGATAGCGTTTGTATCTCATGTGTGTTAGTTTCCACATTTGATGGTTTTCCTTAAGGTTTCGGCTGCTTTATATAGTCTCATTTTCACTCATTTATTCCGAGTTATTTGGGACTGGTTCTAGTGTCCCTACAATTATTACTTATACTCACTGTGATTTTTCACACAGTTCATTATTAAAGAGTTCTCTCTGTCAACAACCCGTGGTATACCTTGGAGTCCAGGTGACAACAAATCTCTTACGGTTTTCAGTATTCTTTACTTCGTTTGACAAGATTTGCAAATTAGTTTTCATTATCCCAACAGCCATTTCCCATTGATTTCTCGCCGGTAATGACTATTAGCGTTCAATAAAATTTGGGTTGCAATAAGTCTCCTTACAGTCTTCTTCGTACTCATCTAGTGGAGGTCTGTTTAGTGCTTCCTATCCTCGGGTTTTCCACTCTTCACGGTCTTTTCACTCACCACGACTCTTTGGTGTGGTGTCAGTTGATGCCGACAGTAAATTTTCTTTTTGGGGGAGGGTAACTTACAATTATATCCTCCGTTGCCTCTAGTTTTCCCCTTCTTATAACAGTGCGTACTTTTCCATTCTGACTTCTATTTGGATATCCTGACTAAAGATTATGTCTGTGTTTAATAGCGTCTCTAGTTCCCTCTTGTTTCTTGCAAAAAGTTTCAGGTTCTCCATATACATTAGATAGCTCATTCTTTCATCTGTATTAGTAAACTTGTATCCGGCTTGGCGTTTCCTTAGTATATTGTTCAAGGGCATCATGGCTATGATGAATAGTTGTGGTGATTAGGAATTTCCTTAGAAAAGATCTTTTTGTATTTTTAATCTTAATTATGCATTGTTTTTTTCAGCTGTCAGTTCAAGCATCCATGTTCTCATTGTTTTTTCAATCATAATCTTGTTTGGTATTTTGTACATCCTTCGGCATTCTATTATTTATACTTGAATATTTTATAGTACGCTCTCTTTTAGTCGATCCATGCGGTGGCTATATTCTTTTTCTACTTTTTACCCCCTTCAGGAGCTTTTGGTGTATGTATAACAGATCATATGTTCCTCTTTTTCCTTTTGTAGCATCCTTTCTGTTCATCAGGAAGTAGTCCACGATTATTAAGGGAGTAATAACTTTGTTCTCTTATTTGTGTTGTTAGGATTGCCCAGATTATTATTACGTACTCTCTAGGAGTAGTCATTCAGGCCATCATCAAAGATTTCTCTTGAAAAAAAAAATCCTGTGGCGTTCTCTGGAGTTTAAATGACAAAAAAGGTTCCCCAGATTTCTAGTACTCTCCATCTTATATATTTATAACCTTTACAAATGAATTTGCGTTATCTCAACAGCCGTTTACCATTGATTTCTCGTTGGCAGCGAGTATTGGTCTTCACTAGATGACAATAAGCCTCCCTAAGGACCCAGTACTCGTTCCACTCATCCACCGGAGGTCTAGCTAGTGCTTTCTCTCCTAGGTCTTTTCATCCTCCTCGACACTCTTTAACTCTTTAGTATGGTGCTTGTTTATGACAATCCGCCCTGTCTTTATTTATTTATTTATTTTTTGATATGGGTGGATAGTGGGGAAACTTACTATTATAGTTACAGTTTTCTTGCTTTCAGGTGTTTCTTTGTGTTTTATCTATGTAGTAGTTTCTATATGTCCGGCTTGCGCATGTGGCTAATGTGTATTAGTCTGCGCATTCACAGTTTCCTTAATATTTCAGCCATTTTTATTATTGATATCCATTCTATCTTCTCAGTCATCCCTCTGATTCCAATCTCTACCATTTCTATTTTGAAGTATTTTGGTATTGTTTTGTTACACCAGTCCTCTTCCTCTGCCTTTCCTTTTCACAAAGAGTCCGTCATCATCATCTTTGGGTATAGTGCGTTGTACATAGTAATGAGTTTCCTCGTCTTCTGATCGAGATGCCTCAGTTCTATAGATCCACGGTATCTTACTAGTGACAATGGATATGCGTGTATACCTTTTATTAGGTTTCTACTATACAGTTTAGTTCCTTGGAGTGTTCTTGTTCTTCTGAGGTATTCCTTTTCAGTCTTCTCTTTCATTTGTGCTGGTTTGATTGTGTCTACTTCCAGAATTCCTAAATATTTGTAGCTATCATGTTCACCTAGTGTACTCATCTCTGTTTTATTGGGTAATTCCACGCTTAACGCTGCCTCCAGTTTACCCCTTCTCATGATCAGCAGAATCACGTTTTTTTTACCACCCAGCATTAGTCAATAGAAAAGGCCCAACTCTCCTCCACAATAATGCCCAACCGAAAGTTCCTAAACCGACCCTGCAGAAGTTGAACGAATTCGGCTGCCTCGTCTACCATACTCTCCAGATTTCTCACCTACCAACTACCACTTTTTCAAGCATCTCTACAGCTGTCTGCGTGAGAAATGCTCCAAAAACCTAAGCGATATCAAAAACGCCTTCAGCGACTTCATCGTCAAGATTTTTATGTTACTGGCATAAATAAACTTGTTGGCAAATAAAACAGAAAATATAACCACAAAAAGTTTTGGGCACAACTCAATAAACAACATGTTCCGTATTTATTATGATGACTTTAAAACATCTAGTATAATATATCACAAAGTAATTTTTGCTCGTTTGCACAGGATTTTTCTGATGTTTAAATTCGTCCAGATATTATTTATGGGATTTAGGTCAAAGACTTTCAGATTGATTACATTGATTGTTGAAAATGTGATATTTACATATGGAACAAAGTCACTCTTTAACAGATATATAGCATTGTTCACAGTTCCTTTAATAATATCTAGTGAAACGGTATTAAATAAAAAAATAACCTTAAATAATAATACCACTCCATCTTGTTTAACTGACATATCCGGAGTGTTTATAGTGAATAATTAAATCCTTGTCTCGACAGACAATAATAGTTTGTTTTAAAGTGAATCGCACTCTTTAAAGATGATTATGGACAAAAAATAGATGAGATATCACGTTTTTCTGGTTAAGAGTTTTTTTTTTATATACAATTAATTTATATTCATTCTCATGCTAAGCCGACCTTTTTGCTGCTATTTTTTCGTGTAGTAAACGAATTTCTAATTAATCCGTGAAAAATTTATTTACGTTTCGTTCACTTAATTGACGATTCTATATTACTTCCATTTTCAAATGATTGATCTAATTATAGAGTGCGTGATGTTGAGTTCATTGTATATTTTCTTGACATGACATTAAAGCATTCATATTGTATGATTAACAGAGCAGAAATAAATAAAATAAAAAAAAAACAAACGAATAAACATATATGGCTATAATTTTTTTATCGACCGGTATAATTTTAAAGTATGAACACTGATAGAAAGATTTAATATCCCAGAATCTGTTACCATCGTTTTTATCCAAACACGAATTAATAAAATGGCGGTCGATTTTGTTGGAAGATGGTCGTTAATTTCAGGTTTAATAGATAGTAAGACAAACTTATCCGACCACCAACTAAATCTAAAAGGGCGTTATATCAGAATTAGAGGTAATAGTACACCCCTTACTCATACATTTCCCCAAGCCTTTCCACTCCAAACATATGAATAACCACATCTTCCAATCTTGATCTTATTTTGAGGAGTGTAACTTCATAGCAGATACTAACTACCTTTGATTATAACCCGAATAATCCTTACTACCCATGCGGGGGGGTAGTAGAAATACCTGGCTTTGAAGCCAGGCGCTGGGTAACCCGCTTGGTACTGATGGGCCCGTAGATCTCGTCAGGTCATCCATCTAGGAGAAAAAAATACGATGTCAAACCTGTGTCACCACCCTCATCTGTCCTGGCACAAACCGGAGGAAGGAGGCTTCCTCAGTTCTGGTCGACAACCTCTCTAGAACTGGTGACTTGATCAAATCACCGGTTTGCAAACCTAAACTGCTTAAAGAGTAGGTGGGCTCTGCCTATCGTCCGGCTTCCATACTTCTTTGTCTATTAGCCAGGAGCAGAGGCACGACCACAGGGACATTAGAGACGCTCAGTGCTTGGCCTTGTTTCCTGACTAGGGCAATGAACGCCGTCCCCACACTTGTCTCATTCCTTCCTCTAAAACTAGGCGTCTATATGCTAAGATGATTGGACTGGTTCACTCTTGTCTGACAGGTTTGAGGATACTGGTTTGACTTTGTTTAGCTGCTGTATCTCGGCTAACAGACATATTCACAAATGATCTCCCTGATAAAATTTTCTCTGCTGATGACATCACGCTCTATAAAAGACATTAAGAGAAAACGAATGCACACGTATCCAAGGCAATGACGGAAACCCTAGAGGAATACGTCCAGTCTGTAGTGGAATGGGGATAAAAATGGATGATCACATTCAATGCTGCCAAGACTAAGCTTCTTTCCTTTAATAACTACAAGAACCTGCTCAACCACTAATAGTCATGGCTAATGATATATTACCTGAAAGTACTTCGTTCAAACTCCTTGGTTTAATGTTCACGGTGAATATGACTTGGAACAGATACATTGAAGACATTACTAAGGCTGCTGCAAAGAAGATTGGCCTCTCTACCGTACTAAAAAGTTACTTACGCCTACGAATATCATGTACCTCTACAAAGCCACTATTCGCCCATGTATGGAGTATTGTCGCCAGATTTCAGTCGGTGTATCTGCTACTAGTCTCTAACTCTGGTCAGGGTTCAAAAGAGAGTCACCAACCTAATAGGTTCCACACTATCAGCTATGCTTCAACCATTGTCCCATCGACGACATGCTGCATTCTTCTGTCTGTTTTACAACTATTTTAATGCTAAGTGTTCCGACGGACTACAAACCCTTGTATCCCCCTCGACGCAAATACTCCTGACAAACTTGACAAGCAGCAACATCCCACTCTTACACAGTAGAAATCCCTAGATGTAAGAAAACCTTATACTCTCATAGTTTCTTCCTTAGGACTGCTAGACTTTGGAATTCCCTTTTGTGTTTCTGATTTCCTGACTGTACTGGCACGCAGAAGTTCAAGTGTAATGCAAACAAACATCTTGCTACTCAATTCCCTACATAGTACCCTGCAAGTTATATCCCAGATAGTAGCCCCCTACATCAATGTGGCACTATGCCTTGATTGTGGTGAAAATGCTATAAAAAAGTGGTTAATTAAGTTATTTATTTAAACTATTTTTTAGTTTACCGACACTAATATATTAAGGTCGGCCAATTTGAGATTTTAATGTCTCCAAAAGACGTGATATTAACGAACATTTATATTAAAATAAAAATCTTTAAAAACTTTCAGAAACTTAAAATTATACATAAATCGTATTTTGCTCTATATTCCCTTCGCCCACTGATTTCTGCTCTGTTAACCATACTACGTGATTACCGACATTAAACTGTATCCAGTAGTGAGTTTCCAATTTGGAAGTTATTTTATGCTAGTATGTCAGCACTTACTAAAGCGAAAGACAATTCGAAGATAAGGGTTAATGAGATTGTCAGTTAGATGATGACAAGTACCATGAGAAAATTACAAACTATTGGCTGATTGGGAAGAAGTCAAGGTCAAAGTTGAGATTTGAGCTCAGTCGAGCACCTACAATGGAAATAACGAGAGCATGAGAAATACTAGTAACACTTTCTGTAAGAAAGGAAATGTAGGGAAGGAAAGAGATCATTTACCACTAGATTGCGAAGTCGATTGTATACTTTGTCAAGGCAAGGAAGAGTGTTATCAACTGCATCTCCTCAGATATGATAAAGGATACGTAATTTTAAAACGTATCTGAAAGTAGAATCTAAAGTAGACTTCGTCAAGTGTCAGGTACTGTTAAAAGTAATTGATAAGTCGATCATTTTTTCCATCGATTTTAGCAACAGATTTTGTGTAAGTCTTCCATTTAAATCAGTCCTAGGAGCTTATCAAAGCAAGGAGTTTCCCCAAGAAAAGAATTATTCATTTTAACTAAAGCAAAACGAGGATTCGAGCGTCGCCTCTGAAAGAGAAATGCTGTTTCAGAGGTGTTAAAAATAACACACTACCATTTCCCATTGCACCACGAGTTCTATGTCGAGAAGAGAGAAGTTGCAAGTTGTAACGTCTTTATCACCAATGTTCTTCCAAGTGTTACTAAAATAGTTATTGTCTGCATAGCTGTCAATAGATGGTTTTAGGAAATTATTTGGAAGATCATTGGCGAAATCCAGGAAGAAGGTTAGACCGAGAATTGCTCTCTGAGGCACGCTGGCATTAATATTATGTGGTTCAGAGTTTTGTAGACATATCAGAAAGAAACAATATTCAGTAACTAGCAAGCTTGATAAACAGCTTTTTGTAACACACCCTGTCAAAAGCTTTTAACGTATCAAAAACTATCGTTCAAGACACGAATCATCCATCGATAAATTCAACGATCGCATGCGATATAGCTGTTAGCATGTTAGCTGTTGATCGTGCAAAATAAAATACACAAAATTTGCTATCAAATAGATTGCTTTTATAAGGTGGTCCCAACTCCTGAGTTTATTACAGACTCAAACTAAACAACGTACTCATAAAAGGAGCCTGATCGGCGCGCACTGAAATGCAGAAGACCGATCTTCAGTGGTTTTAAGTACTGAACAGATTGACAAAGTTGGCCAAGGTGATGGGAATCATTTTTTTTTTCTTAAGCAACGATTTTGAGCAGTGTGAAGTCACTATTTAGTTATCATAACTTCCAGGACACGGGATACTGTCGCGGGTATTCACAGTCAAAAATGTTTTATGTATGCGAACTTGCTTCGATGATTGTTGCGTAGGCTTGAAATGTAATTTTGACATGCTTGATTCTAAGTGTTGTACAAATGTAGTCATAGAGTTTACATCATTTTTGTTTTCAAAATATTCTCCGGACATGAATAATTTCGAAAAACTACTTCAGCTGGTGTACAACCTACGTCCTGTTTGATGCATTTCCTAATTGATATTAAGTTCAAACGGAAATTATTAACCTAGTAAATAGTGTTGGGTTTCATTGCGAGATCGCTTTCAAACTATGAGATTGCTCTAGTAGGTCATTGGAGTAGGGATATAGCGCAGTCGTTTATATATATTTCCTGTCTAGATGAAAGTTGAATTCGGCGAACAGCCTTTACTAGAACTGTGTATTCCTGTCTGTCATAATGAGTGCGGATACAACACATCTGGCTATCTATACTTTTAGAATAGTTTGTGGTCTGCGTAGATGGTGATTTGTCTGACTTTGAACACGTGTTTGAAATGTTTAATTGCAAACTAGATTACTCAAGAGCTCTTGAAAATGTGCTATACTTGAATGTGTTTAGCTGAGTTTGGACGAAGATAGAAGATAGTCTTAGTGTTATAAATTTTCTGATGCAGTACCGCGACGACAGTCGAAGTGCTAGCATCAGTGGTTAGTTAGTTTAATATGACCGTTGTTAATGGGGTGTATGAGTTTGGTGTAATCTGTTGATGCTGATTTGGATTTGTCGAATGCATGAAGTGCTTCTGTGTTAAGTATAAGTGTTTTTCGTCTTTTCCGCTTATTCCGCAGAATATTTGTCAGAGGATATATTATCTTGAAACAAAATGATAAGTCCTAGAAATCGCGCAGCCGAGAAAGTGATGTTGTTGGTTGGAATTGTTGTACTACTACATTTTATTGTATGTGTGAATCTTTCTTCATCAGTTTAGTGTCCTACAAACTGAAGTTGCTTCGCACCGAGTATACACTTGTTTACATTTAGCTTTAGTAATAGTCGTGTAGAACCTGGCACAAATATCGATTCGTCTGGGCTTGCTATGAAAACGTCGTCTATGTAAGCGTACATATAACTAAGACGTTGTAGACGAGACATTGAAAAATCTGGACATCGTTTCTAAATCCGACACGTATATTATCTGAACTGGAAAATCTGAAAAATGTGGTCACGGCCGTTTTCTGATTGCCCCTTTCTACTACCGATAGAAAACTTTCGTCAAATCGAGTTTGTAAGATACTGTTGTGCATGGGAGTCCTACAGTGAAATTGTGTATGTGCATTATGAAATAGGTTTCTGTCACGTTGCTTACATTTTGAACGTGACAGAAATAGGTTTCTGTCACGTTGCTTACATTTTGAACGTGACAGAAATAGGTTTCTGTCACGTTGCTTACATTTTGAACGTGACAGAAATAGGTTTCTGTCCGGCTGTTGTGATCTTGAAAACAAACAACTTTTTTTTTCTTTCTCTACTCACAATTGTTGTTATTACTGGCTACAATGAAAGTTTTCCGCTTGATTGTAGTTATAGGTGATGTTGTCAAATTCAAAATGGTACCAATAAATATCACCCTGGGGTTGACTGTAAGGAGACTCGTCTCTTCTAGAACTGTTTTGGTGTCTACATCGGAACTTCTTAGTTCCCGGTTTTAGATTTTGAAGGCTTTCGATATGAACTTCAGTAATAGCCACAATGAACGTTGAGAGAAAGAGAGAGAGAGAGAGAGAGAGAGAGAGAGAGAGAGAGAGAGAGAGAGAGAATGTTGTTGCATTTGGTAATTTACTTTTGTAAATTACTGTGTGTGTGTATTTATTGTTTATATTTAATTATTTTGAGCTAGGTGATCGCAGAAATACAATGGCGTCGTCAGTTTTTTTTTTTTTTGTTTAACACAAGTGTTTATGTACAAAACAAATTGCTTAATGTAATCTTTTTTATTTACATATGTGTAAACAATAAAAGGATAGAATTTACAGATTTTTAATTTTTTTTTTTATATACATGTTCTTCTGTTGCTGGCTGTTATTTTTTTTTCTTTTTCTTGAGACAGTATTCGAATGTTTATCCGAAAATAGTGAGTATTTATTTTAGTTATCCGTCTGTGTTGAGAAGGCTGTTTATTTAAATGAAATAGAAATTTGCACGTGGGTGAAAGGGAAAATCAATGTAAAAAAAAGGGAATTTGTTAGTGTAATGTTTATGTGTACCGTTCTTATTTTAATTAAAAAATATTTTGTTGTTTCGTTGGTCGAGAAATTGTAACTTTTTTATTTGAGAATCACCACTTATTAAGGCCTGAAGACTACTTGAGGATAAGGGTTAATGTATGTAAAGTGGTAATGTAGTAATCGTTAATGATATAAATTGGGTAGAATTTGATTACTTATGGAGACGACTCAACAAAAACTTGTTTACATCGGATTTGAAGGCTGCCATGTTGTATTCGACTGGAAAGCAGGCCAGCGGAACAGTGTTCCACAGGCGAGCTATTCTGGGAAAGAAGCTTTGTTCATGGAATCTGCGTTTAGATTTAGGCACAGATAGAGAGTGGGGGAAATCATATATAATGGTTGTAGCTAGTCGAGTGTTTTTATGAAAGTTTGTCAATTGAGGACCATAGATTTGAGTTCATTCGAGCCAACAGGATAGGTTGTTTACTCATAGGGTCAGTCGTTTCAAACAGGATAGGTTGTCTACTTATAGGGTCATCATTGAAGCAATTTGACTGCCGCTTGATCGGCATCGATACCCTTAAACTTCAAATACAAAGATTTACGAAAACAACAACAAAAAAAGAAAAAAAAGAAGAAACAAAGAATCAATAAAGTATACAAATGGCGTTTATTCCTCGCGAATCCGATATTTGAAATTGAGACTACGAGAATGTGTGCACCAAAGTCTGAAAAGAGTGTGTACGTGTGCGTATGTGCGTGTATGTTTATCTGTGTGTAAATTAAGAGGAACATTCTACATACTTGCTGGTTAATGTGTGTGCAGCACTGCAGCAGTCAGACGGTTGAAAAATAAAGAGGCATGTGAGGTGTTGTAAACTGATAAAAAAGATACGGAAAGTTTTCCGTGCATCATCCCTTGTTTTTTATATCACAGATATTATCGACTTGTACACATCATTCATTTTTGCAATTAATTTTTTAATAAGTAAAAAATGAAATGTGAAAAAAGTTATTTTTTTTAAATCTGAATATTCATATATTGATAAAACTCGGATAATGTTTTTATAAATGCCACAAACGTATTAACAATTATGAATCTGTTATAAGGTTGTTTATATAAAAAAAATAACGCTTTAACGTATTGTTTTTCTTGTCGGAAAATATCTTAATATATATATGTATATGTGTGTATATATGTGTGTCTGTATACATATGTTTATGTATGTATACATATGTATACAATATATACTGTGATAAAGAAAGCGTTGCATTTATTGTTCCTGACTATTTGTCATGGGATTTTAGTAGTGTCGACTCTGGAGAAAGTGCGATTTGGGATTGCGCAGCGACCGTTTGTTTCATTATAAACTTCTCGTTACTCAGAACGTAAACATTGTCTCTCGAGACAGAAGTATGGTTTTAAAATTTTGCCCCCTTCTCTTATCCCCACTCTCTCTCTCTCTCTCTCTCTCTCTCTCTCTCTCTCTCTCTCGTTCGCTTTTTTACTGTGCATGTGTGTGTGTGTGTGTGTGTGTGTGTGTGTGTGTGTGTGTGTGTGTGTGTGTGTGTGTGTGTGTGTGTGACCCTGATATAGCATTTTATTTTTGCCCTTTCCACATCTTGATAAAACTATGACGTTCGGTTTGGAAGAATTTAAGATTCGATTCTATTGATTGAGTAGACACATAAACTTAAACTCTCACACACACACACACACACACACACACACACACACACACACACACACACGCACGCACGCACGCACGCACGCACGCACGCTCGCACGCACGCACGCACGCACGCACGCACGCACGCACACACACACACACACACACACACACGCACACACACACACACACACACACACGAAAGTCCTTTGTAAACAGTAGTAGCCAACGAGTCGCCACTCCTTTCCGTCCTACTTATTTCTTATTGCAGTGTCGAGGCGGGCAAAATTATGCAACCCGCCTAACGACGCCTACTGACCTACTGAGGCCCTCTCAACCTCTATTTTGTTTGCATGTATAAAATCAGATGTGTCTGACTGTGACGAAAGACTGGTGTGTATGTGTGTTTACGCTTCCATCTGTCTATCCACCCATCCAATTAATTACACTTCCGAGCATGATATAACAGGTGAAAATAAAGGGTGAATGACACGAGAAGTGGTGACAGAAATAAATTAGTCTAGGATGTATTTATAGAGGAAAATGGCAATTACAAAAATCTGCAAATTTTATATTTATGTTAATTAATGGTGAGGGGGTCATATACATAAAATAGAAGGTTTGAGTAGATTTTGGTAAAACCTGAGCTTCAATTGGGGAAACATTTTTTTAGCAACAAAACTATATTTTTAAAATTAATATATATATATATATATATATATATATATATATATATATATATATATATATATATATATAGAGAGAGAGAGAGAGAGAGAGATAGATAGATAGATAGATAGATAGATAGATAGATAAAGCTAAACATGCAAGCCCTTTATAATTTATGTTGAAACTTTAAAATAACATAAAAAAAGGTTTGGAAGAAAATATTTATAAAACTCGGTTTATTAAATTACAATTTTCGAAAAGGTGCAACTTACGTTCACACTGCACACGTTTGACTTTACTTTTTAAAAACAAACTTCTTCAGCTAGTATACATCAGTTTTTTTGTTTTTTTTTGCTTTATTATATTCTTTTCTATCTTTTGTGGATTGTGATTGTAATTGACTTTATGGATGTCGCTGTAATCTTTTCCAGTTTCTTTTCTTTTTTAATCCTGGAAAAAATCCTGAACGCTTTCATCAATGTGTGTTAAAGAAAAACGTCTGAAGACTGTAAGTTTAATCCCAGCACAGGGCAGTAAATAGTTATATTATTTACATTCACACCGCAAATAAAGCTCCCTAAACCATATCGAAATAGAAAATGATAATTATGGAGTTGTTTTCAAATTCAGAAAATGTATTTGCCATAAATATCAATAATCATTTTTTTTTATGAGAAACAATACAGAGTGTCCTTCTAGCTCCACAGATAATGGCTGGCGTTAACGTAACACTAATTGTATATCAAACTAGACGGTTACGTTGATACTGACAGCCACAAATGACTGTGTATTCAGCTGTGCTAACATTTATTAATATTTTTCGATAATCAAATAATTTCTGACCAGTTGAAGCTATTCTGGTTGAACGACAAGAAAGAGTCAAGTTGGATTCCATATTACGACATATCCACTGACTAAAATACTGTTTCTTTTCGTTTAGGCGCACAAACGAACCATAATATTTAATTATGGATTTTCACCATTATAATCACGACTCAATTTCTAGGCATGAGTTTAAAAGCTGTAACATCAACTAAAAATTCCAACCAATTTATATTTACTTAGGGCATCAATCTGAAAAAAAAAGAGAACTGGTTTTAGTTGTGAGCGGTTTTAATTCGAATGAGTCTCCTTCAGACATACGATGTGATAATAGCAAAACACAGTAAAATTGACGTATTAAAGATATTGGGGTTATTTATGAAAATAATTATTTCTATTATCATATGTCCGAAGAAGACTTGTGATAGTTGAAAGTACTCGCAACTAAGACCAGTTCTTCCCCTTTCCCATTGTCGACAGAAACGTAAACTTTTGCATTTCAATGAACTCATATTTTTTTCCACACGAAAAGGGCTTAGGCATGAGTTATTTGTGTCAGTTTCTTTAAAAAGAAAAAAAAATCTTTTTATGATAATTGATTTGAGTTTTTTTAGTGGCTCACAACACCAGTAGTGACAACACGACGACAAATGGCCACTTCACGAGAGGAATAAATCAAGGTATGAAACTGAGAAACTAATTGACAAAGTAGTCAGCGAATTTATAACAACGTATGACTTTTATTAATTCAAATTAACTCATGATGATTCTACATGTTCAATTTGGTCTAAGAATATAACTAAAAGTCAGATGAATATACTGTAATTCTTTAGCGTAAATAGCCAAATGAAGACAATAGTCCGGAGAAAAACAATCCAAATGATCATCAAATTCCGATGTTCATTGTTTTTCTTGGTAACAGTATTTGGATTCATTATTGCCGTTTGAAAAGGCACTAGTGCAATTTTATCGATTGTCTAGCTTAGAATTCAGCGGCCATGAATAATTAATGATAGGCTTTCATTCACATTTCATCTGATACTGGTGATGTTGGGGAGAGTGCGACAGTTTTATGTTCATATGACCGGAAATCAAAAGAAACAGTCAATCGAATGCATAATTGAAAAATTGAGTGCCTAGTGCTACCTATTAATGAACCTCTTGAAGAAAGAGACCAATATATAAGCATTTTATTTATCGTACAAAATCTTCAATTCAATTGTAATCTTATAGATTATCAATGCTTCTGTAACAAGAAAAGATCTAATTTTAATAAAATGAGTGCTCATAGGAATATCATTCGTAACAACACTATTTTTTTCTGCTTTAACTTTTCTTTTTTTTCTTTTTTCTTTTTTAACTTTATTCTTTAACTCTAAATATCATCTTTTTTCTTTTGTAATGTCACTTTTGATGTAATAACATCTTTTCCCGCGGCTTTTGCCGCTCCAATGGGATAATATGAAATGTATGGAATAAAATATATTTCACATAAGAAATAGTCATCCATGGACAAATGGTTTCATTGTATCATAGCTCTTCATTGTTGCTAGACAGGTAAGTTTTTAAGCTGAGATCGTTACTCGATCGTTTTTTTTTACATAAGGAGTTTTTTTCTCTATGTAAGCAGTACACGTCAATATTTGCACAAACAACATTATCTGCTGAGGGTATTCTATTCATTCATGAAGAGCTTTGCATTATCGCTCATATTATGTAAGGAATTACATTTATTAGAATGCTCAACTCATGAAAAGTTTATGGACCAGGCGCTGCCTGTGTATGTATTTCCTTCTTCATTCCCTCTACATCTCTTAAATACATACATCTTGCTTCTATGTATAGACACACATGTGCGAACATTTCCTTCGTACGCTTCTAAACACAACACACAACATTCAATTCAGCGCTGAATCTATTCGCTTCAAACGGCACGTGTTGCTTGTTTTACTTTAATATGCATTTCACGCTGAATTAGTGTTCTGCCGTATTTCTGTTTCTTACATCTTTTGGGAACACAACTCATAAAATACACTTGGAATAATTCCACTTAAAATAATTACCCATGTAGGGAGAAGAGTAGACTTTGATACGTGAGTAACGTGGGTACATTATTGCAAATTTTACCATTTCGAGGATGTGTCCCAGAAACCACACTCTACCTCCCACATAATATATGATGATAAAATTAAAAACTAATGAAATACATATTGCTTATACTCTTATACATTATATATATATATATATATATATATATATATATATATATATATATATTTATAAAGTAATAGGGTTCGTGTGTTTCTGTCTGTGTGTACAGCTCTCCATCATCAACGAAATATAAAGGAGGTAAGAGGGTAGATCTCTCCTGGTAGAGAAACATTAGAACCCATTTTAGGATGTTTCTGTTATAGGAGACATAAGAATCTTTGCCTAATTTCTTTATATACTATTCTCCAAACCACCCCCATATCGAATGACTTATGCTCATTTGCATATCACATTATATTAAATCTCTTTAACTAATTACCTCGACCTTATTACATATTGGAAATATTCTAATCATTTCAACTGTACTATTTACAAAATCTATTTAACATTTAATCTATCTATCTATATATCACATTATATTAAATTTCTTTAACTAATTACCTCGACCTATATATATATATATATATATATATATATATATATATATATATATAAAAACAGAGATGTGTGTGCCACAGACGATTTCTGATTGGTTAATCCAATAATCACATCTCCTAAAAAACAATCGTTTCTACGATCTTACCTTTACCATAAAATATTATGGCTTTATTTATTGTCCATCTTGGAAGGGTTTAATTTTTTAATAACTTGTTATTTACAAATTAAAAAAATACGAAACTATTATACGAAACTATTATACGAAACTAAACTACACGAAACGCGCACACACGCACACACACACGTTCACTACCGTCACGTTGTTATGGCAACCAAACCCGCTGACTTAACTAAACAGTAAACACACACAGTAAATGTGATTTTCTTCATTTTCTCATTTCACTCGTGGTCTTAAATTCATTTCGGGTTTGTATTACTGTACACATAGATTCGAATAAGTTGCCAAAAAACAAATATATAACAAATAAATGTTATCAAAGGCAAGATAAATTACTTTTCTACCAAACTGGATATATTTTTCGTGTTTTTATTCAATTTAACATGTTTATTCAGCTCGAAAAGCATACAGTGTTTACCGATGTATTGGAAAATTCAAGATGACGGCCGATTCTCTCTTTAACACGGTAAGTTTGGAAAAAGGTGTAATAAATAAAAACCGGTTAAAATACTGTTAAAAACTCGCTCACTATATGTTACCGTGACATAGGTTGACATATATTCGGCGGGTTTTTAATAGTATTTTGTATAGTTTTTTATTTATAACACCTTTTCCCAAACTTACGGTGTTAAAGAATGTGTGAGACGCCATCTTGAATTTTCCAACACATCGGTAAACACTGTATTCTTTTCGAGCTGAATAAACATGTTAAATTGAATAAAAACACGAAAAATATATCCAGTTTTTATCGGTTTTTTACCTTCTCTGCAGAAGTACAAAAAAAAATAAAAAAAACGGAAGGCACTTTTACAGAATGTTAAACTAACCCTAACCGATGTTTTATGTTTAGTTTAGGAAAAGTCAGAAGAAACAAAAGTCATTATTGCATGAAATATACGTATTTAGTTGAAGTATTGTTTATGTCAATTCTTTCGAAGAAATTTAGCAAGAATACCTGCAAACCAGGAAATCGGTAAAATGTCATCATGGATGAATACTTGTCTATTATAATTTCTACCCTTGACAAAAACTTAGCCATAACAAAAGAGATTTATTGTTCAGATTGTTTTTGAGATTGATTTCTAAAAAGATATTTTATAAATAAAATCGACTTTAAAATTAAAGACTTAAATTACAATAATTGAATTTAAACATTCTTATTTCAATATTTGGCACATAACACCTGCAAAATTGATCACAATGTCAGGATTTCATTTTATTTCAGAATCGATGGCAAATTGTGTAGATTGATATCTCATTATATTAAATACTAATATTTAACATTAGTTTATCATTTAAGCCGATAAAAAGCCCTTTTTTTTTCGAGTCATAAAAGGATTTGGAGTTTTCTAATCAACCTTTCGGGTGCAGTTGCACGCTCTCAAAATAACTAAAGTGTTGGCTTTAAAAAAATTGGTTCATTAAACCTAAACAGGTTTAGTTTTAATAAAAAAAAAAATTTAAAAAAAATCGCTTTGGTATTTAGATATGTCGTATGGTTATCCCTAATCGCTGAATAAAACCGCTAACGAGTTGAATGATTACGACATAAAATTAAACTCGGGTTCCTGAAACGGAAACTTCGTTTGTTTTTGTTTTTTTCTTATCAATATATTTACATTGTTATTTTGTTTTCATTTTCAATCATTCGACCAGTTTTTTTTTTCAAGTAATCCAAGTTACAGAATTCCCACTGATTACTATGCTAAAATCACAATGACTAATGTATACCTATTAACCCTTATCCTTGAGTGGCCTCTGGGCCTTGAGAAGTGGTGACACCCATGTAAAAAAAAAAAATCACTCGAACTTTTCTTTTTATAATGTACAGTTTTAAAAGTTTAAAAACTATATAGTTTTTACTTCAGGAAAATTAATGGGTCAGTTTTTACGATGTGCCCTGTTAAAATACTGTTAAAAACTCGCTCAATATATGTTACCGTGACATAGGTTGCCATATATTCGGCGGGTTTTTATTAGTATTTTTTATAGTTTTTTATATTTATAACACCTTTTCCCAAACTTACGGTGTTAAAGAGGGTGTGAGACGCCATCTTGAATTTTCCAACACATCGGTAAACACTGTATGTTTTTCGAGCTGAATAAATATATTACATTGAATAAAAACACAAAAAATATATCCAGTTAGGTAGAAAAGTAACTTATCTTGCCTTTGATAACATTTATTTATATATTTGTTTTTGACTATTTTTTCGAATCTATGTGTACAGTAATACAAACCCACGATATGAATACTCACGTTGTTATATATATATATATATATATATATATATATATATATATATATATATATATATATATATATATATATAAATGAGATTATAGCAGTTAAAAAACATTTTTAAAACACACACACACACCTTTTTCAAAGTGATCAGAAATCGTATAAAAGTAAAAAGGGTAAATTTTTACTTACTTTCCAACTTAATCACCTTTAACGTGACTTTTACAGTTTTTTTTTTAAATGGAATTCATTTACCGATAGAAAAGAAATGATAAGTAAATAAATCCATAAATAAATATTATAAATGGTTTATTTTAATACTTGCCAGGATGCGGAGGAAAATGAATGAAGGGGGAGGGGAATAAAATAAAAACATTTTGGAAACAGAGTAAGTTTGAAAGAATTGCTTTGCACAGAAAGAAATTAATGAAAAAATAAAATTAAATTTCTTTTCTTTCTTGATTTTTTTTTAGCTTTTTATGAAAAAGGAAGTCAAAATTAAGACTATAAAAAACAATTTTTATTAAGAGCGAACCTCAGTCGTCAGGTCTGTAAAAAAAGACGTGGAATAATAAATGTTTTCTAATACAAATTGTTTTTACTTATGTGTTCATTTGTCTCTTTGAAGTTCGTTTGTTTAATATATCGGTTTGCAATATAATTATGTCATTCTGTCAGACTCAAATTTTAAATCTATATATCTAAAAAATTGAAAGTGTGTGTGTGTGTGTGTGTGTCTGTGTACATTTCCCTACGAAATAACTCTGCCAATTTTTAGTCTACAGACTCGAAATTTGATATACAGGGTACTGAGATTTGTAAAAATCTATGTAATCGGTTTTTAGCCAGAAATTTGGCGATTAAGGGGTCAAAGTTCAACGATTTGAGCTTTGAGAACTCTACCAAACTTCTCCGACAATTTTGGGTCTACACACTTGAAATTTTAGATACAGCTTCCGTGGACATGGATCTAACTTAATAACTTAATTTGAGCCCAAAACAATAAATTTTCAGGGGTCATAATAGGGGTCAAAGTTTAAAAAATTACCGTCTTTTTTTTGCTCAGCATACACCTCCAAACACTCGGGCAACGCCGGGCACCCATGCTAGTATATATATATATATATATATATATATATATATATATATATATATATATATATATATATATATATATATATATATATATATATATATATATATATATATATATATATATATATATATATATATATATATATATATATATATATATATATATATATATATATATATATATATACGGCATAATCACGTTGACATACCGGTTCTCGTCAGATCACCGAAGTTAAGCAACGTTGAGCCTGGCTAGTACCAGATGGGTGACCATTTGGGAATTCTAGGCGCTGTATGTGCTTTCCGCTTATCTCGGCATTGTTTCCAGTCGTCCCGAACCTCCACTTGCCGCTGGTATTCAACAATGTCGAATCAGGAGAGGTGTGGTTGGAGATTGCGCAACTCTTGTCACAAAAATTTCCCGCGCAGACACTCTTACTGTGGGTATCCATAGTCTGTCAAGACTGAAGGAAGCCTTGCCTTGATATAAATATATATATATACATATGTGTATATATGTATGTATATATATATATGTATATATATGTATGTGTATATATATATGCATATATATGTATATATACCTATATATATGCATGTATATATATGTATACACATACGTATGTATATATATGTATAATATATATATATGTATAATATATATATATGTATAATATATATATGTATGTATATGTAGAATATATATATGTATTATATATATGTATATATATGTATTATATATATATATATATATATATATATATATATATATTTGTACGGCATAATCCCGTTGACACATGTATATATATATATATATATATATATATATATATATATATATATATATATACTGTACGACATAATCCCGTTGACACACCGATTCTCGTCAGATCACCGAAGTTAAACAACGATGAGCCTGGCTAGTACCAGTTGTGTGATCATTTGGGAATTCTATGCGCTAAATATGCTTTCCGCTTATCTCGATATTGTTTCCAGTCCTCCTGAACCTCCACTTGCCACTGGTATTTAATTATGTCGACTCATTAGAGGTGTGGTTGTAAATTGCGTAACTCTTGCCACAAAAAATTCATGCGCAGGTTACCTTACAGTGGGTATCCATAGTCTGTCAAGAATGAAGGAAGCCTTTTAAAAAATAAATGTATGTGTATGTATGTATGTATTTATTATTATTATTATTATTATTATTATAGTTCTTGTTTTGTTTTATTTTTTAAGCTCTTCAAATGGATTGCATGAGACTCATGGTCGGTTTAACGTTGATATGTGGCCAGAACTAAGCGCCTTATAGATGTTCAAGTTCAGTGGAAACAATTATCTCCGAAGAAGTCGTCAGTCCTATTTACTTACAATTCAAGGGTTTCCCACACAAATTCGAAAACCTTAGTTACAAGCAATTACGTTGTCTCCCTATGTGGAGCAATGGAGGAGATACAACATAGGAAGATTTCCTCTAAGCACCCGAGGATAGATTTCTGAAAAACGAATAATAATAATAATAATAATAATAATAATAATAATAATAGTTGTTGTTGTTGTTGTTGTTGTTGTTGTTGCTGCTGCTGCTGCTGCTGCCGTTGTTATGGTACTTATCCGCAAATAAAAACCGATCTTAAAAATAATATTAATAACAAAAAGAGTTATCACATTCTGGCGAAAATGTACACAGGGCCGGCCATAGGATTTCTGTATAAAAGCGAGGTCTTTCATTCGCAACGAATGTGCAAAAGATTACATTACGTGGTCATCGATGTAAATAAAAAGAACAGTGTAAATGTAACCAACAACAAAATAAACAATAAAAAGTGAACACCATGACAAAAATTAAACTAACACAAAAGACACATATGTAACTAGTAGAAATAATAATAATAATAATAATAATAATAATAATAATAATAATAATAATAAACCAACCTCGGACAAGAACAACCATACTATAAATAAAAATATTAATAACGAACAAGATAAATGCAACTGTAGATACCGCACACTTTGCCCAGTTCAAAATAAATGTCTAACCAAAAGCATAGTTTACCAGGCCACAATATTTGCGAAAGAAAACCCGAATAACAAGAAATATTACGTAGGTATGACTTCCTTAGATTTCAAAACTCGATATTATGACCACAAAAGTACATCCGATAATAAAAAAGCACCGTATGAAAACAACTCTAGCAAACAAATACTGGGAACTTAAGGAAAGCGTATATATATATACACATATTATATGCCAATAACTATATTTATCAACGCTGATTCATTGTAATTACACAGGGCTAGAAGATACTACTATATTATTTGTCTTATCCGTAACAAAAGGAACCTGTCAGTAATGTTACTACAACTACCACCACCACCACCACCACCACCACCACCATTTAATTTGTTAGTTATAGAAATAGAAGAAAATATGCATTTTAATTTTATTCATAGAATTTTTTTACATCTGTCGCTTCCAAATTTTTCAACGTTTTTCCATCCTCTTCATCAATAGCAATCCACTGTTCACATATGAATGTATATTCTATGTACATCGGTGATTCTGACATATGTTCGGAGTTATTAACAGATCTTGCCTTCAATAAACGTTTTTCCTGTTTATTGTCTTCATCCTCTTCAGACACTTCGGAGATGTCTGAAAGAATCCGGTTCTTTACGGTTGCTTTGGTGTTCTGTCGCTGGCGTTTCGTGGAGGATTTACGAGCAATGGTCGGTGTGGGGTTTTCTGTTCTTTCGTAGCTTCGAACCGTAACCTTTAAACATAAAATAAATTGAAATATTCAATACTAACTGATGTATCTGTGTGTGACGGATAAGAGGTCATCGCTATAACATTGCATGCTTTAAATGGCTTATATCACTACACTTAACTAAATACTTATCTTTTTATAGAATTTATTTATTATAGCAATTAAGCTAGTTTAACTGTGTCGTTATAAATGACGGCAAACATTTTTATTGCTTATATTTAGTGCATAACTGAGTATCAAATTGGTGTTTTATTGTTAGATTATTACGATGAAATGATTTGATTAATGAATTGTACGTTTCTATTGCGCACACCCAAAAAGGGAAAAGAAAAACTCTGTGAAATAATTAAATACCTTATATTGAAACAGAGTTAAAATGCAGAAATAAGTCGATAACATTTTATCTACTGAATATTAAAATAATTTATTTGGAAATACATATTTTTTAACCAATTAAAATTTTTTAATTAATTATTTTTATTTGTATTTGAACGAACTTAACCTAATAAAAACTAGCCCAATTGCAATAAATCTCCACTTAAGTTTTGCAAGGTAATTACAAACGCATTTTACACACGCCCTTATTAAAAAGTAATATTAAAAACTAGTAAAAGTTTAAAATAATTAACAGGCGACAACTTGTAAACAAAATGTAAAAAAAGCGAATAATGTATATTAAAAGCAGTGAAATTAAATTTTCCACTGACCTGTGTACTTTAAACATATGTAAACAGTTTGTAAGATTTTTACTTCAGAATATTAAGTTCGGGTGTTTTCTTGACACCTGAATACAACATAGCTGATGACTTAACTTGGGTTAACTTCAAGCTGACAAGATAGTAAAAAAAACATTACTTACCCTAAGTCTGAGGTGCAAACTCCCCAAACTTTCATAAAATCACACTTAATCACTGAAGTTTAGCAGAGTATAAACATTAATCTCGACAACCATTTTATTCTTGTATGTCGATAAGACAGACGAACATTGAAATACGATTTTGAAATAAAAACATTGATAGTTTCCACGCTTTAATAATATACAAGTCGGTAGAGAAATTAATTCTACTGCGTGTGCTATAAATTATTTGGTATAATTGTGTATATACGAGGTCTAGACTGTTAAATAATCTGCATTTTACTCTTAAAACTGTATTGAATACATATGAAACACATTTCGTAGTCTAATTTGTATTAATACTATAATCTCAAAAATCAAATCGTTCGCATATGACTTCACCAATTTGAATATTAACAAAGTTAACAGTATCCTATATGAAGATTGAAGAACGTGCACGAATGGCATATATAAGAATATTGCTGACCTGTTTTAAGTACCAACCAGCACCCACTCCGCTGTTGTCATGTCCAATTATAATACGATGGATGTGTCCAACATCGGTGGCTTCCACCTAAAAAATAGAAACATAAAATAATCTGTTTTCATTTTTTTTTTTCAATTGAATTGATGATTCCAGCTTTGTTGTTAGATGCAACAGTTATGTACTTAAAAAGTGTATTAATCAAATCTATTACAAACATCAACAGTGTATATATTATATATGTGTTAACTTTATATTGTTAATTGAATAAAACAGTATTAAAGGTAAAACAGTCAACTCTTCTCTCCATATATAATAAAATGATTGCAGAAATTCCTATTTGGACCCAAATATCGTAGGTCCACTTTTCTTGTAAGAAAAACATTAGATGAGTAAAAATGAGATTAGATAGACCGAGATTCGAACCTTGTAAGCAAGGTTCAGAAATAGGTTCAGAAATAGGTTTAGAAATAGGATTAAAAATGAAATGTAAAATTCGCATTGTTCAAATTAATATAAAATAGTAGATATGTTGAGTAAAAGGTGATTGTTCAATTCTTTTATGAAAACGGAATTAAAATAAGGTCAGTTAGAAGAACGAACAATAGAAAATTAAAGACATATTGAAAAATATGCTAGGTCGAAAAATAGGTTAGGAGAATTCTTTATTGGCAGAAGTGTGTTTTGGAAATGTGTGTTCAAGCCACGTGAGTTTCCCACGTGTGTGTGGCACGTGTTTGAAGCCATACATGACATCATAGCAGAAAATGAGTTCTCAATTTAGTTTTCTAGTTTTAGGAGATTAGACAGAGTTGGACAGAGTTGGAGACAGGAGGTTGTCGAGTCCGGATCGAATCAGAGGAGAGCCCCTCTTTGGGAGCGAAGGGTTAGAAAGTTTTAATCATGTAGTCGACTTTGAATTCTTGGAGCCATTATAATTGCAACCGGCCGAATGTAATAAAAGAACCCATCATAATTTTGTAACTGCGTCTTCGTGTTGTGTCATTCTTCAACAATTAAAGGTAATGTGAAACATCCTTTATATGAACATTGTGTCCACTCATCATTATAATGAACTTTGTGTATAACCCATTCAAGTAATGTGCTCCACTCTCTATCATAAGTAATGGCAGTTCCCTCATGTGTTATAAGAACTGATAACCCCCCTCTCTAAAAATATGTTATAAGTTCACAGACTGTAAAATGTATAAATGCCCCCTCTCTCTTCTTCCCCTCTCACTGTATTACATGTCACCGTCTCTCCACAATATGAACACCCGACTATACAACAATCTGAGCTATTAGCCACTACTTTATGTAACTTTCGAACAATTTTGTAGACACATTCAACCGTGATAATAAAATGTTACATTACATTCTAGGAGCAACAACATCACAATCACAACATCTTTAGAGGAAAGGGTACCTATTTTCCCCTCTAAATATTTAGTCCTACCACCACCACCAGTCAACACAGATATACCATTAACTTTCCCGTATTAGAATAAAAAATAATAATGTCTCTCTCAGAAAAATACACTTCCTCTGATTGATTGCCATCTAATTCTCTTATTCCGGAATTACATCATTCAAAACGAACGCTTCAAAACATTATATTATGGCGCCGAATGAATTCATAAACTTTACTGGTTTACTTTATTTCTTCTTATTAGCAACTGTTTTTTTCATTGTTTCTTTGATTTAGCGATCACATATATTTTGATTTTGTTTATGTATAAAAAGTTAGTTTGCTAATTTTTTTTTGCGCCGTACCCGGCATAGTTTAACCCCTGCCAACAAATGATAATCCGCTTTTTGTTGGCATAATAAATTTAAATAGACGTTGAAAAAGTATTTTTACGGCATAACCCAGCATAGTATAAACACCCCCAATCTCACTATGTTAAAACAGCTTCCGAGGTTTGGGATGTTCATTCCGAAAGCCGTTTTTCTACATTCTTCTTTCTGTCTTTTTTTCTTTGTGACAAACAATCTACCGTAATAAATTCATAAACTTTATTGTTTCTATTTCTTTTTGTTGGTAACTGTTTTTTCTGTTTTTTTTTCTTTTTAAATTTTGTTTCTTTCATTTAGCGACCACATATATTTTATGGTTTTGTTTGTGTATGAAAAGTTAGTTTGCTATTTTTTTCGACGTAACTCGGCGTCGTTTAACACCTAACAACAAATGATAATCTACTTCTTTTTTGTCTAATACGTTTAAACAGCCTTTTAAAACAGTATTGTTTTTACAGCATAACCTAGCGTAGTATAAACACCCCCAAACTTCCAATGTTAAAAACGGCTTCCGAGGTTGAGAGTGTTTATTCCGAAAGCCGTTTTTCTACACTCTTCTTTCTTTATTTCTTTCTTTATGTTCATCAAAACAAACAATCTACCGTAATAAATTCATAAACTTTACAGTTTTTAAATTTTTTTTATTGGCAACTGTTTTTTTTGTTGTTGTTATAAAACTTTTGTTTCTTTGAATTAGTGAACAAAAATACATTTTTTGTTTTGATTATGTATGGAAAGTTACTTTGGTCGTTTTTTACAATGTAACCCAGTGTCGGTTAGGACAAGATCAGAATGTAGTAGTATATGTTCACCTTTACTGTCCTCGGCCGGTGGAGGAGAAATCATTCATGACTGACACAATCTTTGTTTTTGTTCCTATCTAGAGTGCCCTTTATTGGGGAGCTGAATTCCCCCCACAAGATTATATGCTGAAATATTTAACTATTACTTTTAATACAGAAATTATATTTAAAACTTTGGTTTTCTGTTCTTCTATGTTCATTTCTACCCCATTAAGAATCCTATACTCCGCTATGGTCTTCATTTTCATATCAATGCAGAATACATGAATACGGAAATGAAGTTCACATAACCCCCTAAGAGACAATCATACTATAATGTGAACATTGGTTAAAAACCAAGAAAATATAGCAAACATTTATTTTTCAATTTTTTTTATTTCTTTAATTCAATTTTATTCATACTTTTATTTCGTATTTGTTTTTATTTTATTTTCATTTCATTTTAATTTATTTTTATTATTATATTTCCCACACTTTTTATTTTTTGTTATATTTATTTTTTCATACATATTCAAATAATGCCTTTGCACTTTTTTTTGTCTCAAATAGTACCTTCAGAAAAGTTTTTGTGATTAAACAAACCAATGAAAACCTTTTGCATATGCGCGTTTTAGGGAGCAGCCATTAAATTAAAATCCGTTTACGCAGGGTCCACGTTCCCCATGAAGTACCTTTTTATTATTGTTGTAATAATAATAATAATAATAATAATAATAATAATAATAATAATAATAATAATAATAATAATAATAATAATAATAATAATTGTGCTTGTGCAGTGTACGCACCGTGCTATATTTTAGATAGTGTTTTCAAGTTAACTTTTACGGTATTTTTTATCATCAAATTGTTAGGTGACAGTGCAGAATAGTTAGAAAGCCTACCTATATTAAGAATGGCTTTCTAAATAACGTTATTGTTTCAGCACCGTTAGTACAAGGCACAAATACCAAACAATATTTATTTATAAGAGAAACACAATATGTTAATTAAAATTTAATTTACTCTTTATTTTTAGTTCATATCAAAACTTTAATTAAAACTGATTAGTTAATGGCTTTTTAAGATAAATTTGTGTTCGTATGAATAAAGCGTTCGAGAGAATAAAGAATTTAAAGAATAAAGTGAATGTCTTCGAGAGAATAGAAAATTTCCTATTGTATTTCCCATTTCAGTCATGTAATTTTTTTTACAGATAAAATTTTATAAAAAAAACAAACAAAAACTTTTAAGCTTTAAATATATTTCAAAGAAATAAATTACGCCCGGTGCTAAAATATTGAAATCATCAATTATCTTAGTTTAATATATATATATATATATATATATATATATATATATATATATATATATATATATATATATAAGTAGGTTGTAGTTTGCTTATATATAAACTGTCATGAAAAATGCTTCTAACTTTAAAATATTTGGAAATACTCAATGAAAAGTTTTATTTATTATTAAAAGAACAGACTGAAAAATATTCTGATATAAAAGTAGTTTTGCAGCTTAAAAAAATAAATAAAATGAAATATTCGACTTCCTTCGACAGATATAAAAATTCAAAACAATCCATTTACTGTTATATTTAGTTAGATTAAAATTATCCCAATGTGCAATTATTACTGTCCCAAACCCACACTAATCGCCAGTAACCAACAGTGCTGACAATCACAAACAGTACCTGACACTGGAAAAAATGCCCACCAGTGATAGCCAAATTATTACATTTGGGCAACGGCCGTCAATGTCCGCTATTTTCCAGGGACTGCGGTGGCCACCACCACCACCACCACCAACAACAACAACAACAACCGTATTTTAATTTGTTTTCGAGGGGGGGTCCTTTACCTTTTACCGATTCTGTTCTGGATCTGTCATGCTTCCACCGGGTAACGCCGGTTACCGGGCCCTGCTAGTATTATATAAAACATGGAATAAACGTTCAAGTGCTTATCAGCCATGTTTATTTGTTGAAGCAATGAAATATCAACACTGGCGTACAATAGTCATTATATAGTGGAATAACACGAAAGGATATGAAACAAAAAACACCGGTGTGTTGTATGCGTTCGTCTGTTTTCGAATATAGAATAACTATATATATTCTAAACTAAATTACCGAGAGTACATTAGGTTCTATTCTCGGTTACTTCTGAATCACCACCTACATAAAAAAAAACTGCATTTTCTAGACTCGATGGTATTTATGTAAACTCACCTATTGAGGTATTCCAAAGAAAATCTATTGGGCGCCAGGAGTCGAAAGAGAATTTATTTAAAGAATTAGGTAGACTGGGGAGAAATGGCAACATTTATAATGATAATGCACAGCAGTGTGGCGAGCGACCAATGCGTAATGCTTTTATAACTGAACTAATCTCGTCTATTGCGAAGCGTGTTTCGAATAAATTATTTCGTAGTAGATTCGTTCATAAACTTTGGGTTGGAGTTGTCTATTATTGTTCGAAAGATTAGTCAGCATGGTAACTAATAGTTTTCAATTCAACTATTCTGGATGAACATTTAACTTTAAACAATGTCTTTTTAATAACATTCATAGTACATACCGCTCCATGAACGGATATTCTTCTAGTAACGTATTATATACAGTAAATGTTTGCTTAGAAGTAAACACATTTCTTAACTGCTAAACAATTTATAAACGAGAGCTCGTTATAATAATCAAGATTCAATTAAGAAGTAGAATTTTAATTATATATATATATATATATATATATTAAATTGTAATTTAATGAATTTCAAAAAACTCTCATTGAAATGAAATGAAGTGGTTGAGTTTCATATCAAAGAATTTTTATTATTCTAAGCAAGACAAAGAATGTTTTAGAAAGTTTATCTCCTTAACCTATAGGGTTTCGATGTCTACCATCTCATCAGAGGAGTGAAAATATTAGCAAATAATTATAAAGGTATGCACCCTATTTGCTAAAGTTTAGCAAATAGGGTGCATACCTTTATAACTATTTCCTAATATTTTCACTCCTCTGATGAGATGGTAGACATCGAAACCCTATAGGTTAAGGAGATAAACTTTCTAAAACATTCTTTGTCTTGCTTAGAATAATAAAAATTCTTTGATATGAAACTCAACCACTTCATTTCATTTCAATGAGAGTTTTTTGAAATTCATTGAATTACAATTTAATTTATTTGCTCTATCTTGAATATCGAGCAATTCTCGTTTAGATGAGATAACTTATAGAATATTACTGCCAGTAATATTTTGTAAACCTACAATCTCACGTTTACATAACCACTGATTGTTAAATAAAAACTACTCCGAAGTATATACATATATATATATATATATATATATATATATATATATATATATATATATATATATATATATATATATATATTAAGTAATGTGATTGATAATTTAAAATTTAAAAATCAAATTATAATTAAATTAAAAATCCGTTTCATAAGAAGGAACAATAACAAAATCAATTATCTGTACGATCGTTTCGGAAAACAATGCTTTTTATTTTGGTATACATCAAGTTATGTACAATAATTACATATAGTTTTTTAATAAGCAAGGTCTCCTCGTCAGCAAATTTTGAAGGGTTTTTATTGAATTTAAAAGACACCATAAATAAACCTAGCATTAAAAGTAAGGCAGATGAATCTGAAAAAAATTGAAATAAAAGGTCTGGATTTAAAATTTATAAGAAAATTAATATAGGTTAGAGATAGAAATAAGTAGAGAAAAATATAGATATGAATTTACATAATAAATTTGCTTTAAAAATATATAGAGATATTTACTTTTTAATTTTTCGCTTTTTGAATTCAGGAACTATGGTTAAAATATTCATTTAGATGTTTGCTATAGCTTTTTATCTTATTGAATGGTGAATTTTAAAAAAGGGGGGGACGCTCGTGCAGTAAATTATTTCCGTTAGCGTATTTTTGATTTAAAGACGCTACGGTTTATATATAGAGAATGTTGCTTGTGCAATTACATATTTTAAGGGGAGATAATTGTCATATTTTCTTTACTTCATTTATTTGAAGGGTGTAAGGGAGATAATTAGTCTAACTTAATTTAATTAAACGTAAGAATAGACACAAGGAGATCCTATGGTTCAACCCCCCATATTCCAAAAACCTAGAAACAAACATAGCCAGAGATTTTTTAAAAAATATTAGATAAGAACTTGAAAGCCCCCCATAGATATAATAAAATTTTCAATAAGAACACAATTAAAGTCTCTTACTCTACTATGTCTAACGTTCATCAGAAAATAATTAGCTCTAATAATAAAAAAATTAATAAACTATAAAATACAACTATACAAAATACATCGGACTGTAACTGTAGAAGAAAAAATAAATGTTCCCTCCAAGGCTCATGTAAAATTAAAAATGTTATCTATAGCTGCACAGTATCAAAAACTCCAAATCTACATGAACCTATTAACAGCCATAACTCAACTACCAGATTAAATAATAACACCAACTTAAACCAATCTACCGATCAATTACTAATCAACCCACCATATAATAATCCAACAACAGACCTAACGGAAAATAATCACAATAAGCAAGAGGTAATATATTTTGGTTCCACATCTGGCCTAATAAAACATAGAATTTCAACGCACAAACATTCTTTTAAAAATAACTCTCTATCAAGCCAAACTACTCTATCCAACTATATTTGGCAACTAAAAAACAGCAATATTCCTTTCAACTTAAAATGGAGAATAATTGAGACTTGCAAATCATATAAACCAGGAGATAAATTTTGTGCACTATGTACAAAAGAGACCCTAAAAATTTTAAAATATGAAGATATAAAAAATACAACCAAACTATTAAATTCAATGCAGGAGCTTATATTTACATGTAGTCATAAACGTTGGTTTACATTTAATAAATATAAACCACCTTAAATCATTAAAAATTACTTATTAGTAAAAATAGATTACAATTATATATATATTTTTTTTAATAAATTAAGTTAGACTAATTATCTCCCTTACACCCTTCAAATAAATGAAGTAAAGAAAATATGACAATTATCTCCCCTTAAAATATGTAATTGCACAAGCAACATTCTCTATATATAAACCGTAGCGTCTTTAAATCAAAAATACGCTAACGGAAATAATTTACTGCACGAGCGTCCCCCCTTTTTTTAAAATTCATCATTCAATAAGATAAAAAGCTATAGCAAACATCTAAATGAATATTTTAACCATAGTTCCTGAATTCAAAAAGCGAAAAATTAAAAGGTAAATATCTCTATATATTTTTAAAGCAAATTTATTATGTAAATTCATATCTATATTTTTCTCTACTTATTTCTATCTCTAACCCATATTAATTTTCTTATAAATTTTAAATCCAGACCTTTTATTTCAATTTTTTTCAGATTCATCTGCCTTACTTTTAATGCTAGGTTTATTTATGGTGTCTTTTAAATTCAATAAAAACCCTTCAAAATTTGCTGACGAGGAGCCTTGCTTATTAAAAAACTATATGTAATTATTGTACATAACTTGATGTATACCACAATAAAAAGCATTGTTTTCCGAAACGATCGTACAGATAATTGATTTTGTTATTGTTCCTTCTTATGAAACGGATTTTTAATTTAATTATAATTTGATTTTTAAATTTTAAATTATAAATCACATTACTTAATATTGAATTATCTCTAGGACATTTAACTATCGAGCTTATTATATATCTAAATTACAACGAGCACTTTCTATTTCCTGTATTTAATTAAACTAGTAATTTCACTGTTACATTAAAACACACTCAGCTCTTTAGACTATTGTTCTAATCTCCTTTAAATTATATATATATATATATATATATATATATATATATATATATATATATATATATATATATATATGTGTGTGTGTGTGTGTGTGTGTGTGTTTGTGTGTGTGTGTGTTTGAAGAAAATGATTAAATGAAGATTAAATCTTACTTCAAAGAAATCCGTGTTTCCTCTTTCGAAACAATTGCCTTCCGATTCAAGTGATAATTTTGGCGTCTTTCCATGAGTTCCGATAATCTGAATAAAAACCCGAGCAGCAGTTCCGGCGAAGCGTTGACTTCCGGTGGTTGTAAAGATTTGGTACTTTTTCAACTTTTCTTCAAAAAAAAAAAAAAAAGAAAAAAAAGAAAAAAAAAGAAATTACAAAAATAAAATAAAAGCAAATAAAATAAGAAATAAACCATCGATATGATTTCAAGGAAATCATGAAGATGGAATAGTTTAAATACAAGGAAGATATAAAGACTGTATACAATTTTCTTTCACTTAAACCGTTCCACAAGTAGTTTCAGCAGCTTAACTATTTAATTAAAAATTTATTTTTGAAATTGTTAGAGTAAAATCTAGTAACAACAACAACAACAACAACAACAACAACAACAGCACACACACACACACACACACACACACACACACACACACACACACACACACACACACACACACACACATATATATATGTAGTAATAAAATAAACAGTGATCTATAGTAATAAGTTGTAACATTTTACATCTGGAAACAAAATAAGTCTAAAGCTGCTTATATCCGAACTACAAATATATAAACGTATACAGAAATTAATTAACTATCTCAGATGTAGTTTTTCCGTTATATAAAAATATAATAATGAAAGAAAAAACTGTGTTACTTTAGCTTAACAGATACTAGTATTGCTTAATCATTACCTTAATTCAGAATATCAAACATAAACACAATACAACTCATGACTATACCGGAAGTTAGTGCAGAAAACTACATACTGAAATGTTATACGTAAATAACTAAAATAATACATATTAAAAACTAGCAGTCTCCAAACTCAGTTAAACAACACTTAGGCAACTTTAAAATATCTATATATCTATAAAACAACACTTAGGCAACTTTAAAATATCTATATATCTATAAAAGTGAAATTCTGTGTGTGTGTGTGTGTGTGTGTGTACGTTTTCCTAACAAACTACTCTGTCAATTTTCAGTCTTTTCGAGATTTGACATAGAGGGTATTAAGATTTGGGAAAATCTTTTTAATCGATTTTCGGCCAGAAAACTGTCTGTCAAGTGGGCCAAGTTCAACGATTTCACATTTAAAAACTCTACCAAACTACTCCGCCAATTTTTGGTCTAGACACTTGACATTTTAGATGAGGGTTACTTGGACATGGGTCTAGCTTGATAATTTTATTTGAGCACAAAACAGGATGTTAAGGGGTAAAAATCGGAGTTCAAGTTTGAAAAAATTTTACCGCTGCAGTCTTTACCAAATTACTCAGCCAAGTTTTGGTATAATCATTTGAACTTTTACATCAAGTGTATTCAGACATAGGACAAGCTTTTTAATCGTTTTTTTGGCCGAAAATTTGGCTGCCAAGGGATCAAAGTTCAAAAGATTTGACCTTTGCAGTCTCTAGCCAACTATTCAGCCAATTTTAGGTCTAAACAATTGAAATTTTACATAAAGGTTATTCAGATATGCAGCAAGCTTGTAATCAGTTCTTGGGTGCAAATTTGGCTGCCAAGAGGTCAAACTTGATGGGTTCATCTTTGAAGACTCTACCAAAATTCTCCGCCAATTTTGGATCTAAACACTTCAAATGTTACCTGGACATGAGTTAAACTTTTTAATATATATATATATATATATACATATGCACATAAAGATATAAGCAGTACATAGGGCCCGTCAAAGCCGCTGAACTGTTAGTATTGATTAAAATAAAAAAATGGTTATCTTAAAAGAACACAAATGCATAACATCGTCAGTGGTTTTATTGACGACTCGGATAAACACGAGATGTCTCACAATCACAACTGAAATGATGCTACACTTCAGTATTATTCCATAGTTATACTCAATTAAATAACTGTGATAATATTATTGGCTCGGAAAAATGGTTGATTAGGTTTTCTGAAAAGTAACTTGTAATTTAATTGATAAAAAGCTGAATCAATTGAGAACGAAAGAATAGTGTTTCTTATGAAGTAAACTCAGTTGACACGCAAAGTTGGTTGGCTTTGTAATCGGCGCGGATTATTCAGGATGAGTACGCATCCTATACTTTAGAAAAAGTGAAATAAAGTCTATTTTTAAGTGTTCGTTGTGCTATGATAATCCTTTGAATGCGGTGGAAAGAGAACCTCCTGCAATCGAAATAACGGATGGAAAATATGTAACAATTCGATACAATAAGAGGAGAACTCTCTGTCCGGAGGTAACAGAGAGAGAGAGAGAGAGAGAGAGAGGGAGAGAGAGAGAGAGAGAGAGAGAGAGAGAGAGAGAGAGAGAGAGAGAGAGAGAGAGTTTGTAAAGAACAGGGCAGTGCTGGATTGCCTTGCTGAATTCTTGACACACTATAATCGGCTGCATTTTTGTGGTTAAAAGACTTCATTTTGCCTATCACTTGAATTCACGTCGTTAAGAGGCAGAACTCAGAAAAGGACAAACTAAAATCGTCCAGACTTAATAGCCTAACCAGCCTCAAAACAGTTTAATTAGAAAGTGCACTGAGAAGCTTTTTCTTTTTCTGCACAAATGCAACATTTTAACTTTTGCTCAGGATAAGGTTTTTTATATACAAAAAACAGAACAATTGTCAAATTGTTATTGAATTTTCTTGCTTCAAAATGACCCCTGCTTCCCAGTGGTGCACTTCTAATGACTAAAGCCTGCATAATCTTGGCAACATGGGGTGAATGTTAATCTGATCGAACGGAACCCTTCAACGTCTACGGACTTCACGAGAGCGGCAATCTTTTTCAAGCAGGTACCAAGTGACCACCTGGTATCTAAGGAACGAGCAATATCAAGGATTTCACTAGAAGATAATGGGGTTCATTTTATGGTGCTGAAAAGACCAATATATCACACCTTCGTAATGTCATCGACCGAGATACAACGGACATTTTTTTCTCGGTGAAAATTTGGTTTTGCTATAAAAAATCTCCCAAAATCAAAAATAAAAAAAAGAAAAAGAGAGAAAAGAAAAAGAAAATAGAAAAGGAAAAGCCATTCTTGTTTTTAAAGACTTTGAAAGAATAAGCACGACCATAGATTTTAGCCAATTGACAATAAGATCAAGGCAAACTCACTAAAACACCTACCCAATGAGAGAAGATAACAGAAGGAGCGGTAATATTAAGAAAAAAAAAAAAAAAAAAAAAAAAAAACTAAGTTATTCTTTGGTTCCCTTCATCACTTTGTTTTTGCTTAGGTATATGCTCTGTCAGTGTTTGGTTTTATTTTTAGTTTAACCTTGCAAGGAGTTGAGAAGTAGTTCTGTTATAAAGTAAAAAAATAAAAAAAACAACAACAATAATAATAATAATAATAATAATAATAATAATGTTAAGCAGGGAAAGTAGATATGGGGAATAAGGATATCCCCCCTATAAAGGAGAACCCGCCAGTCTACAGGAATGACTGCCAAGTGTACAAAAGAAAAGGGTAGTACACGGGTTGATGGTACCATTGGCCTTTGACAGAGCGACAGCGTCAGTCTCAAAGGTCACCAAAGCGCATTATGCAGAGAACCGGGATATAATTTGGTTCGCACTTCGCGAATTGTTAGTGAAACAGTACACGAGCGAACGTACCGGGATAGAGCCGGTACGGAAGTTGATTCGGTTGAAAATGTCCGAAGGCGAGGGATATACGTGTGTCTGTGTATGTATATGAGTATGCCTAGTAATATTGTTTATTTCTACGCGCTGATGAAGCCGAAGTTGTGCAAATTATAATTTGATGAACAGATATATTTTCATATGCAAAGGCTGGGGTCTGAAACGAAAAAATTGTACTCAAGATTGTGGCTAATAAAAGAAAAACTCCCATTCATTTAACTTTTGCTATTCTATATTTACTGTTTAATCCCCTATAGGTAAGCTAATTATAGGTGTAAAAATTCAATTTATTAGTATTCATAGTTTTATCCCGTTGGACCATAAGGTTTTCATCTTTCTTAATTTTTTTTGTTTATACATACACATATACATTATATATATATATATATATATATATATATATATATATATATATATATATATATATATATATATATATATATATTGGTTTTAGAATTTAATTATATTTTAAAACAATATATATGCCGCTCCCCATTTGGGAGTACCAAATTGGTCAAAGGGAAAATTATTCCCAAATCGCATTTAGGTAAAAATGCACTTTCGTATAAATAATGGAGTTTATTCGAAGCGTATCGCAAAAAAACAAAAAAACAAAAACAAATAAAATAACACACACACACACACACACACACACACACACACACACACACACATATATAATTATATATCTATCTATCTCTCTCTCTCTCTCTCTCTATATATATATATATATATATATATATATATATATATATATATATAATAAAATAAAACAAAAAAACAATGAATAATTCTCACAGAATAACGCGTGATTTCCTCCCAAATCAAACGTGACTAACGATAGTTGGTGACGATTTGTTTATTAATGTAAGAAACTCCATTTGATTTTTACCACGATCATTTGACTCGTTCTTTTGTACCATTTGATTTTAGATTTAAAATATAAGAAGCATTTCTCTTGCGTGATCGTTACGACGGTCTAACAAAAGGAAGTTGAGCTTCATTATGCTCGGATTCCATGTCCTTATTGTTGGACCGGCGGCATAATTATGTGATTCATACTTTACAAGTGTAAAAAAACATGAAATACAACACACATGTATATGCATATAAAAATATTTATTTATAAAATATGATAAACTCATATATAACTCTCTCTCTCTCTCTTTTCTCTCTCTCTCTCTCTCTCTCTCTCTCTCTATATATATATATATGTAGATATATACATACATATATATATACATACATATATATATATACATACGGTATATATATATACATACATATATACATATATATACATACATGTATATACATACATGTATATACATATATACATATATACATAAACATAATATATATATATACATATATATGCATATATATATATATATACATAGATATACATACATATATGTACATACATATATATATACATACATATACATACATATATATGTACATACATATATGTACATACATATATAACACACATATATATACATACATATGTATGCATACATATTTTTTTACAAGGTAGTCACCACATTAAGGCCCGGAAGCCACTCGGGGATAAGGGTTATTGTGTGTACAGTTTCAGATGCATTAAAAGTAACCAGCCACCTCTTTCCCCACTGTACCACGCGCTCAAGATCAGAGGAGAGAGAATCTGAGAGAACTTTGTCATCTACAGCCTTTGATGTGTCGCCATAGATGGTCGTGTCATCAGCATAGATGTCAACGAATGATTTAAGTATGTGTTTTGTGAGATCATTGATGTTGGGCCTAGGATGGACCCCCGAGGGACTCCAGCATTAATATTGAGGGCCTCTGATTTCTGCCCATCAACCACTACTCTTATGAACCTATCGGAGAGAAATGATTTAATGATCGAGAAAATATTTCCAGTCATACCGTAGCTGGAAATCTTGTGAAGTAGGCCCTTATGCCATACCTTCGATATGTCAAGAGCAATTGCCCTAGAGAGGAAGCATTTGTCGAGATATTCACTAATCCTATGAGATATAACCGTTAGCACATCTGCTGTAGACCTGGCAGAACGGAAACCATATTGCATGTCACTAAGAAGGTTATTTCTGCTGAGGTGGTTGACTACTTCTCTATTTAATCTGGACTCCAGCAGCTTACTCATGACACACAGGAGACTTATTGGTCTGTACTGAGAGGGAGATGACTTATCACTTGACTTCTTAAATACAGGACATACTGATGAGGTTTTCCAGGGTGTTGGGAAGCACTTCTCTTTAAGACAACGCTTAAAAAGTTTTGTAAGTATGGGGGCAAGTTCTAGTTGAAGCTTTTTCAGCACTATAATTGGAATGCCGTCAAGTCCAGTTGCTTTACTGGAATCAAGGTTCTTGATTAGCTTCGCGACATCATGCACATATATTTGTATGTTGCAGAGCGTGTTGTTCGTTATAGGAGGAAATACGGGGAGTTGATGGCCTTCGTCGCATAGGGTAGAATTAGCTGCAAAGTTCTTGGCAAATAGTTTGGCCTTATCTGATGCTGACGAGTTGACCTCAGGTCCATTGATGATGGTTTGGATAGAACGCACGCTTTTGTTCAGGATCCTGTTTGCTATTTGCCAAAACTGCTGGGAACCAAGCCGCTGCTCAGCTACTTTGGATTTAACAGATTAAGCATATAGCTCTCTTGCATTTTTTTATTACTCTTTTGCAGTGGTTGCTGGCAGTCCTGAAAGCAGCTTGAGTCTCAGTGCATCTATTACGTTGATAGCTATGGAAAAAGTGATTTCTGTGTGCGATGGCAGCAGCACATTCTGGGGAGAACCATGGCTGGCTCTTAGGTTTTTGTTGGAATTTTTTGGATGGTATTAATCGGTCTATGCCTACAATTAACCATTCGGTCAGGTCTGATACTATGGAGGACACATCCTTTTTAAACATGGAATGCAGGTGTAGATCTGATATAAGTATACGGAAGCTGTCCCAGTCAGCGGTAGAGTAACGATATACAGTACGGTGAAGAGGTACATCTGAAGACTTATTGCATTTCATTTTTATCTTAACTGATACAACCGAGTGGTCGGAAGACGCCAGAGGACACAGAAGGGAACTTGAACATAGCTCAGGGGAAGTTGTGAGAAAAAGGTCTAGAAGGCTAGCATACTGATCGGAAGTATCGGGAACTACATACATATATATATATATATATGCATATATATACATATATATATATGCATGTATATATACGTACAAATATATATACATACATATATATATACATATATATATACATATATATACATATATATATATACATATATATATACATATATATATATATACCTGCTTGTTTGTAAATAAACAAGCAGATTGAGCACTGTGAAAACGGTGTCCAAGTGCCTTTATAAATGGTCATTTAATGGGGTCGTTTACGGGCACTGGTCCCATGAGACGAAGGTTAGAACTACCGACGATTAACTAGAATGTTGTAGGTTTAATTTCTTTCTAGGCATGAGTGCTACTATAGCCGCACTGATAAGCTGTGAAACAGTACTGTATGTGGATGACTATATATATATATATATATATATATATATATATATATATATATATATATATATATGAGTGATAGATCCGCATTATTTATTCCATATGACGGCTGTATCAACTAAACACATTTTCAGATATGCAAACGTGAAGACGTAAATAAGTTTTCACGAAGCAAACAATTAAAACGAATACATTATTTAAAAAAGGAACATTTTGATACACACACAAACATACACAGCAGGTCGGCAGAAAAATGAATGGACTATGGTGGTTTGTACTGTGTGAGAGGAACACATATTTTGTACTTATCTATACTAACATGCCAAACATGCGCCCAACGCAAGCTTATTTGTGGCCGGCACCGACATCAACTTTGACAACCGTGGGAAAACTAGTTGAAAATGTTTTATCATTTCGGGGAAGTTTTTTTGACATTGAATCCAGACTTTAAATCGTCACGGATACAAGGTTTTAAGAGTTATCGCTATCTTTTTTTTCTCAAAGAAATTACAGGCAGTTACATTATGAAAACTCGAAAGGATCTATAATAATTCATGGCAAAACTTTTTAGAGAATTAGATTAACTGAGCATTACTTTTCCTCTCTGATAAAACTCCGAACTCCCCAAAAATGTCAGCTAACACATCAAAGATTGTCGACAACAAACGGTGTTCAAACTTCGGGATGAACACGGAAAGTGTTTGAATACTTGTCCATTTCAAACTGTTGTAAGTTGTGTGCATTGTGTTGGTTGCTGAATTGGTTCATTAATTTAAATTTTCGTCATATTCAATAAAGTACACATTTATATCTCGTGCTAATTTATTTCGTTATTTTTCTAAAACTACATGTACGTGTACAATAGGACCAAACTATTGCACGTCTGTAAATGAAAAGCAAAATACTCTGAAATAATTTTGTTAAACGGCTTCAGCTATAATTGTAGGAGTGTGGCCCTCATGACAACAAAAACTGATTCCTGTGGTCCTCACCTGACCATGTCTGACATGCCCAATCTACGCACAATGCTATATATGGGACTATACAACAGTAATCCTTTATTTGTCTCACACGCTTTTGTTTACACGTTGCTTCTTAAAGTCGTTCACTCATGTCGATTGGAGAAAAACTATGAACATCAACAAATGAGTAGAATATCTCTGAAACAATTATTTACCTGTGACTTTTTAATATTCCTATTTTGCGTGACTTTGTTCTTTTCTATAGTTTTGGAAAATTATCAAGAGAATCCTGTTTTAAAGTGTGGGCGACATTTAGAGGGCCGTAACGATAAACCCGAAGAACACGCCATAAGGATCCTTTCAGCAATACATAAAAACGTGGCAAAGATGCATGGAAAATGTTATTCAAGTCGAGACGGGAGTACTCTAAAAAGGAAAGCATGCAAGGTTTTGTTTAGATTTATTCGTATTGTCATTTGTGAAGAGGGACAAACTTTGTGTATTTGAAATGAGAAAATCAATCAAATGGTTTTACCTTCATTTTTAGATTTTGGTTCGAAATGTTGCACTTCAATTTCCCGCCACACTCTCTTGCCTTCAGTTTTATCGGCTAACCACCCATTATACGGAAAGACGTACACAGATCCAGACGAACCCTTTTGTTTGAAGCTTTCAATCGTAATCTACGACAAAGATACAAATAATACGTATTTAGTTTTTATTTACTTGTCTCCCGACGAGGGACGAAGTTAGATACTAAGTGGGTTTTAATGTGAAAAAATCCAACTCCCCAAAAAGGACACTCTGACTTGAGACAAAAATTAAAAGTGTCCTCTGTTTAGAATTTCTACTTCACTAACTAAAAACGAAAAAAAAAAAAAAAAAAAAAAACGAAAAAAAAAACAAAAAAAAAACGAAATCCAGATATTACACTTTGCTCTTAGCGAAAGTTTAAAACTTGGCATCCAAAATAAATACAGATAAAAAAACTTTAATTTTTTTCTTAATTTGGGATAGAGAGATCATATATATTTGCGCTAATAAATAAATAGCAATGGCGGGAAGGATTATTAAGCGCAAGTATTCAGAGGACTACATTGAATTTGGCTTCACCTGTCAAGAAAAAATAGCATGCATTTACCACACTGTGTTTTTATTATTTGATACAAAGTCATTGGGGAATGAGTCAATGTAGCCAGATAAGCTTTAACTCTATCTCAAAAGTGTCATCCCAATTTGCAGGGTCCTGGATATGACCTTAAACTATATCCAATCGTGAGGCCCCAGCTTGCGGGCTTTGGGGAGTGTGGAGCCACCCTTTAATTGACATTGCTTCCAGGTTCACTCTGACCCGGAGGGGTAGTACCTATTAGGGTCCCAACTGTGGGTTAAATAGAAACCGATTTGGGGGGAAAATATACTTTATTAAAAACATTTCTTCAAAATAACTGGATTCGGCATTAAATAACCTGGAAAGTGTTGATATGCCGTAAAACAAAAACAACCAACCAACCAATTTGCAGTAAAGTAAAAGAATAAAAATTAATTTGAACAGAAATTATCATCTCTCAAGGGGCAGGGCCTTGACGCATCAAGTGAATTACATGAAAATCCGATGCGCGCTTCCTACAGTGTTACATACAAAGTAGTACATGCCGAAAAGCCGCATACAATTGTTGGGCAGCTAGTGCTACCCTATGCAAAAGAAATGGCGAGGCTTGTTATTGGCGAGGATGCAGCATAAAAGCTAAATGATATATTTGTATCTAATGACACTGTATAGAGACGGATAAATGAAATCTCACAAAACATAAATGAATAAGTTGTGAATGAAGTAAAAATATCTTCACTGTTGGCAATACAGTTGAATGAATCAACTGACGCCTTGCTTTCTTCTCAGCTAATATTGTTTGCGCAATATATGCTTGAGGAAGACTTCAAAGAAGAATTTCGGTTTTTGTAAAACTCTTGATGCCACCACGCGGGCTCAGGATCTTTTAGAAATTGGCAACAGTTTCTTTGAAGTAAATAGTTTGAATTAGGAGAAATTAAGCGTGAAGAACACCTACCACTGAGGTGCAACTGCGAGGCTAGGGTCAAGATCAGGCTTCCAAGCATTGGTGAAACAGCGTGCTCCATTGATAACTGGCGTTCACTACTTCATTCACAGAGAAGCATTGACACCGAAAACATTATCTAACCGCCTGAACATCATTTTTTTTTTAATCCTGGTTATGATGGTTAATTATATCAAACTGTGAACAGGCTTTTTAGAAAATTATATCAGGACATGGGTTTCGACTTTGAGGTGTTGCTGCTCTACATTTCTGTACCGTGATTGGCAGCAGAAATGTGTTCAGTAGAATATTTGAATTGAGAGAAGAATAGGCTTTATTTCTTTAGTTTCAAGGGAAACAGGATTTAAGAATTATACTGACGCAGTCAGAATTAGAATTTGCGTGCCTTACTCATATTTTTGAAATTTTAAACAAACTGAGATATAAATGCGTACCCAAATTGTCAAATCAAAAGAAAAGGGCAAATCTGTTCTCTCGACAAAACATCATCAAGGTTTTTCTTAATAGATTAGAACTCTGGATAAGACAATTCGAAGGTAACAATTTGGTTCAGTTTCTATACTTGAATGCCATACCAAGTGAAAAAGGTATTCAGATTCAAATAATCAAACATTTATGAAGGCTACGGGATGAATTTCAGCTATACTTTTAGAGGTGAACTTGACAGGAGATGAGTTATCTTTTATCAGAAACTGATTCACAACAAATCTTCATAGTATTCTAGAAAATATGCAGGAAGAATTCTTGAAGCTGAAAAATGGTTTGGCGTCTCAAGATGTATAGCAGCAGTCGACGATGGAAAAAAATTTGGGCCATTATGATTGTTAATTACCCAAATTTGTCATTACATACAATGAAATGTTTTTTTTTTACCATTTGCGTCAACCTACATGTGCGAAAGTGGATTTTCATATTTGTTGCACATTAAGTCGATAATGAGGGATCGACTTGTAGTAGAAAGTGATATTCGCTGAGCATTATCAAGCATCACTCCTAACATTGAAAAGCTTCTCAGTGAGAAAAGAACCAAAAAGTTTGGCTGCAAAAAAAAAAAAAAAAAGAGTTAATGCAATTTAAAATAAAAATATTTGTTGTATATTCTTACATTATTTCATTTTTTACATAATTTCATGGCAAAATAATACATAAACGAGCATGTAATTTCAAGATATTTTTTTAAGAAGTATATTTTAGATTAAACTATTATATGTCAATTATTTGATATAAATTTTCGAAATTCTGTTTTGGAGAAATATATTTCAAGCCAAAATTCTTGTGTATGACGCACAGCACTCTTTTATTTAAGCTGATGATTCAAGGTGTTAAACAAGTTTAGAACAACTGACCTAGTCGTTTTTTAATATTAATTCTGTAATTACCTTGTTTAAGAACCACCTGGAAGCAACGCCTTTATTATCGCGTTCAATCCTACAAAGAAGATGATAAAGATAAAATAATGACATTCAAAATATACGTTAATAATTGTCAACAGATGATATAGAAAAGAGATATCGTATGCATAATCGCTTTTAACGAAGATTTACCCCAAACGTGAACTAATGAACATATACAACAGTTATAAACAATTCGATTCTATTCTGTTTAGGTGTACATTTTGATACAGCCTGTCAACACTTTCACTCGGAAGATTTTAATGAGAGCGAATAATGCGAACGGATGCCAGAAGAGACGCCATATTAAACATATGAATTTAAATTAACAACCAAAAAGTCACGTGATCCCAACGCATCAATATATTAGGAAATATTCTATAGATGGTCAACATATAAGCTCATCATTAAATAAAAAACACAAATGCTGATATGTATATATATATATATATATATATATATATATATATATATATATATAGAGAGAGAGAGAGAGAGAGAGAGAGAAAGAGAAATATAGATATAGATATAGATGTATAGCAATAAATGTAAGAAATCTTAAAAATAAGTCATTCAAAAGAGACTCGTTATTGTTTAGAAAGGTATATACATCACTGAAGTAAGTTCGATTGTATATTCACTTCAATTCAATAAATTAGGCAAAATAATAAATAAGTGAGCACTGGAAAAGGCATCTGGACGTCAGTGGTTACGGGTAACTGAATGTCGACGAGAATCGAAGTTGGAGGTTGCAGAGAGTGAGCTTGAGAGCTGCTGGAGTGAGGTAGGGTTACTGGGGTCGCTGCAAGAGTAATCTGAACTCGTTAGGAACTGCACGAGTAAACTGGGGAGCCTCTGCAGTGAGCTGAAATTGCTAGAATCGCTGCAGCAGTATGCTGGAATCACTGGATGAGTAAGCTAGAGCCGCTGGATGCTGCAGGAGTAAGTTGGAATCGCTGGAAACTGCAAAAACTGAAGTAGCAGGCTGTGAGACCCAAGAGATAGGAAACAGTAGAGAGCAGATTGTGCATCGCATTCTGGTAGTTTATTAACCGCATAATTTGTTTGTTGAATTGTGTGTGTGTGTGTGTGTGTGCGTTTGTGTGTGAGAATGAAATATGTAGTTTGCATGTAACTGATGTTTTTTCATGTCTCGGACAATTAGTCCACGATAAAAAATCGTAGTACTCCGAAACAGCTGTCTGTGGATCAACAATTACTCTCTCTCTCTCTCTCTCTCTCTCTCTCTCTCTCTCTCTATATATATATATATATATATATATATATATATATATTGTAAAAATCTTTTTATTCATGCAAGCAATGTTGAATACATATTTTAAGATATCTTTTAGTTCTATCTAGAAACTATCTAAGCCTCTTCAATATTTGAACAGTTGACATTTTTGCATCTATACAAATAGTTCAGCTGTTTTCCAGCTAGACATGAAACATGTCTGCAAATATATAGCTAAATTAATTTGTATAAGTAAAAAAATATATTAAATAACTATATGGCTTGCGCGAGCCTTTTCTAGTCTCACACAAAAACGCGCGTTCACATCTCAAGCTATATTACTTGTCATATACATACGCGCACACAAACATACGCGCGCACGTCCACACACGTACATATATTCATGTTCGCGTATATACACTCACATTCACGTGTATACACACACACGTTAACGCACACACATGTAATCACATACGCTCACACGTACGCACATGTAAGCACAGATGGACGACGTCACTTCCTTTCAAAGAAAATCCACACATGCGCAAAAGACCACCGGAAACAAGTATAAAAGCAAGAGACAAGCTGTTTCCAGCCTTTTTCAGACCAGCTTCCTAGCTGGACGGTCTACGGACCGACAGTGTGACTTTTTTGGCACGCGCACGCACGTGCGTACCTCGCACCACTTGCTACTATGTGGGACCAAAAGCTAATAGACCGTACGTACACTGTATACGCTTTTTCTCTCCATGAACTGGATTGACTTTCTCACTCTACCTCCCTTTCGGCTTTGGTCCATCAACACAGAAATGTGCGCGACTCTCTACTGAGCTTAACCCTCTCTTTCTATAGGCCGGCTTGCCACTTTGCGTTTCTCTATTGCATTCCCCTTTCCTTCCACGCGCGTAGTCGTCAACGGCCGAATGAACATGTGTACACCCAAGACTTTCATTTCTCAACAGAAAATAAACGACATGCTTATTTCATTCCAGCATTTCATTTTTTGTTCCTCTACTCCATTTCCCTTTCTTGCCACGCACAACATGAAATGGTGACCCCGTTATTTTAAAATGAAATGGATGAGTTTGAACGAAACACTCATACACGCACTCACTCTCTCTACGACACACGCACGCCAAACTATAGACTCTTTCTCACCAGTTAACAGCGAGAGACGCACGCCAAACTAAACACGTGTAGTACCCTTTTCTTTCATTTGTTTCTTTACGAAATAAATCCTAGTTCGTTTAATTCAATTTAACACGTACTTCGTCTCTTTCTCAATTCAATTCATTTTCCCTATTTTTCCCCACCACCACAAATTGGTGACATCCGAACGCGAGAGGAACACGCATTTCCTTCTATACCCTAGACCGCTACAAAATTTCCTTCCATGTGCGTAGTCGTCAACGGCCGAATGAACACGTGTACACCCAAGACTTTCATTTCTCAACAGAAAATAAACGACATGTTTATTTTATTCTAGCATTTGAGTTTTTTATTTTCTTCATTCAATTCGTTTCATTATTTTTTCTTGTAGCGAGTTAGGGTATTTATATCCTGGTCCGCAACAGGCTTAATTAAATAGGCATGTTCATTATTCTCTTTATAGACTATCTGTTAGAATTAAATTTAATTAAATGTACGATCAACACCATACTGATTGGAGCAATTTGATCAGCAGGTACGGTCGAACATGCCGTAGGCACGCCGTATGTACGGCTGTTTAGTCATACATAAGTCGTGTTTCGACATGTACGATCAACTGCTGCTAATTGAAGCAACTTGATCAAAAGGAACTAATCATACCGCTTTTTGGAGAGGGATAATATTTTAAAAATTAAACTGCCGTAAAAGTAAACAAAATAGTAATTTACTCCCCCCCCCGCTACAAGGGCAGAGTTAGACACAAAGTCGGTGTTAAGTGTGGGGAAAATTCAGTACTTCCAAATGTGGCACACTGAATTAGAAATTAATAATAATAAAATAATAACTGCTTCAGTGCTTCAGTCTTTAAGCATTTCATATACACAAATATTGCATTTCTATTTCTTTGTTTACTTTTTACAAAGATTTTCTACTTTTACGTTACCTAGATTTGTTATAGTATTAAAAATTACAATTTTAAAGAAAAGGATTATTTGTTCGAACATTAATGTATTTTTTAGACTCAAGAGATGATATTTAAAAAGAAAATCGAGTTTATTTTTATGAATCAAATGTAAAAAAAAAAAAAGGATTTTTATTTAGTATTGCACAAATTATGTACGTACTCGTCGCAGAACAAACATGTCATATTCTTAAAATCACGTAAAATGATCAAGGATTTTTATTTTAATTTAAAAAAATCAATTTACGTGATTTTTCGGAATGATATCTTCGTTGGGTGATGTTTTTTTATTTTTTTATTTTTTTTTATTTAACTAAGTGTTATACAAAATTAGAATCCAAACAAGTTTCAGCAAACTAGATGGAGTTCAAAACACAGGAAAACATTTACTATAAAAAAATAACATTTACAATTAAAAAAAAATAACCAAGTATTTTTCTTTCCACTTAATGGAACTTTTTTTTTTGTATTTAAAAAGAAATTCCTATCGTAATTGTTATTAATCCAAACATTAAACACTAGTTAAAAGTAAACAAAAGGGTTTCAAGGGTCGAAATTGTTTGAATAACGATTCATCATTAGCAATTAGTCGTACATAAACTTAGCCGTATATATTTAGCAAAACTCACCCACAAATATGAATATGACATATATAGCCATCCGCAGATAGACTGTTTTTCGCATTATCATAGTGCTTCAGCGTGGCTATATAAACACCGTTTTGTAAACAGTTGGACTTTAGTACGCTATCAACACATATTACAAATTATATGAAATCTTAATTGCTTATTTTAAGCCCACAGCGTTCCGGCCTTTTACATATTATTATTAAATTATATGAAATCTTAATTGCTTATTTAATGCCCACAGCGTTCCGGCCTTTTACATATCAAAATTTCTGCACTAGGGATTTTTCTATGCGGAGAATACAACGATCGATACGTCGTGAATATAATAACAACCAGTTGAAGATATCAGCCTGAAACATGTAAAAGACAACATCAACTGTTTAGTTTTCAAAATCATCGTCAACTACAACACAACCTGTTAAGTACGGGCAAAATGAATGGCGATGCTCAAAATGTATAAACATTTTGACCCATCCCTTTACTTAAAAAAATCACCAAAAATCAGGAAATGAACCAATTTTAATGAAATTTTCAGTATTTATCAAATGATGATCACGGAATATAATGAACTAATTATGTTTATTTAACTTCGAGTGGAAATGTATTATTTTGTTTAAATAAAAAATACCTTTACTAAATTTATAGTTTTCAATAGTAAATAAAAAACGCAAGACTTTATTTTTGCTTTTTTTAATATAAATAAAGCATCGTAATTTGTAACAATAAAAATAAAATAAAATAATTTTTATAGGAACATTACAAATTTCTCGAACTACCATTGAATTATAATTGCAAAAAAATATTTATACTTTTTTTTTTAAATTACAGGTTTCGCATAATTTTATATGCCAGATCTTAATAATTTCCTTGCTCGCAAGAATGTGAAACTTTCGGCGTAACATATTTTTTATATAATATTGAACAATAATTAAGAAAAAAATTAATTTAGAAATAGGAACATAGAAAAATAATTAAATTAAAAATGCAAAAATTAATACAAACGTTCAAAAAAAGGAATGTACGGATGCGCGACTGGGGGGGGGTCAGAACTTCCTCCATTTTAATTACATGACGTCATTTTCACAGTCTTTCGACTGCCTGAAATTTTCGTAATTTTCGTGTTTACAAAATTTTGGTTTGTTGCGTTTTACGAACGGCAGAATCACTCGGTTTGGTGCTAATTAATTTATGTTTTGTACAAACAAGGTGTTTATTTTATTTTATTTTATTTTATTCCATATCTTCGGACTTTACTTTACTAATTATCATTGAAATAGACCCAGAAAACTAATATGTATCTTTTAAAGGACTTTTTACAATGAATTTATTTAACTTCAAAATTTGGCTGAATTGGGTAGCTCGCCATGAAAACATTTTCATGACTTTTTTTTTCACGTGTACAAATATTGTTTTCCTTTTGGAAATTAAGTTTAGTCTTTTATCTTTCAAATACAATCAAAAAGTTGTCGGAAAAATTCAAAAAAAGTATGATAAATCGACTTTCAAAACTAAGTCCTCCCTATTGTTGTCCGTCCATTTTTGCCCGTACCTACAACCTGTTTATCTAATCACATTCATTTCATTTATTATTAATACCTGATTTTTTCCAGTTTCCCCATTGGTTGATCAGGTTTCACAACAAACGTGTCAACACTGCCGCGTTGAAAACATTTCTTGCCATGCTGATTGTTCAGCGGGATTTTGCCACTGCGCGTCTCCCGGCTTCCGTATAAAGTAATGAAAATATTTGCGTCAGTTCCTGCCATTCGGCAGTTGCCAGTCTGCACGGTTATTCGATAACCTAAAAGAGAGACAAATAAAGAGGAAAGATTTGGATATCTGCTTGCATAAGAGCAAAATAAATAAATAACAATAAAAAAACAGGCATGTAAATATAGGGTTCTGGCTAACTCTAACACCACAGTTTTTCCCTTTTGTCACACTGGACAAACAAGTACAACTACGTACGATATCATTAAATTCATTAGATTTCGTTCCAGAATATTGTCATAATTTGCGAAATTAATTCTCCAATTATTACTTACATAGATGGTTCATATGTCTCCTTTTTTAAAACATCGATATTTCCACGTTTGTTTGTGGGGATGGGGGTCTTATTTTATGCTGAACAATACCTATACGAAACAAACATATTTAATTCGTATAATAGATCCATTTCGCTTTCTGTTCCTTTTAAAGTCTGTTCTTTCTACCAACTTTAAGCACTTTCTCCCACCTGAAGCGATTCTCTACCTCTACAAATTTACTCTCATACATGGAGCAATGTTGTTCCTATTTACAATGCCTCCCCACGGGAGTTAGACACCAGGGTCATTTTTTTAATGTGGAGAAAAGGAACAAAAATTAAAATTGTCTCAATCGTGAAGGATTTCTCCTCTACTGACAGAGAACAAGAAATTGAAGTGCAGCATCTGAAGAACAGATACTACACGTTGATCTTGTTTATATATTTTATTGCTTTTAAAAATTTTGAAAATCCAATTAAGTAAAAAACAAAAGATTTTTAAACAACAAAATTAGGCACAAGGCTCTATAAGAAATTGGGGAGGGGAAGGGTTCAGGGTCTTTGTGACTAAAGTGATTAAAAGTAATAAATGTAGACTTTGGAGTCTTACTCTTGACTGGCAACATTTACCAAAATACCTCATTCATTCTATGGATCTTTCTTGACGCGAAGTCCAAGAAATGGAGCAATGTTGTCATATTAAGGCTAGTGAATCTCTGTTCTACTTGATGGTTCTTGATAAGGTGCAGAGACGTATCTGTAATTTGATAGCCTCTTTCAATTATTTCTCTTCGTCATCTCTCTTTCAGACTTAATGTTGCTAGTCTTAGTTTGTTTCCGTAAATACTTTTATGGCATGTGTTTTTCAGTATTGTTTGATTTATTCCATGCTTCCTTTGTTCAAGCTCGTTTGATTCGTTGGTCCAGTGCTCTTCATCAATTCACTGCTTAGATACCTTGTTGTGACAGAGCTTCCTCAGTGCACTACAGTTTAGCCTTAATCTTTTCAAAACTAAGGCCAATAAGCATCTGTATTTGCGATAATCATCTTTCATTCTTGTTGACTCCTTACATCAAGTGGCTTCACGCCTTGTCTGGAGTGATTTCCATAAAAATCTGACTTAGTGTAAACGATCTGTTAAACATAAGTCACTATTTTTCCCATAGTCGAAGAAGTCTATTCATGCCGTTCTCAATAGTTTTATCGCGTAAATGAACGAAATAGAATCGACTGATTTTGTTTTATGTTGTTCATCTCGAAGATCAGGTGTGAAAATGCTCGTAATCCTTTTCTCGGAAGGCTGATGCATTTTAAAGAAGTCGACTACAATTGAACTAGTTTTGTCATGTTCACAACTACATGGGCTTCCGATTTCTTAACTAACACTTGTTAGTGTTATGTCGTGCTGCATATTGTTTTATTTCTGGCTAACTGGATGTTCCGAGTTTTCGGTTATCACATTGATACTTTCATAAGAAGCTGATATTTCACAAGTACTCATTAAGTTTATCGTTTCGAACGAGCAGGAATCATTTTCATTAGTTGAAAATGAGTTAACAGCAGGATATGAAACCATGGTTTTCTTTATTCTATTGATTTGACAATTTTCAGTTTTCAATGGAAACAGAAAGGAAGAAATGAAAAAGAAAAGAAAAAGCTAAATGAACGGATAAAGAAAAGTGTAACTTATACTTATGGTGATATTGAACGTTGGTTCGAAATAATCTTGTTCTTAACTAAATGGATCAACAATTAAGTAAAAGTGGTCACCATTAAATATTCTTAGTAGCAAGGACAGGTCATATCATCCATTATCTATCTATACCTTACATGGCGTCTAGATAAGCTAAAGTTCTGGCAGCAAATACATTTTATTTCAAGTTGACAGTCGTCACAATACTTAAAACTTGTCATCAATGAAGCTTTTGGTTAATAAGCTACATCCGTTAAGACTTCATGCGAAAAGGTGACTCTTCTTTATATAAAAGATAAATGGCACATTTTAAGCGTTATGGTTTATATATAATTCGTAATGGACAGAAGTTCGAGGCTCAAACTATCAACACTGACATGCCCAACTTTATTCCGAATCTCCATTAAGATCTCCTAAGTCAAATTCTAAGACAATTCATCGACACATAAGCAGACAACACTACAATATTTAGTAACATATCAAAGGCCAGCAACGACAACAATCTCTCTGAATCTCGACCTTAAGCATCTGACGAAATGGAGGAAAAGGTGGCTGGTTAATCCAAAATCACGTTTCTATCTTTTCACCACCAGTGCTTTGATCCCCAGTTGGCTTCAATAGAAATGAATGGTTCTCGTCTAAAGGAAGCACCACTATGGGTCACTATGCTATTGTCTCACTGGTCACCTTACACATTAACCTTTATCTTTGAGCGGCCTTCAGGTTTTGATAAGTGGTGACTTACTTGTAAAAAAAAAAGAAAATGGTTATCAATACCTTCAAATGAGGAAGTTGTACTTTCAGCATTTTGAGTTGAACTCGGCGGTAAACGGAGGCGTCGCTGAAGTAACACCCACTGACTGCACTTGAATGTCCAGCTGCGTTGTTTAAATACATCAATAACTACAACAGAATCCAGAAACCAGCAGTGGTCATCTTCCAAGCCTGAATGCTGTACAAAATATAAAGAAAACTGTCATAACATTGAATACAGGAGATTTTGCTGCTGCTGCTGCTGCTGCTACTACTACTACTACTACTACTACTACTACTACAGAATAATAATAATAATAATAATAATAATAATAATACGTCTGCATAACATACTTCACATGCGCTTGTAAATAACTATTTTTCTCAGTGTTTTAAACAAACAGCAACATATTTGTGAAATTCAGATAATTGATAATAAATTTCAAAGAGAGATATTTGATTGTTATTAGATTTTTAAAAAAGGTTTCACATTTCTGTTTTTTTCTTTTTGGTGCTCAAGAGAGAGAGAGAGAGAGAGAGAGAGAGAGAGAGAGAGAGAGATAGAGAGAGAACGAGAATCTTGGTTTCCTACTTACTTCAACGACCAAAGATTTCAGTTCACCTAGGAATGGACCGCGCAAATAGAATATTTCTTTTGAATTTCTCTGAAAAGAGAATTTCACAGAGCATGAAGCTTTTTTAAGTCTTGTTAAGGGCAAGAAGTCATTGGTTCCTTCAAGAGCGATATACACCTGTAAAATAAACCAGAGAGCCGATTCTTAAGACAGGTCTATTCAAATAAAACGTTCAGTAATGGCAATGTTACTTCTAAGTTCGGCAGAGGAGACGGTCCTACCGACATGTATGGACGCGACTAATAAATAAATCTCATTTAACGATGGAAATGCAATTTTAAACTTAAGTGTGACAGATGAACAGATGAACCGACAAAATAATATTTAAAATGTTAGTCTGACAAACAAACGACCTAAAAGACAGACAAAACGATCAAAAACCGACTAATTTACCAACCGCCGAATCCTCTAACAAAGATTCGTGCACGCAGGTCTAGATTAAGCATTAAACTCTTAATAATTTGGTGCCCCATGTTTGATATGTTTGAATGATGAATGCGTGACCCCCTCCCCAACGAAAAAGAATTTCTTAGATGCCCTAAGCAAGGGCCCATTCTTCTTAAATGGTCAGTTCAGCCCTAGGTGGACTTATCGATTTAACTTCCCGGTGATGACAATTAAATTGTGTATTTGGCGAAAAATGGACCCACCGAAATATTGACAGATGAAGTCTTTTATATTGATGTGGAGAATATATATATAGAATTTATAAATTGCATGAAAAAAAAAAAAAAAATAAAGGTATTGATTGAATGAAAACCGAGATAATAAATACTGGAGAATTTTCAGCTATAGCGAAAAAAAAAAAAAAAAGGTAAAAAAGACAAGTGTATTCACAACTGGGTGATACTTACATTGGCAGTTGTACCGGCCCTGTGGACATCTCCGGTACAAACAATCAGTTTATATAAGTTCTCATGGTTGACTTTGGTTCGAACTTTAGGAGGAGCACTGCGAATGCGAACTTTTGGATTTGGAATCACATATTTTGGTTTAAACGGCGTTGATTTCTGCTGAAGTATAAAGTTGAGAAAACAAATAAATTACAAGAGTTGTGGATAAGTTTTGAGTAACTTTCAGAAAGGAAACATAGTTTTAAAAATAATCCCTATATATATAAAATGAACTCATTTTCTCCCCTGTGATTTTGACCTTAATAGGATTAAAAATAAAGAAATTTCATGCAAAATCTCCTTGACTTCTCCACATTTCCATAGTATAATTCTCAGTTCATCTTAATATTTTTTATTTTTTCCATATTCTTTCGGCAAATTTAATTAGACTGAGGCAAACATTTTGACATTAAAATAAGCTGGGAACATTCTTTGTAAACAACACTGTCGCTTAAACTATTTAAAGAAAATGTCACATTTCATATTTTTTAGCTAATAACATAAGAAATTATTTATTAATTTATTTATTGCGGACTATTATCCTCATCTTTCTTGGTTGTTGTTTCACAATGTTTCAGCCAACTATTCCTCTGGCTTTCGTCATGTGGTAACCGCGACGGGATAGGAACTCTGAATCTCCTAACTGCATTCTCAGCAATCACTGCTATCCATAGTTGTTGTCTCACCACGATTTGGCCAAGTAAGCCTCTGGCCAACTTTGGGGAGGAAGTAAACCACTATCTGGAATCGTGGAGATTCAGCGTTGATCTACTTCAACGTCTATCTACTGCCGCTACGGGCCCGTAGCGCAGTAGATAGACGTTGAAACAACAACTAATAAAGATGAGGATAATAGTCTGCAATAAATAAATTAATAAACATTAATGAACATTTCAGAACTATGCCTAAACACACACACACACACACACACACACACACACACACACAATAGCAACACATTATTTTGCCAAGTAAGCTTCTTGCTGGCTTTGAGTAGGATTGAAACCACTATCTTCAGACAATTCTCACCTGGAACCATAGAGATTCAACGTCTCTATATACTGCGCTACAGGTCCCAAAGGGCGATCAAGGTTGGATTTTTTGATCTTATAAGTCCACTTTTATTTATTATCTGATCTTCCATTGTCGGTAGCGAATGGTATATATATATATATATATATATATATATATATATATATATATATATATATATATATATATATATATATATATATATATATTTTAATTGGAATTCATTATTGAAATGAATATTATTTATTAATTTATTTATTGGCCAAATTGCGGTGAGATGACAACAACTATGGATGGCAGTAATTGCTGAGAATGCAGTTAGGAGATTCGGAGTTCCTATCCCGTCACGGTTACCACCTGGCAAAGGCCAGAGGAACGGTTGGCCGAAACCTCGTGAAGCAACAACTAAGAGAGATGAGCATCATAGTCTGCAATAAATAAATTGATAAATAGTTTTTTATGTTATTAGCTAAAAAAAAAATGAAATGTGAAGTAAATCCTAAGAGTAAAGTAAAGTATGAAGAAATAAGAAGGAAAAGACTTGATTTTGAAATTAGTGATTCTCATGACTTCATGAATTTATTATAAACACTGCCAACAAGAGGAAACAGATATCATCAACTTAATATTAGGTTGACTGGAAAGTTTTTTGGATGATAGAAATAAGATTTCTCTTTTCTTAGCAATATTTATTCATTGAAAATATTCATGAAACTTCATTTAAAACATCCAATGTTATGCAAATGCTCTGTGATATTTACATTTTCTTCAATTTTTGTCTTCCAATAATTAATATCAATTTCTACTGTGAATGTCATTTTCATAAATTCAACCCCACCACGTGTTACCAGCAACAAAGTATTTTAACTCCCACATGACAAACTTACACAAAGTATGCTGCAATTTTAATAACAACGGTAATAACAAAGAAAAGAAGATGCTTTTTATAATTACATTTTTATTTCTCTTTTATCATCCAAAGGATATTAAAAAAAAAACAAAAAAACAAAAACAAAACAAACTAAAACACTATAAAACATTAAATGTTCCCCGTTTTAAATTTTGCAAACCCTAACTCCCGAACAGCTGATTCTCCTACACCATGCGCTTCACAAATCTCTTTGAAAGTTTTAGCAACAGTTTTCCTTTTTGAAGAAAAAATAAAAGAAGCATAACTACCTAAACATTTTCATGCTAATTTCCATCTATGATTTAAATAGTTTATAGGCTTGATATGAGCCTTCAGAAACCTGTATTTTTAAAACAACAAGAACTTTTCAGACGACCTAATAACATATTATATGCAAAAAAGAATAGAGTCTAATAAGCTTGTTTTTTTACATGGAGGTCACCACTTATCAAGGCCCGGGGGCCACTCAGGGATAAGGGTTATTGCATGTGCAGTAATCAATGAGATAGTATTGTAGTAATCATTAGTATTGGAGATTTGATAGAGTGTTTTACTTAAGAGAGCGGTTTGTCAGTAATTTGTTTATGTCGGATTTGAAGACATCCAAGTTGTAGTCAGGTGAGAAACAGGCAAATGGAAGAGAGTTCCTACAGTCGTGCTCATCTGAGAAAGAAGCTCTGCTCATGGAATCTACGTTTGGATTTAGGCACAGATAAAGAGTGGGGAAAATTATTGACAGTAGTTTCAGCCAGACGGGTGTTTCTCATGAAAGATTGGAGAGGGGGGGGGGCGAGAGATTGGAGCTCAGACGAGCACTTGCCATGGAAATAACAATAAAACAAAGACAGGCTCGCAACGTCTTTTCTGTGGGATAGAGGCTGCAGGGAAGAGAAAAGGGCATCCCTCACTAAGCTACAAAGTCTATTTTGTACTCTGTCAAGGCAGGATAGGCTGTTTTTAGCAGCTCCTGCCCAGATGTGGCAGCAGTTCTCCAACCTTGGACATATTTGGCTTTTATATAGATAGAGAATTGCATCAGTAGTAAGATATCTTCTGGAGCAGTAGAAGGATCCCACCATTTTCCCAGCATCTTTTGCAACAGACCTGATGTGCGTGTTCCATTTCAGATCAGGAGTAAAGGTCAAACCTAGAAGCTTGTTAAAACATGGAGCATCCCCAAGACGAGAGCCATCCATCTCAATTGATGCCAGATGGGGATCAGAGCGTTGATGATGTAAAGATAGAAGCTTGGTTTTGGATGCATTAAAAGTGACCAGCCACCTCTTCATCACCATCAACTCTCTGTATTTCCTCCTATAACAGACAACACGCTATGCAACATACAAATATCTGTGCATGAGGTCGCCAAGCTAATCAAGAACCTTGATTCCAGTAAAGCAACTGGCCCTTACAGCATTCCAGTTATAGTGCTGAAAAGCTCCAACCAGAACTTGTACCACGCGCTCAAGATCAGAGGAGAGAGAATTAGAGAGAACTTTGTCATTTACGGCCTTTAATGTGTTGCTATAGATGGTTGTGTCATCAGCATAGATGTTAACGAATGATTTAAGTATATGTTTTGAGAGATCATTGATGTAGATCAAGAAGAGAGTTGGGCCCAGGATGGACCCCTGAGGGACTCCAGCATTAATACTATGGGTCTCTGATTTCTGCCCATCAACCACTACTCTTATGAGCCTATCAGAGAGAAATGATTTAATGATTGAGAAAACATTTCCAGTGATACCGTAGCTGGAAATCTTGTGAAGTAGGCCCTTATGCCACACCTTATCGAAGGCCTTCGATATGTCAAGAGCAATTGCCTGGAAAGGAAGCCTTCGTCAAGAGATTCACTAATCCTATGAGATATAACCGTTAGCACATCTGCTGTAGATCTTGCAGAGTGGAAACCATATTGCATGTCACTAAGAAGGTTGTTTCTGTTGAGGTGGTTAACTACTTCTCTATTTAATACGGATTCCAACAACTTACTCATAACACACAGGAGACTTATTGGTTTGTACTGAGAGGGAGATGACTTTTCACCTGAATTCTTAAATACAGGGCATACTGATGAGGTTTACTAGGGTGCTGGAAAGCACTTCTCCTTAAGGCAACGCTTAAACAGTTTTGTAAGTATGGGGGCAAGTTCTGGTTGGAGCTTTTCAGCACTATAACTGGAATGCTGTAAGGGCCAGTTGCTTTACTGGAATCAAGGTTCTTGATTAGCTTGGCGACCTCATGCACAGATATTTGTATGTTGCATAGCGTGTTGTCTGTTATAGGAGGAAATACAGAGAGTTGATGGCCTTTGTCGCATAGGTACATGCTATCATAAAAAATCTTGACACTTCAAAAGCATGTGGACCTGATCTCATCCCAGCTGTGCTATTAAAAAAGTGCTCAGCCGAAGTAGCTCCAGTTCTCTCCAAACTCTACAACAAATGCCTTAATGAATCATGCTTTCCGGGCTGTTGGAAAACCACTTCTGTGGTACCAATATTCAAGAATTCTGGCGAAAGAACTGACCCATCAAATTATCGCCCCATTAACCTCCTCCCACTTTTCGCCAAAATATTTGAGACCATAATTAACCATGGTCTAGTCCAGCACCTTACAGATGCTAAACTTCTGACTGACAAACAATATGGATTTAGACAAGCCCGTTCCACAGCTGACATCCTCACTGTAATCTCTGAACGTATATACCATTCACTGGACAAAGCGGGGGAGGGCAGAGCGGTAGCTCTAGATATGTCTAAGGCTTTTGACAGGGTATGGCACAAGGGTCTCCTTAGGAAAATTAAATCATATGGTATCACTGGTAGAATACTTAGCATAATTAAATCCTTCTTAGACAATAGAAAAAATCCAGGTTGTCCTCGACGGTCGAACATCTAAACAGTGTGATATAAATGCAGGAGGGGTCTATTCTTGGACCTCTATTGTTCCTGATATTTATTAATGACCTCCCTGACAAAACTGCCTCTGAGATGGGTATATATGCTGATGACACTACACTCTATAACAGGCATGACAGGAAAACAAATGAACACATATCTAAAGAAATGGCAAAAACACTAGAGGATGACCTCCGATCTGTAGTGGAATGAAAGGTCACATTCAATGCTGCCAAGACTAAACTGGTTTCCTTCAATAACTACAAGAAACCTTCTCTGCCACCAATAGCAATGGCCAGTGACTCCCTGTCTGAGAGTACATCTTTCAAACTGTTTGGCCTAACGTTCACAGGAAACATGAGCTGGAACAATTATATTGAAAACATTGCCAGGGCCGCTGCAAAAAAGGTAGGCTCTCTCTACCGTGCTAGAAAACTACTGACATCTGAAACTATCCTGTATCTCTATAAGGCCACCATTCGCCCATGTATGGAATATTGTTGTCACATCTGGGCTGGTGCGTCTACTACTAGTCTCTCGCTCCTAGACAAGGTTCAAAAAAGAGTCGCCAATCTGATAGGCCCTGAACTGGCATCTAAGCTTCACCCTCTGTCCCATCGACGAAACGTTGCATCCCTCTGCTTGTTCTACAAGTATTTTAATGGTGAATGCTCTGACGAACTGCAGACACTTGTGCCCCCACGATGCAGACACCCTCGACATACCCGACAGGCAGCTAAATCCTACCCCCACACAGTAGAGATCCCTAGATGTAAAAGACCTTTCTACTCCAGTAGTTTCTTCCCCAGAACCGCTAGACTCTGGAATTCCATTCCAGGATCCTACTTCCCTAACTGTACTGACATGCAGAAGTTCAAGTGCAACGTGAACCGACATTTTGCTGCCCAAATCCCTACATAGTGCCCCAGTAGTTGCTGACCCTGATAGTAGCCCCCTACACCTGAGTGGCAATGTGCCTTGTTTGGGGTGAAAATGTAATTAAAAAAAAAAAAAAAAAAGGGTAGAATTAGTTGCAAAGTTCTTGGAAATAGTTTGGCCTTGTCTGATGCTGACGAGATGACCTCAGGTCCATTGATGATGGTTGGGATAAAACGCACGCTTCTGTTCAGTATTCTGTTTGCTATTTGCCAAAACTGGTGGGAACCAAGCCGCTGCTCAGCTACTTTGGATTTAATGGACTGAGTATATAGCTCTCTTGCATTTTTTATTATTCTTTTACAGTGGTTGCTGGCAGACCTAAAAGCAGCTTTAGTCTTAGTACATCTATTACGTTGGTAGCTATGGAAAAAGTGATTTCTGTGCTTGATAGCAGCAGCACATTCTGAGGAGAACCATGGCTGGCTGTTAGGTTTTTGTTGGAATTTTTTGGATGGTATGAATCGGTCTATGCCTACAATTAACCATTCGGTCAGGTCTGATACTATAGAGGACACATCCTTTTTAAACATGGAATGCAGAGGTAGATCAGATATGAATGTACGGAAGCTACCCCAGTCAGCCATAGAGTATCGGTATACTGTATGGGGGAGAGGTACGTCTGATGACTTATTACATTTCATTTTTATCTTAACTGATACAATGGAGTGATCTGAGGATCCCAGAGGAGATAGAACAGAACATGAACATAGCTCAGGGGAAATTGTGAGGAAAAAGTCTAGAAGGCTTGCATACTGACCGGTAGCATCGGGCACATGGGTGGGTTCGTGAACAATCTGAGTGAGGTCATAGGCAGTGGCAAAATCATGACAGAACCTTCCCTCGTCATGGTCTTATTTGAGTGGGTCAACCATTCCACATTATGGAGATTGAAGTCACCGCAAATGTAAATGTTAGCCGAAGGATGAGCAGACAGGATGTGGTCAATTTTCTCAGATATGCTCTTAAAGATAGTAACCTACTATTGTGGGGACGATAGAGGGCAAATATAAATGCAGTAGTGTAAGCTAGTGCAATCCGGAAGCACATATAAGGTAAATTAGGGTCTTCTCTGGAGATATCCCTACCACATGGAAAGCCATCTTTAATTTGAGATTTGTCATGTTGAGGTTTTGGGATTTGTGGAACAGGTCAATAGACTTGGTTGGAGCAGGACAGAAAGGGAAAGTAAGAAAGAAAAAGATATGAAATTCTTTTTTTTTTTCGTAGCACATGATAAGATAAAGCCACTAGTATGGTATCGAGGCCCTACCAGAAACTACTGTATGGTCCAGAATCCATTCACCAAATGGCAACACGTTAGCCCAGATGAAACGCTTACCTCCAGCACCCTTACTAGTGACATGACCACAAGGATAGACATAGAAACAGAAATTTTCCGACATCTCAGGCTACTGTTCACAAAGTACTACCGACCTGGAAAGCAGCTTTTTCTTCACCCTTTGTCAGAAAAATCACTCATTGGAAATGAGGATTGAAGGACAAAAAAAAGGATAAGCGAGAGTTACTGGAGCTGCTGATAACACATCCACATGCATTATCTACTCTCTATTAAAAAAAAAAAATGGAAAAAAAAACGGTGAGAAGGACTCATTAATATCTACTTAGTATAAGTCCGTTGCCCCATTCCCAGTTTAGGATAGTACTTGGAGATAGTCTCCTCTCTCATATTAATGCATAGATACTTTTGCCTTTATCTACCTGGGGCTAGAATATTCGAGCATTCCAGCTCCACCTCATAATAAATATGCTATAATGGAACTTTTATCAAATTGGAAAGTTTGTATTTTGAGTAAAAAAACAAATTCGTTATATTATTGTGTTTTAGTTTATTTTAATTTGGGAAAGTGTCTTTCTTTCTTTGTTATTGCTAGTGTTATTAAAATTGGAACATACTTTGTGTAAGTTTCTTGTAAGGCAGTTAAAATGCGTTGTTGCTGATAACACGTCGTGGGGTTGAATTTATGATGGAAATGGCGAGTTTCTTGTTGAGGTACTTCAGTTTATGCAGTTGCTTTTCACCAAAGAGATGAACTTGTAATTAACTGTCTTTCCACAATTTTTTTCTCTGAAATGTAGAACAAAATACGATGCCTGTTTCTTTGTGAGAAGGGAATAATTTCTTTTTTTTTTATTATTTACTATCGAAATCTAGTGCTTTATCAGTAGGGATCTCTTCAACACATGCTATCTTTTGCTCGCCTGGTTCCAATTGGCCATTTTTCCTTACTCCTAGAGTTGGCTTTTCCTCTTAGCAACAGATTTCTTGTAATTTGATTGACTCGACAATCTCGTCATTCAAAATGAGAGGTTGACTATTAGACATCCTCCATCCCATGTCAGGAAATTCCTGATGTTTTGGCTTAAAATAGGAGAACATGTGTCAGCAAGTGTCCCTTTATAATTTTTATATTTGTGGGACAGAATATGTTAATATGACATTTATTACGGAAATATATGTCCTTGAAATGGGCAAAAACAATTGTTTGTAAATCCTTGGAGAAAATATGGAATATTTATCTGAATGACTACTGTTAGCATGATGTTAAAAATTCTAGTTGTACAATATTGAAATATATACTCGTGTGTTAACTTTACCATTTTTTTTATATATACATATTAAATATATATTATATTAAATATTATTATGTATTACATAACATATTTTATATATTATATTACATATTAAATATATATTATATAACATATTACATATATATTATATGACATATTAAATATATATTATATTACATATTACATATATATTATATTACATATTACATATATATTATATTACATAATACATATATATTATATTACATATTACATATATATTATATTACATATTAAATATATATTATATTGCATATTAAATATATATATAAATATTTTTTTTCATTTTACTTCTGTCAAATTTCTCATAAATCAAGAGGTCCTCTTCCTGGGGCAAACATTTGATCTGTATATGAGACACAAAGATACTGGAATATTCCATTAAAATTCTCCTTTACATCTGAAACACTAACTTAGCAAAGAAGTTGAGAACATGATTTTCCTTTTCCCAATTGACCATTTTAATACTTGATACTATGTCTTCCTTGTGGACTCTTGGTCTTACCGAATCCCAGCACAAGAATTTGTGACGTATAGTGGTGTATTAAACTTAGTGTTGCTACTTGCGGCAACATTATTTGGAGAAAGTGCACCGTTCTCTCTCAAAAGCCAGCATGAGTTAGCTATATTGAGAAGATTTTATTTGGGCTGTGAATATTTAGTGATTTTGATCATTAAGTCAGGATTTACTTATAGGGAAAATTATCTTCATGCCATGTTGTTCTGAAAAATCCCTTTACAGAGAGAAACTGAAGAATAATGTCTAGTAGGCATTCAAGTTCTCTCATTTTTGTTTCATTTTACTGCAGTCGAAGTTTTCAGAAGTCAAGGGACCCCATTTGTGGAGCAATCTCTATCTTGATCTCTATATGAGACACATAGATATTCTAATATTCCAGTAAAATTCTCCTTTATCTCTCGTATATATCTTTGCGTGTGTATGAATTAAAACTTGAAATTGGAGTAACGTGTAAAATAAAAAAATCAACAACAACAAATGAGGCATAATAACAAGGCCTGTGACAAGAGAATATTCTTTTTATTATTTTGACTCTCTATATATCAGTTAATATCTTTTATGTTTTTAGATAGAGTGATGTGGTTCTCAGTTGATTAACTGTGTCTGTGTCGGATATATACTCGAGAGTCCAAACAATAAAAAGAATATTCTCTTGTCATAGACCTAATGATAACTAATTAAATTCATTATTTTATAAAACCTGAAATAATTCAAACAAACTATTTCCCCCCCCCCAAAAAAAAAAAATCATTTTGATTTTTGAAAAGGATATATTGAGGATATTGATTAAATATTAATTTGTAAGATTCTTAATTATTTTTGTGTTAAATTTTGAACAATACAATTTATTCAAATTTCAGTTTCTGTTTTCACTATGTGAATTCAACTTAAACATGAGTTTTCAAAAATATTTAATAACGAAAACGTTAACTAAAAAAGTTAACGTTTTCATTATTAAATATTTTTGAAAACTCATTTAGGATTTATCGATTGAATACTATTTCTCAAGTTATGAAAAAAACATTTCAAAGAAATTAATTCAATTTTTAGAGCTGTTTCAGTGTTCTGTCTAATTTTAATGTCATATGATTGTTCTGCATCAAATTCCGAAAAGGAAAGATTTTCAGTTAAAGATACATAGAAAGCTGGGTAGAAGTAGATAATAGTTAACACTCAAAGAACCCGTAAACAAAAAATAAAATAATAAATAAACAAAAGTAAATGAGCAACAATATAGAATTTATATAAAACGCATTAGAATGAAATTCTTTTTGTCTTAAAACTTAATGGGTGGAAACGATTTTTAAAATCGTAAAATATGGCATAAATCATTTTCACACGTTATAACAGATGGGTTTGGTAGAAAATTTTATCATAATGTGTGCTATATAAGTTATATAAAAAAACTATACATTTTGGATTTATCAAAAAGCTGAACTGCGACACTAAAACTGAACAAGAAGTTTTCAAATTGAAAATTTGATATTAATCGACAATTATAGTAAAATTAAATCCAACAACATAACTAACAACTATTGTAGAATGCATATGTAAAAATATTTATTTATACCTTGGTAGTCAATTGCATATTACAAAAATATTTCTTATTCAAAGGGAAATAACTCTTAAAGTAGTCTCCATAAGTTATCTCCCGTAGTACTAAAATATCCCGATCGTATATTATAATAGAAATATTTGCGAAATTTTACAAGAATTACAAATAAAACTAAAACTTAAACCAAGTCCATACAGAAATTTGAAAGATATGATACCTGACTGAAAAATGAAAATAAACACAATAAACAAATAAAATCTAGAAAACGAAGCACCCATATATGAAGTTAATTACAATAAAATTATTTCTCTCCCTGTCTTGGGTTGAGCATATCGGGAAGCAGAATAACAAACTGCCGCTGGCGTATAATGCAATTCTCTTTGAGTAAACAAATAGAGCTTATGTGTTTGGAAAAAGTTTGATCATTTTAATTTCACGTACGCATTTTGGCAACAGTCAAATATCGTCACGGTTAAAAGCGCTGACTATCGCCTAGACGGTTGAGTTTCAATCCTGGCTTGAGGTAGTTGCTAATTTAGCCACACTGAAAAGCTCCGATACAGTGAAACAGTTTGTGGATAATTATATATATATACTAGCATGGGTGCCCGGCGTTGCCCGGTTGTTTGGAGGTGTGTGTTGAGCAAAAAAAAACAAACAAAAACAGTTGTAGTAGGAAGGCAGGCTCGAACCCGTGACACGAAAGAGGAAAAGAACGTGAAAAAAACCTGACGTCTTTACTGTTACAACCATCGCCAAACCGGAAGTGACGTATGTTTAAATTAAGGCTAGACAATCGAAAAAAGGGGATGACTTTCGAAAATATCAGCGAAAAAAGCGACCCCTCCTTGTAGAAAAGTGTCCAGTTGAAGTTGAAGGAATTAATGTTTTTAGCCAATTTTTCGGTATTTGTCGTCTGAAGGGTCGAGCTTCAAAAAGATACTGATCTTGTGAAAATCTGTCGCCTTTGTCGAAAGTTTTAGGAAGACATGCAAATATACATACATAGATTTATATATTGGTAGCTCCAATTTTCGACCCAAACCGATTAAAAAGCTTGCTCTATCTCTGAATACCCTTTATGTAAAATTTCAAATGTTTAGACCAGAAATTGTCTAAGTAATTTGGTAGAAACCGTAGAAGTCAATTTTTTCTTAACTTTGACCCCTTTTTTGACCCCTTAACATTTATTGTATTGGGCTCAAATCAAGTTATTAAGTTAGATCCATGTCCAAGGAACCTATATCTAAAATTTCAAGTTTTTAGACCCCAAATTGTTATAGGAGTTTGGTAGAGTTCTCAAAGGTCAAATCAGTGAACTTTGATTCCCTAACAGCTAAATTTCTGGTCAAAAACGGATTACAAAGTATTTTCCAAATCTCAATATGCTGTATATCAAATTTCGAGTCTGCAGACTGAAAATTGGCAGAGTTATTGCATAGGGAAATGTACACACACACACACACACACACACACACACACACACACACACACACACACACACACACACACACACACACACACACACACACACACATTTCACTTTTATAGATATATAGATTACAAGCATTTCAGCTCAGTGTTGCCCGGCTGTTTGGAGGTGTATGTTGAGCAAAAAAAAAAAAAAAAAGAAAAAAAAAGCGGTCAATTTTTTAAAATTTGACCCCTATTATGACCTCTTAACATTTATTGCTTTGGGCTCAAATCAAGTTATTAAGTTATATCCATGTCCAAGGAACCTATATCTAAAATTTCAAGTGTTTAGACCCAAAATTGTCGGAGGAGTTTAGTAGAGTTCTCAAAGGTCAGATCGTTGAACTTTGACCCCTAAACAGCCAAATTTCTATATGTATATATGATATCTAATTTACATAAGGAAAACACGTTGCTCTCCCCCATCATTATATATAGCCCCAATCCTCCGACTCTCTCATCAATGACCATCCCTCTTGAAGAAGCCAGCATAAATCGGGCGAAACGTTGAGTATCCAGGTCCTTCCACCTCCATTTTATTTCATATATATATATATATATATATATATATATATATATATATATATATATATATATATAAACTAACATATAAAAATAAAAAATAAAAAAATTAACCCAGATTTAAAATAGGTGAAGACACTAAATATCTATCCTAAATAGCACACACGGAGGTCAACTGGGCATTTGTCCTGTAAGTGCCTGCTCATTGGCTGATGAGGAAGGGTGCGGTGAATATTAGAAAGCTGATTGGCTTACTAAAAAACTCAATAGAAGGTGCGTATATAAAAACGCGAGACAACCACAAAATTCTCGCATAAGCCTGAAGAATGCTAGAGTGGATGAAACGCGGAATATTCAGTGTAGCTTAATCGCCATATATATTTTATAACTTACTAACTAGCTCTACCTAAGCATTGAGCACTGTTGAAGTAAATACTTAAACTTTACGCATAAATTTATACTTTCGTATAATTATTTATGTGAGTAAATGAAGTAGTTATATATATATATATATATATATATATATATATATATATATATATATATATAACTACTTCATTATTTCATTTGGGTTAATGGTAGCCGAATTGATACGGTCTTCGCTAATCGAGCCAGAGATGTCTTGTGTTGCGGGGATCGAATCGTTCGACTGGTGTTAATCGTGACACCCTGCACTGAAGATTCCCGAAAGGATAAAACACTAGTGTTTGTAGGTTATTAATTATTATAGTAAAAAAAAAAAATTATATATATATATATATATATATATACTATAGTTATTCAAAATATTCACCCATTTGCCTATGAATTGTAAGAAAAATTTATGTTTCAACTACTTCATTTAATGTAACAGAGTTTTACAACATTTATAACAACAACAACAACAACAACAACAACAACAACAACAACAACAACAGAAAGGTAAAATGCGATGATATTGTAATTTTTCTTAAACAAAACATTTGAGTCATTGTAAGGAAAAAAATGATTTTTTTAACTACTTTAGTAAAACAGTTACTTCCCTTTGAACAATTAGTTAAGATTTCGAACAACCATATTAGTTCAGGAGAAATAAGCCTATGTAAAAAAAAACAAAACAAAAAAAAAAACACTAAAGGCTCAGTTAGGTTTGTAGAATATGCCGACTAAAATTTATGTAAGAACAATTTATCATTCGTAAATATTGTATCTAAAGTATTGGTCAAAGGGAGATAAAACATAAAAAAAATGTTAAAGAGTTATCTCCCATGATAACATGACTATAAATATGAATGAAATAGAAAGATATTGATATTGCTTTTTTCGTATAATTAAAATATTTTGAAATGTTTATTTTTATAAATGTAAAAGTGATTATATTTAATATATTGCCCGGGTCTCTTATGTCAACAGTAACTCCGATCCAAGCATAGACAGTAACTCCGATCCCAGCATAGACATAGCGAAAATAAATATATTTTGCAAGTATAATTTGGGACGCTTATTAAATAACATACACAAAACAAAAGTAAACAACCTGTTATAATGAAACGATGTTAATTAAATTAAATAAATTTGTTAATTAACGAAAATAAAAAAATATAAAAAAATGTTTTTCTTTATTTTAGTTAATCAATCTGCGTCAGGATGATTAACTCTTTTTTAAAGAAGATTTTGAAGCATTTAAACTGTCAATTTCTGGTTATGATTAAAAGGTTAAAGTCAAACATTATAAATTAATCAGAATTATTGTGACAAACAAAAAAGGAATGAGAGAAATGTTGATGTTTATTTACATGAAAAATGGTAGTCTTGCAGAGAAAAGATCGTGTTGAAATGATAACGTTATTTAGAAATCCATTTTTAACATGGGATGGTTTTTTTCTTTTCTTTTTTTTTTTTTTTTTAACTATTCTGTAGTTTTACTAGCAATTTAATAAACAAACGATACCGTAAAAATTGAATTGAAATTTCTGTTTTAAATTATTAAAGAAGATATGTTAAAAATAATTAAGATGAAGATACGTTTAAATATTAATTAACATCTAAATTTCTGTTTTTAATTATTAAAGAAGACACGTTAAAAATAATTAACATTGAAATTTATATGCTTTTCATTAGTTTTTACGATTTACTAAAATAAAGAAAAACAAATTCCTTATTTTTTAAATAAAGGTTTTTTGTTTCATGCCAAAAGAAACACCTGAAAATTGTTGGGGACGAGAACTGAAATGTTACACCTCCATCCCATGGAGTTTCTTTGGCGGAAAAGAGAAAAGGGAGAAGTATTCCCCCGTATAATTATTGGCATCAAGGAGCAATATGGGTGCAAGTCTATAAATGGGCCACAACAAATCTTTTTTACAATAAAAATCTGAAAAAAATCTTTATAATGTACGTACTTGTCACTGCATGAAGATTTCATATTCCAAAAATTACGTAAATCGATCAAGTATTTTTTTTTTATTTAAGAAAATCAAAAATTATCGGAAGTTTACTCGAAGATTTGGCACGCGCCACTTTGTCTGAGAGATAATGCCACTAACGACCCTTGGCAGTAATATAGGTCAACAAGGACAGTACATGCAGACCATCGAATATTTTAATTTATTTTTTTATTTTTTTTTATTTTTAAAGAAAATCAAATTTTACGATTTCTAGGGATAATAAATAAATAAATTGACTTCTTTTAATAAAGTGAATGTGGAAAACACTAGTTTTTTTTGTTGTTCGCCTGAAAACAGACTTTGATAAACGAAGTACTTAAAAAAAAAAAAAAAAAACAACAAATTTTACGATTTTTGGGATAATAAATAAATAAATTGACTTCTTTTAATAAAGAGAATGTGTCTTTGGGTTTGTGTTACTGTACACATAGATTCGAAAAAGTTGTCAAAAAACGAATAAATGTCATCAAAGGCAAGATAAGTTACTTTTCTACCTAACTGGATAATTTTTTAGTGTTTTTATTCAATGTAATATGTTTATTCAGTTCGAAACACATACAGTGTTTACCGATGTATTGGAAAATTTTAAATGGCGCCGGCTTCTCTGTTGAACACGGTATGTTTGGGAAAATGAGTTAAAAATAAAAAAATATACAAAATACTGTAAAAACCCACCGAATATATGTCAGCCTATGTCACGGTAACATATTGAGCGACTTTCTAACAGTATTTTGTCTAGCTTTAAAAAATTTTTTTTTAATTTATTTATACCCCCTTTTCCCAAACTTACCGTGTGAAAGAGAGAGTCGGGCGCTATTTTAAATTTTCTAATACATCGGTAAACACTGTATGTTTTTTCGAGCTGAATGTTACATTAAATAAAAACACTAGAAAATTATCCAGTTAGGTAAAAAAGTAACTTATCTTGCCTTTGATAACATTTATTTGTTATATATTTGTTTTTTTTTGACAACTTTTTCGAATCTATGTGTATGGTAATACAAACCCAAACACACATTCTCTTTATTAAAAGAAGTCAATTTATTTACTTATTATCCCTAGAAATCGTAAAATTTGATTTTCTTAAAAAAAAAAAAAAGTACTTGATTGATAAAATATTCGATGGTCTGCATGTACTGCCCTTGTTGACCCATATTTCCGCCAGGGGTTGTTAGTGGTGTTATCTCTCAGACAAGATGGCGCGTGCCAAATCTTCGAGTAAATCTCCGATAATATTTGATTTTCTGAAATAAAAAAAAAAAAACCCCACTTGATCGATTTACGTAATTTTTGGAATATGAAATCTGCATGCAGTGACAAGTATGTACATTATAAAGATTTTTTTCAGATTTTTATTGTATAAAAGATTTGTTGTGGTCCATTTATAGACTTGCACCGCAATATGTGATATAATTTTCATTTCCATTAATTAACAAGTTTATTTAATTTTTGTTGTTGATTAATTAACATCGTTTCATTTTAACAGGTTGTTTATTTTGGTTTTGTGTAATACGTTAAGTAATAAGTTTATTTTGTTACTTAACATTGTTATATTTTAAGTTCGTTAATTAAGTTGGTTTCTTTTTGAAATTTCCAGGACTTGCAGACATAATATTCGTGTATGTTTTTTTATTTTTTATTTTTTATGCTTCGGCAGTTTCTGGGACTAACCTCATTCAGGTATAATTTGATCGTTAACTAACTTGTTTCATCTTCGTGTAATCATTTGTTTTATTTAATATTTCAGCGACCGAAATTGTACCTAGGAAAATGTTTATTTTTGCTATGTCTATGCTAGTTATCTCCCTTAGATCAGGGTTAATTTTGACATAAGCGCCTTGCTTGGATTGTTGAATAATTGTAAAGAAAGTTATTTTAAAAATGAAAATTGTAATTCTGTGTCTTTTATCCCCCCCCCACACTAATAAATAAAACAAGAAAACTTGTACAATGTATATGATTATCAGCACACATTCAAAATACATTCGTCCATATAGGGTTGTTTCCAGTATTAGCATGTCTGCATGTTTGTGTATGTGTGTGTGTGTGTGTGTGTGTGTGTGTGTGTGTGTTAGTTTTTTTTTTAACTTGAGAGTCATCACTTATCAAGGCCTAAAGGCTAGTTGAGGATAAGTGTTAATGAATGTAAGTTGGTAGTTTAGTAATCGTTAATAATGGTGTAAACTGGGTAGAATTTGATTATTTAAGGTTCAACAAAAACTTGTTTACATTGGATTTGAAGGCTACTATGTTGTATTTAACCAGGAAGCAAGCCAGCGAAAAATGGTTCCACAGAGGGGCACTTCTGGGAAAGAAGCTTCGTTCATGAAATCTGTGTTTAGATTTAGGCACAGACAAAGACTGAGGAAAATCGTGGTTGTAGCTAGTCGAGTGCTTTTTGTGAAAGGTGACAAATGGGAAACCACAGATTGGAGTGCAGTCGAGTACTTGCCATGAAAACAAAATAGAGCAGAGACAAAATGGCAACGTCTCTTCTGTGGAAAAGAAGTTTCAGGGAAGAAAAAAAGTTTGTGTTTATGTTTATATATTTCGATGTATAAAATCTAATTCTAAATTAATAAACTGATCACTATAAATGTTGGAATACAGCTACTAGATGGGTAATAATGCTATATGGGTAATAATGCTATATGGGTAATAATGCTATATAGGTAATAGTGCTATATGGGTAATAGTGCTATATGGGTAATAATGCTATATGGGTAATAATGCTATATGGGTAATAGTGCTGTATGGGTAATAATGCTATATGGGTAATAATGCTATATGGGTAATAGTGCTGTATGGGTAATAATGCTATATGGGTAATAATGCTATATGGGTAATAGTGCTATATGGGTAATAGTGCTATATGGGTAATAATGCTATATGGGTAATAATGCTATATGGGTAATAGTGCTGTATGGGTAATAATGCTAGATGGGTAATAATGCTAGATGGGTAATAATGCTAGATGGGTAATAATGCTATATGGGTAATAGTGCTATATGGGTAATAATGCTATATGGGTAATAGTGCTGTATGGGTAATAATGCTATATGGGTAATAATGCTAGATGGGTAATAATGCTAGATGGGTAATAATGCTATATGGGTAATAATGCTATATGGGTAATAATGCTATATGGGTAATAATGCTAGATGGGTAATAATGCTATATGGGTAATAATGCTACATGGGTAATAATGCTATATGGGTAATAATGCTATATGGGTAATAATGCTATATGGGTAATAGTGCTATATAGGTAATAGTGCTATATGGGTAATAATGCTATATGGGTAATAATGCTATATGGGTAATAATGCTATATGGGTAATAGTGCTGTATGGGTAAATAATGCTATATGGATAATAATGCTAGATGGGTAATAGTGCTAGATGGGTAATAATGCTATATGGGTAATAATGCTATATGGGTAATAATGCTATATGGGTAATAATGCTATATGGGTAATAGTGCTGTATGGGTAATAATGCTATATGGGTAATAATGCTATATGGGTAATAATGCTATATGGGTAATAGTGCTGTATGGGTAAATAATGCTATATGGATAATAATGCTAGATGGGTAATAGTGCTGTATGGGTAATAATGCTATATGGGTAATAATGCTATATGGGTAATAATGCTATATGGGTAATAATGCTATATGGGTAATAATGCTATATGGGTAATAATGCTATATGGGTAATAGTGCTGTATGGGTAATAATGCTATATGGGTAATAATGCTATATGGGTAATAGTGCTGTATGGGTAATAATGCTATATGGGTAATAATGCTATATGGGTAATAATGCTATATGGGTAATAATGCTAGATGGGTAATAATGCTATATGGGTAATAATGCTATATGGGTAATAGTGCTGTATGGGTAATAATGCTATATGGGTAATAATGCTATATGGGTAATAATGCTATATGGGTAATAATGCTATATGGGTAATAATGCTATATGGGTAATAATGCTATATGGGTAATAATGCTATATGGGTAATAATGCTATATGGGTAATAGTGCTGTATGGGTAATAATGCTATATGGGTAATAATGCTATATGGGTAATAATGCTATATGGGTAATAATGCTATATGGGTAATAATGCTGGTGTCAGCTGAGTCTTAGATTTCCACTGGTACCATGTAACCCAGTGCTAGATGCCTCATGGTCGGGTCGTCGGCGACTAAACCGACTCCTCTGCCCGGGGTAACCTGGGTGAGAAGGGTGTGGAGACACCCAGCAGGACCAAAAATAAGACCTATCAAAGGGCGGTTTAGCTTCTTATGAGCCAACGGCCATCTCCTGCCGCCAGAGTCGGTACCAACGTATCGATCTTGTCTTTCCTTGGGTTCTACCGTCTCTGGTCAAGTTCCACTCATGTCGCTTGGGTAACGCACGAGTTTCTTCGCCCAGGCTCTCGCAACGGTGGAAAATAGTTACAAGTTAAAAGTCTGGTCACGATGCTAGATGTGTAATAATGCTAGAAAGGTAATATTGCTAGATTGTAATAATGCTAGATGGGTAATACTGGTGGATGCTCGTCATAGAATTTAAGATACTTCAAATTTTAGTGAAATTTTAACAAGTAAAAAATATTTCCCAAATTTTAATTTCTTATGAGAATTTTTTATTGTTTCCTTTAGATATTTAAAAATTGCAATTATTTCTCTGATTCTTAAAAAATTGATTAGCTTCATCATTAAAAACCCATCATTTTATGGCAAAACCTTTTAAATTATTAAAAAATTCTTTCGAGCCATATTCTTTTAGTTAATGAAATGTATTTTATTATTTTCATTTCTAAATCTTTCATTAAAACCATCTAATATATAAAGCCCATGTTACCCACCTTTCTTTCTAACATTTACAAAAATAGTGCAAGTGTTTTGAAGTTTGTCTGTCTGTCTGTCTGTCTCTCTCTCTGTATATATATATATATATATATATATATATATATATATATATATATATATATATATATATTTCAAAATGTTGTCTGCATTTGTGTTGCACTGTGCAGCATGATAGTTATACGGTTGATCTAAGAAGCAAATTAAGTATCATTCTTTTCTAACCAATCGTACAACATACTTTGTTATACAAAATGTTAAACATTTTTACTACCAGTAAAAAGTTAGTTGACCCTCCCAAAACAAAACAAAAACAAAAATAAGTAAATAAATAAACAAATAAATAAATAAATAAATAAATAAAACAAGTCAAAATGCTTAGTTTTCTAAAATCATCGTAATATTTGACATCCTTTTTTATTTTTTAGTATTAGAACTTCTCTTGGAACTCTTTTGACTCCCAATGTTTTGTCTGCTTAAACTTTAATCACGTGATTACGGTGTAGCATCAATACAATAAACCATTCATTCAAAGTATCACTGGTTATGGATTTAGCTGAATACGATATTAAAAATCACTTTATTGATACTTATGCACTTATGTTACCGGGCTGGCGAGCGTATTGTAACTATTCTGTACTTTCACCTGACAATTTAATAAACAAAAAGATATCGTAAAACTTGAATTTAACGTGAAAATAATATTTTAAAAAATAGCACGGTAACATTCACCACTTTTTTTTACATATTTCTTTTCCAAAGGAGATTGATTTAAATTTAAAATGTTGTGTAATTATTTCTAAAAAGATAAGTACTAAAAAATAATGAGCAATGTAGGTAGAAAAGTAACTTTTCTTAGTCATGGTATCATTTATTTAATGTTTTTTTGGACACCTTTGTTCGTTTGCTGGATTCTTTGCAATATATCAGTTCAATTCAAATAAGACAAACTAAAAGGAACGGAAAGTGAGTTCTAATCGATAATGATCAGATTTAAAAAAAAAAAGTAAAAAAAAAAAAACGAAAAGAAAAGTTAAATTCAAGTTTTACAATATATTTTTGTGACGAAATACTTTCTTTTTTTTAAAAAATTACAGTGGAATTCATTCAAAATAAACCATTCATTCAAGTGTTGCTTGTTATGGATTGTGCTGAATACAATATTAAAAAATCACTTTATTGGTACTTATTCATTTATGCGCTTGTGCGTTAAATGGTTTATTTTATTAATGTTTATTAAATTGTTAGGTGAAAATACAGAATAGTTACAATACACCCGCGAACCCGGTAATATAAGTGCATAAGTACAATAAAGTAATTTTTAATTCATTCATAATTGTGAAATTATTCAAAATTGAAGAAATAACGCACAAGTGCAACTGATTGTTTTTTAATAATTACACAATACTTTAAATTTAAATCAATGTATTCAAACGGTTGCTGGGTGAAAGTACAGAATAGTTACCATACACCCACTAGCCCGGAACATAAGTGAATACGTACAAACAAAGTGATTTTTAATATCGTATTAAGCTAAATCCATAACAAGCAACACTTGAATGAATGGTTTATTTTGAATGAATTCGCGTGTACTTAAAAAAAAGTATTTCGTCACAAAAATATATTGTAAAACTTGAATTTAACTTTTCTTTTCGTTTCTTTTTACTTTTTAAAAAAAAAATATCAGATTATTATCGATGAGAACTCACATTTTGTTCCTTTTGGTTTGTTTCATAATTTGAATTGAATTGATATATTGCAAAGAAGCCAGCAAACGAACAAAAGTGTACAAAAAAACAAAAAAAAAAAACAAAAACAAAAAAAAAACAAACAAACAAAAAAAAGCAATAAATAAAAGTTATGTTTCTACCTACATTGCTCATTATTTTTTTTAGAAATAATTACACAACATTTTAAATATAAATCAATGTATTCAAACGGTCTTTTAGAAAATAAATATGTAAAAAAAAAACGTTGTGAATGTTACCGTACTATTTTTTAAAATAGTATTTTCAAGTTAAATTCAAGTTTTACGATATCTTTTTGTTTATTAAATTGTTACGTGAAAGCACAGAATAGTTACAATACGCCCGCCAGCACGTTAACATAAGTGCATAAGTATCAATAAAGTGATTTTTAATATCGTATTCAGCTAAGTCCATAACAAGCGATATTTGAATGAATGGTTTATTTTATTGATGCTACACCGTAATCACGTGATTAAAGTTTAAGCAGACGAAACATTGGGAGTCAAAAGAGTAAAGAGTTGCCTTCACTTTATTGTTATTTATTTATTCGAGACAATCGAACTATTTTCGATCGATGCAGAGGAATCTGTAGCGGTCTAGGGTATAGAAGGAAATGCGTGTTCATCTCACGTTCGGGTGTCACCAATTTGTAGTGGACTGGTGGATATATTATACATATCCCCCAGTCGTACAAAAAAGGAAAAATAAATTGCATTAAGAAAGGAAAAATGAATTGCTTTGAGGAAGGAACGAACAACGCGTTTACTTGAATTAAACGAACTAGAATTTATTTCGTGACGAAATAAATGAAAGAAAAGGGCACAACACGTGTTTAGTTTGGCGTGCGTCTCTCGCTGTTTACTGGTGAGAAAGAAAGTCTATTGTCGTAGAGAGAGAAAGAGAGAAAGTCAATGCAGTTGCGTCTTTCGCTGTTAGCTGGTGAGAAGGAAAGTCTATTGTAGTAGAGAGAGAGAGAGAGAGAGAGAGAGAGAGAGAGAGAGAGAGAGAGAGAAAGAGAAAGTCAATCCAGGCTATGGAGATAGAAAACGTGTAAGATGTACGTACTGTCTGTTAACTCTTGCCCCCACACATACAGTAGCAGGGACGTGACGTACGTGGGCGCGCGAGCGAGCGCCTCCCGAAAGGGAGGCAGCTGGTTCGTCGAACCTCTCAGCTCGGAAGCCGAATTGAAAAGGTTAGGAAACAGCTTGTCTCTTGCTTTTATAGTTGTTTCCGGTGGTCTTTTGCGCATGTGTGGATTTCCTTTGAAAGGGGAAGTGATGTTAACCATGTGTGCGTACGTGTGCGCGTATGTGAGAACATGTGTGTACGTTAGCGTGTGTGTGTATACACGTGAATGTGGGTGTATATACGCGAACGTGAATATATGTACGTGCGTGGACGTGCGTGCGTATGTCTGTGTGCGCGTATGTATATGACTAGTAATATAGCTTGAGATGTGAACGCGTGTTTTTGTGTGAGACTAGAAAAGGCTCCCACAATACTTCCCTTCCTAGGAGAGAAAAAATGCAGTGTGTATATATATATATATATATATATATATATATATATATATATATATATATATGGCGATTAAGCTACACTGAATATTCCACGCATATATACATATATTTATATATAAACTAAAAAAAAACAAAACAAAAATAACCCTAAGCTAGATTTAAAACAGGTCAAGAAACTAAATATCCAGGCTAAATAGAGCACACACAAAGGAACAGGTCAACCAGAGATCAAATAGGCCTTTGTCTGATAAATGCATGCGCATTGGCTGATAGGAAGGGCGCGGTGGATACTAGAAAGCTGATTGGCTAACTAAAATCTCAATAGAAGATGCGTATATAAAAAACGACAAACAACCACAAAATTCGCGCATAAGCCTGAACAGTCCTAGAGTGGATGAAACGCAGAATATTCAGTGTAGCTTAATCGCCATATATATTTTATAACTTACTAACTAGTTCTTTGAGCACTTTTGAAGTAAATACTTAAAGTTTACGCATAAATTTATACTTTCGTATATTAATTTTATGTGAGTAAATTAAGTAGTTATATATATATATATTCTTTTTTTTTTTGCTGGTGTGGTTGTTTAAAAAAACGTCAAAAACAGAGTGTGTTTGTAAGAAAAAAGCATTTACTTACACGTGGAAAAGGCGTTTACTCTTTTTTTTTAGGCTGACATTTGTTTTGTTTGTTTTTTTGTTGTGTGCTGACATGTGCAACGAGTTGCTTGGGCAGTGAAGTGAATTATTCGTTTGGAAGGAAAATTTTTGTTTCGTGTTGATGTCGTGTGTCAAGTTGACTGTGTCTTCGCAAATGAGTCCGCGATAGTGTGTGTACATTGTCTGTACAGGCGTTTGTTGTGCATTCGTTTGTGTTGAACGAGTTTCCAGTTGCCGGTGTCAACGAAACTTCCAGTTGTGAGTTTACCCATGTGCGTGGTGCATCTCAACTCATTGTTAATTCAGCTTCTTCCTATGTGTTGATAGGGATGTCCTGTAATTAGTTCTTTGTTGTTGCGTCTGCTATGTGGGAGAGAATTGCATAGGCCTATGTGATTTTGCTCCTCGCGTTTGTTGTAGGGTAATGTCAGGAAACCGTGAAAAATGTTTGTCGAGCTCGAATTTTTTAAAAATTCGGTATGAGGTCGACAGCTCCGTGTTTATTTTTCTGCCGAGTCTGACGAGGGGTTTCGTCATTGTAGTTCGTTGAGGTTCTTGTCGGTAGTAGGTCACTTGTTTTTCTTTGTTGAAATGTTCGTTTTTTTTTCTGTCAAATAAAACGCGCATCTCGCTCGAAATAATTCCTTTAAAAAAAAGTAGGGTCACCATGCGTGTTCGTTTCACGTGAGTCGGTCGCTAGTTTGTTGCGGGACTTGTGGTTTAGAAGGAAATGCGTGTTAGTCTCACATTCGGGTGTCACCATTTTGTAGCGGTCTAGGGTATAGAAAGAAATGCGTGTTCATCTTACGTTCGGGTGTCACCAATTTGTAGTGGACTGGTGGATATATTATACATATCCCCCAGTCGTACAAAATAGGAAAAATTAATTGCATTGAGAAAGGAAAAATGAATTGCTTTGAGGAAGGAACGAACAACGCGTTTACTTGAATTAAACGAACTAGTATTTATTTCGTGAAGAAACAAATGAAAGAAAAGGGTACAACACATGCTCATGTCCGCGTTCGTTTCTCGCTGTTTACTGGTGAGAAAGAAAGTCTATTGTCGTAGAGAAAGAGAGAAAGTCAATCCAGTTTGGTGTGCGTCTCTCGCTGTTAGCTGGTGAGAAGGAAAGTCTATTGTAGTATATATATATAGAGAGAACGAGAAAAAGTCAATCCAGGCTATGGAGATAGAAAACGTGTAAGGTGTACGTACTATCTGCTAACTCTTGCTCCCACACATACAGTAGCAGGGGACATGACGTGCGCGGGCGCGCGAGCGCGCGTTTCCCGAAAGGGAGGCAGCTGGTTCGTCGAACCTCTCAGCTCTGAAGCCGAATTGAAAAGGTTAGGAAACAGTTTGTCTCTTGCTTTTATAGTTGTTTCCGGTGGTCTTTTGCGCATGTGTGGATTTCCTTTGAAAGGGGAAGTGACGTTGCCCATATGTGCGTACGTGTGCGCGTATGTGAGTACATGTGTGTACGTTAGCGTGTGTGTGTGTATACACGTGAATGTGAGTGTATATACGCGAACGTGAATATATGTACGTGTGTGGACGTGCGCGCGTAGTTTGTGTGCGCGTATGTATATGACAAGTAATATAGCTTGAGATGTGAACGCGTATTTTTGTGTGAGACTAGAAAAGGCTCCCACAAATCCTTACACTGAAGTCACAAAAACCATAATTATGTAAAACATAAAACATTTTCGTTTATTTAATGGCTTTGTGGATGAAACATTCACCTTCAGTTTAAAGTTATGCTATCTTTCAGGTCTCAAATATTACATTAGATAATTTTTTTCTAGAGAATTCTAATTATTTCCTAGCCGATGTCGATTATCATCATAAACTTGAATAAAACTTTTGAAATTATTTTATGGCGATTTCAAATAAACGTTCTTATAATTTCAACTAACGTGCAGAAACCCGACGTTTACACATATTTTAGTTTCTATCTATCTATCTATCTATCTATCTATCTATCTATCTATCTATCTACTTTAAACAATTTTTGTCATATTTTTAATTTGCTATATTCTTGTTTGTTATTTCATAGAAGTTTCTACAATAAATATAAAAATTAATTTTAAAAACAACTTTTCAAACATTATTCAAGATTTAGAGTTATTTAAGTCACCACAGAATTACCCCCCTATATGTAAAACGAGGTAACTTTATTATTAATTAATATTATCAATATAACTTTTGTACCATTAAAAGAAGGGCAAAATAAACTAGTAATGATTAAAAAAAAATTCTTTTCATCATAAGAAAATAATGAAATTACGAGACAAAAATCGTGTTTACATAATTGGCGCTTTAAAATAACGTTCCCATGTAGTAAGCATTTCGAACGTTAAAGCATTGAAACATATTAGCTTAGGTCATTTTAACTTTTCCATTTTCCAGATCCCTTTGAACTTTCCAGCCAGTTTTGTGTATTTTCTCTGCTTTTCAGTCTACTTGATCCTCACTCTGTGGTCTGCTGGAACGGTAAAATCTACAATCTGGCAAGGCTTTTCCTTCTTGTTAACTATTATGACATCCGGTCTTCTTGCTTGGATGGGTTTATCCGGTGGTATATCTATGTCCCACAGACTCTTGTGACATTCATTTTCCAGTATTGCTGCAGGTTTGTAGCTGTACCATTTGTCTGTGTGTTCAAAATGCATAATTGCCAAGGTATTCTCTTTCCTATTTGATCGTGCCTATTTTTATATTCTATTTGGGATAGTTTGCTGCATTCACTTATTATGTGGTTTATTGTTTCGTCTCTTTGTTCGCAGAGTCCGCATTTGCTGTTTTCTCGTGTTTTGCCGATCCTTTTTTTGATGTGGTTGGTTCTAATTGCGTTATCTTCTGCAGCTGTTATTAGTGATTCAGTTTTCCTGTTTAGGTTTCCCTTTTATAGCCATTTTAAAGTGTTTTCGTTAGTCTCTTCATTTGTAATCATTTTGAATCGTCCATGTAGCTGTTTCTCTCCCCGTTTTTCTTTCCTTGTTTTATTCCTCGTCTTTTTTCTATCTTGTTTGTTTCTTCAGTGTCTCTTGCTACAGTAATTATTCTTCGGTAATATGCATTATGTATTTTTCTAACTCTTTTTTGTGTTCTTTATACAATCTTCGATACAGACCAGCCCTTTTCCGCCATCTTTCTATTTTACATATAGTCGGCCAGTTCCATCCTTCAGGTGTAATGCATTGTGCATCGTCATGAGTTTCCTGGTCTTCTGGTGGAGATTCCTTAGTTCTTCTTTGGTCCAGTTTATACACAGTTCAGAGTATATTATTAGTGACACTGCTCACGCGTTTATTCTTTTATTAGGTTCGAGTATTTCGTTTGGTTTCGAGGAGTTTTCTTGTTCTTCTGAGGTATTCCTTTCCAATTTTCTCTTCCATTTCCATTGCTTTGATGGCGTCTGCTTCCAGCACTCCAAAGTATTTGTAGGTAGCATGTTCACCTTGTGCCCTCATTTCTGTTGGATTGGGCAGTACTATACCTCCAGTTGCTTCTAGTTTTTCCTTCCTCATGGTCAGCAGTGCGCACTTTTCCATACCGAATTCCATTTGGATATCCTGGCTGAAGATTCTGGTTGTGTTTATTAGTGTTTCTAGTTCTGTCTTTGTTTTTTGCAAACAGTTTCAGGTAATCCATGTACATGAGGTGGTTCATTCTTTCTTCTGTGTTAGTGAACTAATATCCGGCTTTGCATTTTCTTAAGATTTTATTCAAGGGCATCATGCCTAAAATGAACAGTAATGGTGATAGGGAATCACCTTGGAAAATTCCTCTTTGTATTTCGATTTCAGTTATGTATTGTCCATCAGCTGTCAGTTCAAGTCTCCATGTTTTAATTGGATTTTTAAAAATCAGATTGGTTATATTATTTGGTATTACCCATGCTTGCGGATTCTATGATATTCTTTCTTAAAGTCTATCCATATTATTATTATTATTATTATTATTATTATTATTATTATTATTATTATTATTATTATTGTTGTTGTTGTTGTTGTTATTAATGTTATTATTATGTTATATATCTACATAATAATTTATGTAAATATTTTCAGTATTTACTTCGACAGTACTCGATACGTAAATAGAGCTAGGTAGTAAGTTTTGAAAATATATATGGCAATTAAGCTACACAGAATTTTCTGCAATCATCCCCGCTAGGAATCATCAGGCTATTACATGGAATTGATGTTATTTCATGCTTTTATACATCCCCGTGATACTGGGTTAGTTAGTCAACCAATCAAATTCTTAGCTATTCACACACCCATTTATTGAAGCCAATATTTTTTATTTGGATGTTTATTTAAATGTTATGTAATACTAGAATATTTGTTTATGTATTTGTTTATTTAATTATTATTAAATTTATTATTACAATTTTTGCTATTGTTGTTCATATGGTTATTAGTAGTAGTTCATAATTTTTCCTGTTATCCTAAAGTAAAGTTTATTTTGTGTATCTATACACATGCTATTTCATTCCTGCAGTTTCATAAATTTATTAACACTTTATATATATATATATATATATATATATATATAAAATTACTTCATTGAATCACATAAATTATATAAGAAGATATAATTTAATGCGTAAATTTTTAGAATTTACTTCAACAGTGCTCAATACGTAGGTAGAGCTAGGTAGTAAGTTATGAAAATATATATGACAATTAAGCTACACAGAATATTCGGCGTTTAATTCTCGTGAGAATTTGTTAGGTTTATGCGAAAAGTTGTGCGTTTATATA
>NC_136482.1:68365379-68395379 GCF_053919585.1 Euprymna scolopes | reverse complement strand
AATAGAGATATAAGTAGATATATAGATAGCCATAGATAGAGATAAATAGATAGATAGATAGATGGAGAGAAAGAGAGAGAGAGAGAGAGAGAGAGAGAGAGAGTGAGAAAAATCTTAATTATTAATGCTTTTTAAAGTTTTTTCATAAATAGTTGCGTTGTCTGCATAGATGTCAATGAATGATATAATGTTTTGAATTTTTGAGATGAGGATAAGTTATTTGTATTTTTTGGATTCATCGGACTACTGTTATCATCTTGAGTGTGATTTTCACAACGTTTCGGTCGATGTAACCTCCGAATTTCTTCAGGTGTATCTTGTCAAACCCGGGAATGTTTCTGTCGAACTCGGGAATTTGGATTTTTGAGGATGTGGGGATGCCCAATGCACACATGGAATACTTTGAGGAAATGACATTAGGATCAACACCACTAAAACCAACAATGTGGTTGCGATATGTAGATGACACATTCATACTCTGGCCTCATCAGGAAAATGTTCAAACATTAATAGACCATGTGAACTTAATCTGTCCAACTATACAGTTCACGATGGAAAAAGAACATAACAACGAATTACTGTTCCTAGATGTGCTGACAACCCGCACTGATCAAGGGTTTATGTCATTTGTATACCGAAAATCAACCTTCACTGGACAGTACCTAAACTTCACCTCCCATTATCCATATAATGTAAAGAAAGAAATCCTCCGTATCCTACAACACCGAGCAAAAGCAATATGTTTTAACAGCAATGCATATCCAGAGATGGACAGTTTAAGAGAAACCCTCCACCGAAACAATTATCCAGAGAGCATAACATCAGCTGCAAAAAATCTGGACAAGATACGGACACCACTCACAAACTCGCCACCATATATGAAGGGCTTGTCTGAAAAAAGTTCAACGAATATGTAACCCAACTGACAGGACAATATTCAGGAGGGATTAAACTCTCCGGAAACAACTTGTGAGAGTCAAGCCCCCTACAGAAAAAATCATGACCAAGAACTGTGTATATGAAATCCCATGTAAATGTGGAAAACTATACAAAGGTGGAAAATGTCATCCACTAAAAGTACCGTTAAATTTTTTTCGAAAAGCCATAGTACGTGGAGAGATTAAAAAATCAGGTATAGCTGACCATATTTGAAAGGAAAAGGGAAACCATCTACCACTATGGGATGAAGCAAAAATTATAGACAGAGAAGAACGGTAAAGAATAAGACGACTGAAAGAAGCAGCACATATGCTGGGGAATATCCAATTATTAAGTATACCTAGTATATAATTTAATACGATATGGGAACCGTTAATTATAAATAATACATAATATATACAAATAATAAGTAAACACACACACATATGTATATATATATATATATATATATATATATATATATATATATATATATATAGATAGATAGATAGATAGATAGATATACGTTAATATATAGTAATAATTAGTAATAAATAGTGATATTTACAACTAGAAATAAAAATAGGTTTAAGGCTCCTAAAATTCGTACTAGAATTGTCCGCAAGGACCCGTGACGAAGTGGTTAGAGTACTTGGCAAAAGCAAGTGTAAAAAGTGATATTCACCTGAAGATTAAAGGTTCCATATAACTGAAAAATACAATTGCGAATTACTTAGGGCGTATAGCTGACAGAACAAGAGCATGCTACCCCCGTGAAGTAAATAAAGAGTTCCACTCGAAATTCCGTCCAAATTCCCGAGTTCGACAAAACTTGAAGAAGGTCGGAGGTTACATCAACCGAAACGTGAAAATTACACTCAAAATCATCTTGAGTGTGATTTTTATGAGAACAGTAGTCCTATGAATCTAAATAATACGAAAGATATAATGATTTGATTTTAAGGATTGTTTATGAAGATTAGAAATAGTTTTGGATAGAAAACAGATCCCTGAGGCACCGTTGCAATGTGCTACGGACTTCTATAAGCCAAAAGTTACTATTATATCTATTGAAAAAGAGTTTCATTGTTGAAAGGACAGATCCAGATCTATGGCTAACAAGCGTGTAGAAGAAACCTTTCATATATCAAGAGCTATCACCCTAGAAATGAAATCTTTATCGATATGTTCACTGAATGCAATCACAGTTAGTACGTCAGCTGTAGATCTTGCAGATTTGTCACTAAACGATTATTTTTGACATAAGGGACTAACGTAATATGATGCAGAGGATCGATTTCCAATATTTTTAAATACTTGACAGACCAAAGAGTCTTGCAAGGTAATGGAATAGATAACTTCTTTAAGGAACAATTGAACAGCTTTGTATGGATAGGATGGATAGAAACTATTTTGGGTTTGACTTGCAGTTTATGAGGTACTATGACTGAAATATCAAGACCAGTTGCATTGTTGCTATCGGGGTTCTTAATATGTTTATTGACATCACAGACAGTTATTCGGATGTTGCATAGAGCTTATTCAGCCAAGGTAAGGGAAAGCCTGAGGGTAAGTGTTCATGATCGCAAAAGAATGAAATTAGTTCTTTGCAAAAATTCTGACTATATCAAATGCTGAATATTCAGTAGCGTCAAAAACTAAGGGACATCGTTTTAAAACCTAATATTTGTAAGAAATAACAACTATGAAAAGCTGAAATTTTGACAACTGGTAGTCGTTATCATCCGTAATAACATACTAAAATTTGAATCATTTGCAAAGGATAGAAAAAGAATTATAACAATCATTTATTTATTTTCAAAATAAGAACGTCCAAAAGTAAGTGACAAAATTGAAAAAACAAAACAAAAAACAATGTAAACAGCAAATAACCCCCCCCCAATAAAATGCAATTCTAAACGAGTCGAGATAAGGGGTGGGAGGCGAACACAAAAGAACAAAGAATAAAAATGAATATAATTACGACATTATGCGAAGTAATTGGTTAAGTCCAGAAATAAAAAGAGCATTTAAATATGAATGTCATTGCAATCATTAGCTTAGATGTCAAACGTGGATAGATAGAGGTTGGGTGACAAAAATATAAAGTATTTAGCTTGTTGGTGTAAACTAAAACCCCAAATCAAAATATCAGGAGGAAATAATATTTCTGATCTCGAAGTTTTCGAAAAGCTGTAGAAAGTAATGGTATAATCCAATTTTAGCACAGACTTTTCTTTCGGTTCCCATTTAGTCAAATTGGTACAGTCCCTTTCTGATAAGCATTCCGTCGGCTATTCATCCGGCAATTATTCCCTTGTGATCGGGCAGCAAATTTCCACCTCGTTATAATCCCAGTTTTAGCAATTCCGTTGGTTGCTGGTTGCAAACTTCAAGTTGATTGTTAATCAATCTTTATGATGCCGCAAATGAATCCCATTACGTCCTGGTGACTTCATAATCCTTTGCCATATATATATATATATATATATATATATATATATATATATATATATATATATATATATATATATATATATATATATACATATATATATATATATATATATATATATATATATATATATATATATATATATATATATAATCTTTCGAAACCAAGTTTAGGTTCCAGAGATCTGTCTTCTTTTGCTACACAAGAAAATCTTTAAGCGACTTAGCCTTAATCGTTGTGGTTGTTTTTATGTGCGTTGACTCAAACGTACAGCGTTTATATTGTATACGCTGTGGATTCATGTTCTGGTTTGATCAGCGAGACGCGCCCCATTTTACATCTGTCTCGAACGCCGGCCACGAACAGGAATGCGTTTTCTTAACGTTTTCTACAGCACGTGGCGTTCGTTCCTTGAGTTATTTCCTTTCCTTTCTCTTTACCTTGGGGAAGAGGGATGGTCTAATAAGAAAGAAGGGAAGAGAGAGAGAGAGAGAGAGAGAGAGAGAGAGAGAGAGAGAGAGAGAGAGAGAGAGAGAAATATACTGTGTTAGAGGAATGGGTAGGATTAGATTCCTGGATCATTTCCGTCGGGGGTTTTAACTTTGGAGGAAGGGGAAGGGCCGTCTGTCTATCTGGCAAATATAAAAGGAAATAGCCCAGTACTGATTCCATGTCACAACGTTAAAAATTGAAGTTTTGGGTTTTCGTTTATGCTTGTGTTGGTATAAGAGAAACTGTGGAATAGGTCAGCAGAAGAGTTTATCAACACTACTAAGTGATACAGGAGGAAATTAATAAAAGTTCTCTTTTCTTTTTTTCTGGAGGATTAACTTTGAATCATGACGATTTTGCATGAGCACCTATCAATGAGAACACTGTCTTCAAAATGAATATGTGTTTGCTCACAGTAGTTGAAAACAAACGCGTCGACGATTCGGTGCGTTTTGTACAACAAATAGTTTTAGCGTCAGTATGTAACAATGGATGAAACAGGAGTCCATCATTTCAAATCGACAGTCAAGTGAGTAGACAACAGTAAATGAAAGCTGAACATCAACTAGCAGGATTTTGGCTTCTGTATTTTGATATGCCATCATATTTTTTTTATTTTAATTTGAGTAGGAAAAAACTATAAACAGTGAATATTATATTGAATTATTGCACATTTGATCCATAAATGAAAAATAAAAATATGCTTGTTCACCAAAACAATACACCGTATCACAAGTCGATCGCAATGATGGCAACTACATGAACTTCGAATTGCTTCCGCACCTATCTCCATCTTCGGGTCCAACTCCAGTCACTACTAGCTGTTTGAAGACACCGAAAGAATGCTCCATGAAAAGAGATTTAGTTGCAATGATGAAGTAATATTAGAAACTGAAGCATGTTTTGAGGACTAAAAACAAAAAAAGCATCAGGTTGTTATAGAAGCCAAACGCTGCATCATTCTAGAGGACTATGTTAATTTTTCCCCCTAAAAGTTGTTGTTGCCTTATAAAGTGATGCGTTATTTCACGTGATTAATATATATATATATATATATATATATATATATATATATATATATATATATATATATATATATATATATAAAGTCTTAGGGAAGTAGACGTTTATTAACTCAACTGTAGCATAATGATTTTCCCTCGGCACCAAATCCAACAGTATCTAGATCATTGTAGAGGGTCGTTTGTTTCCAGTTGATATAGATAGAGCTTTTATCCTGTGCAATGCTGGAGGTTCACCTTCCCAGGATTTGCTATCTCTCCTCGAGAACTGGTTTGTATTTTGTTTTGCTAATCCCCTGCGGAACCCCTATGAAAAATACCAACAGACTGGCAATGTACTTTTTGCAGGCCAGAGTACTCTTCCTCTAGGGCACTGGCTCTTCAAATTCCACTTTCCGACCCTTGTGTTACATCATCCCACCGTGGGACGGAGATAAACATCTTTAGTATCATGACAGATGGCTATATTTATAATGGAGAATGCTCAATATCCGTGGTAGAGTAAAATAGATGTCATATGAAATGACAATTGAACACACAAATTCAATCGCATTCACGAAATCAATATTTTTACTAAATAACTATAAACTATGTATGTGTGTGTGTGTGTATGTGTGTGTGTGTGTGTGAAAGAGACAGACAGTGAGTGAGAAAGAGAGTGAGAGAGAGAGAAAGAAAGAGAGAGAGAGAGAGAGAGAGAGAGAGAGAGAGAGAGAGATAGAGAGACCCAGTTAAAATAATGCCATTGACGCGAACCCGATTCCAAGATGCCAAATTTATAAAAGAATACTTGATTAATCACGTGATTCTTGGTCTTTTTGTGTCTTCGATGCTCTTCCATAGTCGAACAAAAGTAACACAGAGTGTAGGCTGGCTCTGTCGAAAAACAAGAAGAAACGAACAATAAAGACGTATTTATTATGGCGCTTCAATAAACCCTCAGTAGCTCACAACAGGAGCCAGACTCCTTGGTTAGAAACACTAAAACATCCACAACACTGATTCACACACACAAGTCTACATATCTACAAGCGCGGGAAGTAGGTGGGGGGGGTTAGAGGTCTGCTGTGAAGCCTGCCACTCGAATTTTGATAAATACCACCAGCCCACCTAATGGGAAAATTGAAATAACAGTAAGTCCTTCAATGATTTTCCCTCCCTCTCTTTCTTTCTGTCTTTCTCTCTCTCTCTCTCTCACACACACACACACACACACACACACACACACACACACACACACACACACACACACACACACACACACACACACACCAATACCCCACTCTATGATAAAGGACAATGTATATTTATTTGTCTCGCCACAAAGTTAACGAGTACAAAACCGCTCGACGAAAGATGAAAAGGAGAACGCCAATCTATTGCTAAAATGTTTTCTTTCTTTTTCTTTCTGCTTTCTATACAGATTTATGTCTTTTTTAAAAAACTTTCAAGTTTCGAACATGTTCTTTCTTTTTTTTCTTTTTCTTTCTTTCTTTTTCTTTCTTTCTTTATGTACGCAATAATTGTTCTCTTTCGATTCTACCGATTATTTTTAAACCCAGTATCTATACGCCCCCTCCCCCCACTACATCACACTCGGTCCCATCTTTAAAAAATATCCACGCCCTTCCAAGGAAGAAAATTAAAGGAAGAAAATGAATAACAGCAAAGTCACTGTCGATGCTGTTTTTCTTTTCGTCATCAAAATTGGCCCATTTGTTCCCAACTCGCGATAGTTCAGTCCTATCCCATTGAAATAATAACACAAAGCATTAGAAAGACTTACGCTGGAAAGGAAAACGAAAGTCAGACAAAACTCGTCGTTTGAAATGAAATCAGAAAGTAATCCTAATTCTAAATAGATCGTGACAGGCGGTGTTATTTTTCCTTAGATATTCAGAAATTATAATAAAATATATGAATATGTAAAATATATGAAAAGTGAAATTAATACAGTAATTCTATAATTTTATGTATATATTAGTGTGAACACCGGCGAAGCATAATTTTTCCGTAATATTCACTAACACACGTACACTTTCATGTGACAATCGTAACAACAACAAGAACAACATTAATAATAATAACAATAATAACAATTTTAATAATAATAATCATAATACTATTAATAATAAAATACTACTACTACTACTACTACTACTACTACTACTACTACTACTAATAATAATAATAATAAATAATAAGAAAGCATTAGTGAATTTGCATCCGTAATAATATGAACTATGAAAGCAAGTTTTATTGGATGAAAAAGAAGAACAGAACAACCGGACCCGACAGAAAAAAAAACATTACTAGATCCAGATATGGGAAGAACGGCACGGTTATAATAGAAATCCGAAACGGCTGAAAGAAATGAAAGAAGAACAAATCGAAGAAGGGACAAAGAAAGAAATAAGCAAGGAAACCCTCATAACAACCCTACGAAAATTGGCAAACTGGAGAGCACCAAGTCACGACTGAATACTTGCATATTGGTTTAAAAAATTCACGACTCTACATGAACGGCTAATTCAGAACTTGAAAAGATCTGTACAGGAAGCACACGTGCCAGAATCGATGACGAAAGGTTTAAGTACACTAGTGCAAAAAAGGTATAACTACACTAGTGCAAAAAAGGTATAACTACACTAGTGCAAAAAAGGTATAACTACACTAGTGCAAAAAAGGTATAACTACACTAGTGCAAAAAAGACGCAGGAAAAGGAACCATCCTCACCAACTACAGATCTAGAATATGTCTAACTATTACGTGGAAAATACTAGCAGCGCAACTGAGTGACACAAATTTACCACTCCTTACATAATCGCAGACTACTCACTTAGGAACAGAAAGGATGCCAAAAAGTGAAAAGAGGAACATATAACCTATTATACATAGACCAAAGCCTCCTGAAGAAAGTAAAAAGTAGGAAAAATAATCTAGCCATTGCATGGATCGACTACAAGAAGGCACATGACAGTATCCCGCACGCATGGATAATAGAATTCCTGAAAATGTACAAAATACCAAGCAAGATTATCAATTTAATAGAAAATGCAATGAGAACACGGAGACTTGAACCAACAGCTGATATACATAACTAACATCAAAATACAAAGAGATATTTTCCAAGGTGATCTTTTATCACCACTACTATTCATCCTAGCCATGATGCCTCTTAACAAGATACTAAAGAAATGCGATACCAGATACATGTTCACTCATGCAGATGAAAGAATGAACCCCCTAAGGTACATGGATAACCTAAAACTGTTTGCGAAAACTAAAAAGAAACTAGAGTCACTAATAAACACAACCAGAATCTTCAGCCAGGATATACGAATAGAATTCAATATGAAAAAGTGCGAATTCCTGATCATAAGCGGAAAATTGGAAGCAATCAAACTGAGATGAGAGAACTAGGTGAACATGACAGCTACAAATATTTAGGAGTTCTGGAAACAGACAGCATTAAAGCAACTGAAATGAAAGGAAAAATTCGATAGAAATATCTCAGAACGACATGAAAACTCCTTTAAACCAAACTATACAGTAGAAATCTAATAAAAACTTTAAACACATGGGCAGTGTCACTAGTAAGATACTCTGCACCGTTTATAAGTTGGACCAAAAAAGAACTGAAGCATCTCGATCAGAAAACCAGGAAACTTATGACTATGCACAATGCACTACGCCCAAATGATTATACTGACCGATTCTATGTGAAAAGGAAAGACGGAATAAAAAGGCTGGTTTGTATAGAAGACTGTAAATAATAGAAAAAATAATTAAAATATAATAATGCAGAACGCCAAACGAATAATTACCGCAACAAGAGACATTGACAAAACAAATAAGACAGAAATAAAGAAACCAGGGATAAGACAAGAAAAGAAAAATTTGGAAGAGAAACAGCTAGACGAACGAGACATAAGGATGAGAAAAGATGAGACTAATGAAAATACTTGGGCATGGCTACAAAAAAGAAACCTAAACAAGGAAACTGAATCACTAAGAACAGCTGCACAAAATAACGCAATTAAAACCAATCACATCAAAGCACGGATCGGCAAGATACAAGAAAATAGAAAATGCAGACTCTGTGCACAAAGAGACTAGACAATAAACCACATAATAAACAAATGCAGTAAACTAGCACAAAAAGAATATAAAAATAGACACGTTCAAGTGGGGAAAGGCAATACACTGGGAATTATGCAGACAAATGGATTTTGAACACACAGACAGGTAGTACAAGTACAAACTGTCAGCAATAATTGAAAATAAAAGTCATAAGATACCAGGACATGGATATACCACCGGATAAACCCATCCAAGCAGGAAGACCAGATATCATAATTGTTAACAAGAAGGAAAAGTCTTGGCAGACTGTAGATTTTGCCGTTCCAGCAAACCACAGAGTGAAGACAAAGGAGAGATAAGCGAAGCAAATACATAGAAACTGTCCACATAGTGCAAAGAAAATATGGAAGATGAAGAAAGTCAAGATAATACTATTTATTGTATGGCGCTAGGAACAATAGTAAGAAACTTTTTTTTTTAAATGGAGGAAGTTTGGAATCAGAGGGATTCAACGAATACAACGGATAACAATAATGAAAAAGGCTGAAATATTAATAAAAAAACCCTTTGAATGCAGAAACTAGCGCACATGAACTACAGGCACAAACCGAACACACAGAAACTGCGGCGGATGAAAAAAAACCAACAAAAAACAAAAACAAAAAACAAACACAAAAAAAAACAACAAGAGGAGTATCACATGAAATCATGGAGGCTGAAACTGTATAATTGTAACTTAACCCTCCTGCGTTTTTTTTTGTGTATGTTACCATAAAATTGAGCCACACCAAATAAGTGAGGAGGGTCAAGGAGTATGAAAAGACTGAGGAGTGAAAGCACAAATCAGACCTCTGCTGGTTGAGTGCAAAGAGGACTAGGACCTTGGGGAGACCTATTGTCACCCAAATTCCAGTGAAGACCAATGAGAAATCAATAGTAAGCGGTTGTTACGATAACGTAAATTCATCTGCAAAAGTTATCGAAAGAGGTGGAGAGTACTGGAAATCTGGGAAGACTTGTTGTCACTCAACAAAGGCTGTTTTCAAAAATAATTCTTTGATGATATCCTGTGTAAAAACTTGTAATTAGTCGTCGTCGTCGTAGTAGTAGTAATAATAATAATAATAATGATAATAATAATAATAATAATAATAATAATAATAATAATAATAATAATAATAATAATAATAACAACAACAACCAAAAGTTCAATGTAGTTTAGAATTGGAGTTTTTTTTTTACAAGGTAGTCACAACTTATCAAGGCCCGGAAGCCACTATGGGATAAGGGTTATTGTGTGTACAGTACGTTAGTGTTGGAGATTTGATAAAGTGTCTTCCTTAAGGAGGCGGTTCATCAGGAATCTTTTACATTGGACTTGAAGACATCCAAGTTGTAGTCAGGTGGGAAACAGGCAGACGGAACAGAGTTCCACAGGCGTGCACTTCTAAGAAAGAAGCTTTGTTCATGAAATCTACGTTTTGATTTTGGCACAGATAAGGAGTGGAGAAAATTTTTTACAGTGGTTTTAGCTAGGCGGGTGTTTATCGTGAAAGATTGGCGAGGGGGTACCAGAGATTGGAGTTCAGACGAGCACCTGCCATGGTAGTAACGATGAAACAAAGACAGGCTCGCAACGTCTCTCCTGTGGGAGAGACGTTGCAGGGAAGAGAAAAAGGCATCACCCACTAGGCCACGAAGCCTATTATGCTTCGAAGTTGTTATTATTTTTTTGTTTATTTTCTGAATTATCATTCGCATGAAAACTAATTGAAAGAGACATAGATTTAAATTTGCATAAGGTTTAAAAGTTAAAAAAAATAGTTATCGATTATTAGTTTTAGCAGAAGTTAAAAGCGATAAGCAAATGGCTAGGGATAACTAAATATAATATTTAAAATCTTAAAATTATAAACTCAATCCTGTCTGAATATTTTCTTTTTAAAGAATGTTTTAAATCTCCAAACCAGAGTAGAAATTGTATAACAGGTAAATAACTGGAATATAAAACGCCACGTATTCCTCATGCTCCAATTTGCAATGTAAACAGATGAATACCGTCCTTTTCACGAGGAACTTGGAAGATTTATACTGAGATAGATAGTAATTAATATCTCTTAAACTATCTTATCTATTGCAACCATCCCTTCATGTGCGTGTGAAAGTGCACCTAGTTTTATAAACATGTGATAAACACTATCATTGTGACAAAATACCAGGTAAATTAAGCCTCGGCTTGGTATTGCCACATATAGTAAAACATGAAATGAAATAAAATAAAATTCAAAGTGATTAGATTCAGAAAAAAAAGTGTCATGATCGGCAGGTGCTCATATCTTCGGGGGATCCGGTCGGCGTCCAATGAATAATGACTCCTCTAATTTCATAAACAGGAAGGGAACGGATCGAAAACCTGATAAGTAACCTCTCTAATCCCAGGTATTAAAATAACACTGAAACCTAGGAAGACCGAAGACAACAAAATCAGATAACTGATCAAGAAAGAAGTAACTGAAGTTTAAAATTTCAAGATAATTATGAACGGGTACAAAAGAAAACTCCCATATACAGGGTGTCCGTAAAGTTACTATACAGTCTTATTGTTTTATTGTATTATATTTGTATTAATAGTTAATATTTTTTTGTGTAGCTGTAGGGTGTCTGTATAGTAACTTGTAAGACTGTATAGTAACTTTACGGACACCTTGTATAATGGAACAAGGATTGAAATTAAAAGCCGGAAAAGTAAAACGACTCCTCCCATACATCTTACAGGTCTAATCAACTGAATATACTAGGGGGCGAGATTAGTAAGCATAAAACTAAAACTCGAGACAGAAATTGGTCAAAAGTGTAGAGATCGAAGTTATTGATCTGTGGAGTGCGTGTACCAGAAACAATCAACAATAAAGACAAGAAATAATGAGTAAGTTTACCGAGCACATTTAAAGAAGAACATTAAAAGAAGGCACGATAAGGCAGGGTTACATATCACCGTGTTTGAATATATGGTTAAGTGTCGGTTTTAGTCATTTAGAACAGCTTTAAAGCCTCACCACTTACTCATTTTTCGACCAAATTTCAAACAATTATTACAGTTTTATAGACCACCTTCTAAGCTATATTGTGACAAAAATTTTCAATTTTCGTTCAGTAAAACAAAAGTTATGATGAATTTACTGGTGTTCAAAATCGTAAAAATTTGTAAAGAGGTGGGCGACGTTTTTTATGACTGGTTTCCATAGCAACCACGTCGCTTCAGCGACAAGTGTTGCTACCAATTCACCACTTTCACGAAAAGAGAAGTAACCAGTGAAACAGAGAGAATGAAAGTAGACAAGTGCCGTAAATTGTTATTACATATGTGTATGTTATGTTTGTGGGGGCGAAAAAATTAAACAAAGAACAAGTGAATTTACTGGAAGCTAGGAAAAACATGGATTACAATATAAAAATGCGAGCATAAAAAGTAATATGGTTAAGCTTAAACATGGAAAAGAAAAGGACAAGATATTCTAGTAAAAAAATGTAATAAATTTATAACTTAAAATATTGCAGCATTAAGAATTTTGAAAAAAATATTCAATTTAACATTATATAATCCATTCTTAATGCTGCAATATTTTAAGTTATAAATTCATTATATTTTTACGAGAGTGTCTTGTCCTTTTCTTTTCCATGTTTAAGCTTAATCATATTACTTTTCATGTTCGCATTTTTCTGCTGTAATTTACATGTATATATAAGGAATATTTAAAACCGTATCTTCACATGGACGGTTCGAATGAGAGAGAGAGAGAGAGAGAGAGAGAGAGAGAGAGAGAGAGAGAGAGAGAGAGAGAGAGAACGGAAATGGGTAAAGAAAGTGAAACAGGAATAGTGAAGCGTTTGTCGGCCAAATCGGGAATCACGATCGGGAAAGGGCAGATAACCGGTGCGTAATTGAGCAATTGTATGCGTGTGCGTTAGACCTATGTAATCGCATATCAGTTCATAAAAGCATCTGCCCATAAAAGAATCGCCCGACAAAACCTGGATGAGAAATCAGACAGTAAATCCAAAGCATCAAATTTAGAAATGAAGCTGAAAGAGTTCCGAAAAATTTGAAAAATAATGTTAGTTGAATTTAGTGTCAGATCTGTATAAACATGGTAGTGATAAGAAGCAGCTTATTGTATTGAGAAAAATCATTGGATGCGAAAGCTAAATAAATCGACATAATCAGATGACACCGACCAGTCATAGGGAATAAGAATAAACAAGTTTGTATAATCATGATAAAACTATAGAAAATTACGAATCCAGGGAAATTTGGAACCGATATAAGAGTTATGTGAAAAAAATGACCAGTTTTTGACATGTAAGATAAAAGCTATCTATGTCCATGTAGGGTAGCGGAGGATAAAAACAACGGAGGAGAGAGAACCATTGAAACCTTCACTGGAAGGACACATAAATTTTTGAATCATGAGGAGGTTTATAGTTATTTAAATTCTAGAGCAAAATAGTTCACAACAATGAGAACTCAACAATAAACAGCTGTTACGAGAATGCGTATCCTGGTCAGAGAGGATATATATGACGTCTAGTTATTTTTTGCAAGTAGGTGTTGCCGTTTCCACACATTCATCGCTTAGAATTTCCAAATAGTCACCCATCTGGAAATCACAGGACTAAACATGGCTTAACTTCTATTGAGAACCATGTCATTATAATTATAAATAATTCCCTAGAGTTTGGTGAAAAAAAAAAAACATGTAGTAAGATGCGCCGAATCTCTCTCCATATATATAAATAGTTGCGTTCATATGAGTATGTGTCTGCGTTTACAACTCTCCTAGAGCCCACACCGCTGAACCGATCATGGCCAAACCTGGAAGGATGATGGTCCCCTACCTAGGGATGGTGCCCACTATTTTTCAAGATTAAGGTCAAAGGTCAAGGTCATAGCATATGTATATATACTCCCCTACAGCCCACGCCACTGGACCGATCATGACCAAACATGGTATGATTATAATCCCCAACCTAGGAATGTATCACACGATTTTCAATGTAAAGTTAAAAGGGAAAAGCCATAGCTCGTATATATACTCCTACAGCCCACACCATTGCACCGATCATAACCCTAAACCTGACATGATGATGGTCTCCAACGTATAGAGGGTTTACACCATTTTTCAAGGTCAAGCTAAAAGGTTAAGGTCATATTTAGTGCGTCTTACAACATCCACTTACTGGAAGGGTACCAGCGAAGCGAGTACCCGAGCGTACAGCAATGCCCCCGCAAAGCACAGGTATCTTTGCTAGTAAGGGATAATTTACGATATATTGTCCTCTTTATTCGCTCTTTATACGTTCTTCAGTGCACATAATGAACGACCTGGAAAAAAGGGGGCATCAAAAAAAAATAAATAAATAAAAATAAAATAAAATAAAACAAATAAAAACAAACAAACAAAAAAGCGGATATAAAGCATGCTTATAACCTTCAAGATATAATATTAGATGATAACAGGCCGACTTATACCTCTTTCAACAATAGAGAGCACGCACACATAGTTTTGTTACTTTTCAGACAGAGCTCGTATCTTGATAGCGAAGAAGTTGGCCATCAATGCCGGTAATATTCAGCTATTAAGAATGGCTTGAGGGACGGAAATGACCATCATTGCTAGCTTTCAATAAAATGTTGGCAGGTAAAATAGATAAAGTCACGGAACGGACGGCGGACGGAATTTGTGTCTGCCTTCATTTCAGTAATGATTTTTTATGAATGATGGCAAACATAGTTAAATCTGTCACTTTCACTATTTCCTTTCCAGTTTATCTACAATTCTCAATATCTACTTCGCTTTATATATATATATATATATATATATATATATATATATATATATATATATATATATATATATATATATATATATATATATATATATGCATCTGTGTGTGCATATAAATGTATATATATGTATATATATGTACATAAATATATATATATATATATATATATATATATATATATGTGTGTGTGTGTGTGTGTGTGTGTGTGTGTGTATTGTTATAAAGTATACTTTTTCGGCATAAGGTTTTAGAAGCTAATTTTATTAAGACCTCGGGCAAATTAATCAATTTTTATATTTTGTTATCTATTACACTATATGGGTGTAAATAAAATATATCTTTCCAACAAAAACGTAAGCACATGTCTTTTTATGTAGTCTCCTTTTTTGTCCCCTATTCTAATTAAATGCAGGTCATACACTCAGTTTAGTACACCATACTTGTCACCAGATTCGGATAACACACGCTAAGTTTTAAGAAAGAAGAGTTGTTTCTTGGCGTTAGCTGGTCAAGGTCGATTTAGAAGAGGGAAAAGAAAAAAAACTTTTATTTTCTTACGTTCAAGTATGAGAATACCTGTTGTGAACACATTTAATATTTCGAATTATTTTTATAGTTAGAGAGAAGTTGAATTCGGATAATGAGGATCGGATTCAATCTTGCCAGCCGGTCAGATTGTATAAGATGTAAAAAATAGCTATTCCCTCCATTGTAATAATATTACAATCCATAACCCCTCACCTCATATCTTAATTAACAAATAAACCAATTGACAAAGCCGAAAGAATCAGAACTGGTTCCACTACATCTCTAATTAATAACTACACTAACTAAAAAACGCCCAAGAATAAACAATTTATTCAAATAAAAATGGAACCACCCTCTGCCTACCTTTTTACACCATTTCAAGCTATACTGATTAACACTAAAATAAAATTAATGTAAAATAATCCCTGTGGTTACATACTTCTAAATGGAATGTTGATATATACCTATAGGAATTATTATCATAAGGCAGCGTTATCTAATGGAACAAAACGCATAACTGTTTTCAGGCAATAACTAAGTAATTTAACTAGACGTTTTATGTGAACTGGTGAGTCTACCAAGATAGACGCATCTATACTATTATGTATGTGTCTGCTTGCACACAGCCAGGTAATCCTATTTCTATAAGAACTCATATAAAATATATATTGGATAAACAACTTAAATGAAAGAATGACAACCATTGAAATAGTTTATATGCAGATATGAAAACATATAAAAGCATGCGCTTAAATGTTTTACACCTGTATAATTACTATGTACACGTTAGTATAACACTGCTACTCCTATGTTACCATCTCTGCTTAAATCATATAAAAAGACTGTATATATGTTACAGGTTGTTAATTTGATCATCTAAACATATCTTATTTTGGAATAAATAAACGAGCAAATAAAGAGACAAATAAATTAATAAATAAAACGAAAATACGTATTATTTGGATTCATCGAACTACTGTTCTCATCTTGAGCGTGATTGTCACAACGTTTCAGTTGATGTAACCTCCAACCTTCTTTAGGTGTATCTTGTCGAACTCGGAAATGTTTCTGTCGAAATCGGGAATTTGGACGGAATTTCGAGCTGAACCCTTTATTAACTTCACGGGTGGAGCATGTTCTTGATCAGTCAGCCACGACTGGATAGAGGTCCTAAGTAATTCGCAATTCTATTTTTCAGTCGCCCACACTGAAGATTGAACCTTCAACCTTCAGGAGAATATCATTTTTACGATTGATTTTTTTTTCAAGTGCTCTAACCACATGGGACAAAATAAAAATTATAGACAGAGAAGAACGGTGGAGAGGAAAACGACTCAAAAAACAGCACATCTGCTGGGGAATAATCAATTACACAGTATAGAATTTAATACGATATGGGAACCATTAATTATAAACAATAGATTATATATACAAGTGATAAGTAAAAACATTAATGTATATATATATATATATATATATATATATATATATATATATATATATATATATATATATGTATGTATATATATATATAGTCTTTGAAGTTTTTAAACCTTTAAAACTATACAAAAAACAGATAAAAAATATTTTTTATCGTTCGTTAGAAAACCATGTAGTCAGTAAGTCATTTAATCACCTGCAATCACTGCATCAACTCGCTCTCGAATTTACTATAGTACTAATAATTTATTTTTTAAGGGATCATCAGTTGTTTACCATGAAACACTGTTTCGGGAATTTAAAAAAAACAAAAGGGTATATTACATCATTGCTCCCCAGCAGTGTTGATCAAACACCATCTCCCTTAATCTTAGAAAGAAGACATGTTTCAAACATTTAATCGAATTTCCTATTCTTAATTGCAATTACTAACCTTTTCATGCTATAAAAATGGATTTCTTACCTGTGTGATTCATCAATTTCCAAATTAAAAATGGATATGTTTTTTAATTTATCAGTCTTGTAAGATTAGGATTAATCAATTTAACTACTTATCACCCCCACTATGATTATTATTTTGTATATTTACATTCTTATGTATTTAAAATTAAATATATAAAGGTTAAAAATATTTATACATATATACATTTTTTTTTATCTAATTATAAATACATTTTATACATTGCTAATATAGTTTTGGATTTCCTTTATTAATATAGTCTGGTTAATCTTAAACGATTCAAAAGCATCAGGATAACGAACAAATGCTTTATTTAACTGTTTAAATATTTTATTTTTATCCCCACCTTGTTTTATCATCCTTATTACTAAGCTAGAAACTGGTGATATAAAATCTGTTAATTTTAAAGTAACGCGAGCTATTCTCAAAAACTCTGATATAACTGTTCCATAACACATAAAAACAGGACAGGTACTATCTTTATGCGGCATACTTACTATTTGAAAAGGAAAAGCGTTTCTTTTATCAAATATTTTATAAAGAAAAATCCCATCCTCAATTTTTATATCTAAATCCAGAAATGTAGCCTGTTGTCCTCTATGTTCACAATTCAATTTTAATTCGTTTGGATATATAAGATGTCTATTTTTTTCGAATTTATATATATATATATATATATATATATATATATATATATATATATATATATATATATATATATATATATATATATAGATGCTATTTATTTTATTTTAACAATTATATATATGTATGTATATATATATATACACATACATATATATATAATTGTTAAAATAAAATAAATAGCATCTATATATATATATATATATATATATATATATATACAGAGAGATAGATAGATAGATAGATAGATAGAGAGAGAGAGAGAGAGAGAGAGAGAGAGAGAGGTGGAGAGATATTATAGCAATAAACAGGTAATATGTATTTTTACTAAACAATTACTTAAAAAATAAAAGAATGCAGGAGTTAGTTCATCAGTTTTGAATCTCGCTCAAAAGACGAGACAAAAGTTGATAGCAGGTTGACGGAGGCAATAGACCTTGCACTTAGTATGCATACATTAGAGAAGGAGAAAGGTAAGAAGTGGGAATAGTAGAAATTAAGGGGAGATGAATAAGATTAAAATGTGGTGAATAGAACAATACAGGAACACGTGATGAGTAGGAAAGTGAAAAAATACAATTAATGAAATAAAATAAATACAGAAATAGAAGCATTTGTTAGAAATCAGAAGAAAAGGGCAGGAAATAAACACTATAAAACATTCTACTAATATATTTACTTGCTTATAGATATTTACTAGGTGAGTGATTCAATGGCGGAAAACTGATAGGACATACTTTTTAAAGCCGGTTTACCATCATTTTTTTGTAAGTTTCCGATTACTTTTTGATCGTATTTTAAAGATTAAAGTCTAGAGTTAAATTCCAAACGGGGGGGGAATATTTGTACACATAAACAAAAAAAACTATAATGAAAAATGTTTTCATGGCGACATTCGGAAGCTGACAAATTCAGTTAAATAAATTCATTGTAAAACTCCCTAGAAAGATAAATATTAGTTTTCTAGGTCTAGTTTGAATATAATTAGTAAATTTAAGTCCTAAAATAGTGAATTAAATTATAAACACCTTGTGTGTACAAAAAATAGCTTAATTAGATCCCAAAAGCGAGAGATTCTGGTTCCGTCCAAACAAAACAAAACGAAGTCGTTTAAACATGGATTCTACGGAAGCCCAAAATGTTAGAAAGACAAAAGGCTGTCTGAAATTGACGTCAGATAGTTAGAAGGAGTTAAGGAGTGCAAAATAGACTGCTTTTCTTCCCCATCCAGCTGTGCATCCGTACATTCCTATCGTGAACGTTTATAAATTTTTTAATATTTTTTAAATAAATTATTTTTCTGTGTTTCTGTTTTAAAGTTTTTTCAATTTTATTTTTACTTTTCAAGATCATATGAAATTATATTACGCTTAAGATTATACAGTCATTTAAAGTATTAGAATCTTACATATAAAAATTAGGCTAAAATGTAATCTTAAAAAAGCAGGAAATATTTTTTGCAAATATAATTCTTTTTTGTGTGAAAACATTAAATAAACAATTCTTAATTCAATGATAATATCGTTAGTTCGAGAAATTAATTTTCCTTCGCGTTATATCAGTTTCCTTAAAACGGACTTTGAGAAAATTAATTTTCTTTTTCTATTATTACAATTTACGATACTTTATTTTCATAAAAAAGCAAAAATGCAATCATTCATTTTTTAAATTACTGAAAACCATAGCTTTAGTAAAGGTGTTTTTTGTTTAAACAAAATAATAAATTTCCACTGGGATTTAAGTAAAAAATAATTGGATTATTATATTCCGCGATCATTATTTAATAAATGCTGAAAATTACATTAAAATTAGTCAATTTCCTAATTTTAGGTGAATATCTAAGTAAAGGGAGGGGTTAAAATGGTTATACATTTTGAGTATCGGCTATTCATTTTGCACGTAACTAATATTTACATAAATTTATAAACCCATCATAGTCGGCTGTCGTAACAATGTTTAACAGTAAGTCACATGTATTATAGCATTTGGCAACTTCTTTTAATTACTCATTAATGTGTGCATTTATTAATGATAAATATTTGAATATTATCTACATAATTATATTTTTAATCCTTACAATAGACGTGTGACGTAACTGTTAAGACTTTTTTACTAACATAATTAAAAAAATATGTCAGTTGACTTATGTCTTGTTGCTGTTGTTGTTGTTGCTGCTGTTGTTGGTGTTTTTTTTCTTCTTCTTCTTCTTCTTCTTCTTCTTCTTTTTCACTCGGAGGTTTAAAACAAGTCATTAGCAATAACAAGTCGTGTACCTTACAGTGTAAATGATAACAAGTCACTATAGATTTTCTGCTTTCTCCGCCTCTTTCGATAACAAATGGAAATCATTTTACGTTATCACAGCTGCCGTTTACAACTAGTATTTTATTGGTAAACACTACCGCTCTCTTCTGAGTTTGAGTCGTAATAAGCCTCTCCAAATTCTCAGTGCTCTCCACACCCTACTAGTAGTTACTGCTCTTTCTCCCCAATCTTTCCCTCTTATTTGAGCTTAGATTACTATTTTGTGTTGTTCTAACCGAGGCATGTTCTTTCACTTGCGTGTACGTTTGTTTGTTTATTTTTTAGCAAGAAGTGTAATTTTATGGGATTTTATTATTGTACTCACTAGGAGTTTTTAAAGAAGCCACAATCTAAGCTTTACCTCTGTTAACAACCTGGTGTGGTGTTCCCTGGAACATGGGCGACAATATATCTCCATGGATGTCCAGAACTGTGTCTCTCTTTTGATAATCCTTGCAAGTGAATTTAAGTTATCGCAACTGCCGTTAATTTCTTGCTGGCAACAACCATTGGTTTTTACTGGAATGGTGATAATAAGCCTCCCCACAGACCTAGTCCTCTTTGCACTTATCCAGTGGAGGTCTAGTTAGTTCTTTTTGTCCATCTTTCTCAACTCTTCTTGACTATTTGGTGTTGTCGCAGTTGATGCCAACACTATCGTTTTTTTATTAGGGGTGGGGAAGTTAACTTACAATTATACAGTTTCAGTTTTCTTGTTTTCTGTTCCACATATTTTTATACTCCAGTTTCTATATGGCCGGTTATCATTTGTAGCGCATTCAAGTGTTTCCTTTAATATTTCAGTCGTTTTCATTATTATTACCCATTGCATCTCCTTTGTCGAATTTCCTCCACTGTTTTTTCAAAGCTTTTCTGGATTGTTCCTAGTACTCCTACTATTATTAGTTATTGCCTGGCTTTCTTCATCTTCTATATGCTTTTCAGCTGCCTGCTCAGTTCCGTGTGTTGACTTTGCTTCTCCGACTCATTAACTTTAATATTTACTCTGTGGTCTGCTTAAGGGCGAAATCTACGATCTGACAGAACTTTCCCTTCTTGTTAACTATTATGGCATCTTGTCTTCTCATTTGGATAGGTTTTTGTACGTCTATGCCCTGTAGAATTTTGTGACTTACGTTTCCAAATACTACTGCCGGTTTATGCTTGTAACATTTATGTGAGTGTTCAAGATACAGTTGGTTGCATAATTCTCAGTGTAATACCTTCCTCACTTAATCATATCTAGTTTTATATTCTTGTTGAGCTAGTTTACTGCATTCACTTATTCTGTAGTTTATTGTTTCATCTCTTCATCGAGTCTGCATTTGTTGTTTTCTTGTGTCTGATCAATCTTTACCATTAATCTATATGGTTTATTCTAATCTCGTTATCTTGTGTGGCCGTTATTAGGGATTCGATTTCAACTTTTAGTTTTCTTTTTCGAAGTCATATCAGAGATTTTTCGTTAGTCTCCTCCTTATGAATCGTCCGTGTAGCTGTTTCTCTTCCCATTTTCTTTTCATTTTATTCCTTGTCATCTGTTTTCGGGTGTATATTTTTTTCAGTGTCTCTTGATGCAGCAATTTTCTTTTTTGTGTTCAGCATTATGTATTTTTCTAATTACATTTTTGTGTCATTCACACAGCCTTCAATACTTACCAGTCATCTTCCTCAATCTTTCCTTTAAACATAGAGTCGTCAGCATCATCCTTTGGGCGTAGTGCATTGTACATAGTCATGAATTTCCTAGTCTTCTGATTGAGATGTTTTAGTTCTTATTCTGTCAACGGTCCGGAGTATCTTACTAGTGACACTGCCAATGTGTTTATATATTTTATTAGATTTCTAGTTTAGTTTCTCGGAAGTTTCTTGTTTTTTCTGAGATATTTCTTTTCCAATTTGCTCTTTCAGTTCTGTTGCTCTGGTGGCGTCTTCTTCGAGAACTTCCAAATATTTGTAGGTGTCATGTTCATTTAGTGCTCTCATCTCCATTTGGTTAAGTAGTTGCATGCCTTCCGTTGTCTCCAGTTTTCCCTTTCTTATAATTAACAGTGCGCACTTTCCAGACCAAATTCAATGCGTATATCCTGACTGAAGATTGTTATTTTGTTCATTAGCATTTCTTATTCTTTCTGTTTTCTTTTTGAAAAAAAAAAAAAATCAGGTCGTCCATATACATTAGGTGGTTAATTATTTCATCTGTATTAGTGAACTTGTATCCGATTTGGCACTTTATTAATATATTGTTAAGAGGCATCATTGCTACTACGAACAGTAGAGGTAATAGGGAATCTTCTTGGAAGATACCGCTTTGTATTTTTTTTATTGTTCATTAGCTGTCAGTTCATTTGCCCATGTTCTCATTGATTTTCAATCATGTTGATAATTTTATCTAGTATTTTCTACACTTTCAGGCATCTTATTATCCATACTTGAGGGATTCTGTCGTGCGCTTTCTTGTAGTCGATCCATGCCATGGCTATATTCTTTTTTCTACCTTTTACCTCCTGCAGGATCTTTTTTTTTCTATGTATAGTAGATTATGTGTTCCTCTTTTTCCTTTTCGGGACTTTTTCTTTCTCTCAGGAAGTACAAATCAATTATTAAGGGAATGATAAATTTATTATCTCAATTGTGCTGTTAAGACGTTCCACATGGTAGGTAAACAGTGTAGTTGCTGGGGGCGATTCCATTTTCTATTATTATTTGGCAGATATTTCCTCTCAGATTTTCGTGAATTGATTAATTTTTTCATTTGTATTTCTACGTCGTAGACAATTTTATGCTTTTAATAGTTTTCTAATAATGACCCCGGGTTGTTACTGCATAATCTGTCTGAATGATTAGTGCAGCTATTTGCCTAGGTATCGATAATCGCTGCTCTCACCCAATTATGTTTATACTGACATTTCTTTTAAAACAGTTTACTACATTTTCCTATGATATGGTTTACTGTTTCTTCTTCGCGTGCACAGAGTTTACCATTTACTTTGTCCTAATAGAATCGTTTTGTCTTGCTGTCAGTAGCAATTACGTTTCTATTTTCAATTACCTGCTTGGCATGTCGAATTGGTTTGGCCCGTCTCATAAATAACCTATACAGGCACTTTAACCGTTATATTTTGGCGCTTTTTTGCTCCCCCTTTTACTAGGGGTGGTAATTAGTCTCTTTGTATTTTTTGTTATGCATTTCTTTTTTAATTGCATTAGTTTTCACAATCTTTAATGCGCACGTATGTATCTGCGTATGTGTGTATGAATGTGTATGTGTGTGTGTATGTGTGTGTGAGGGTGAATGTGTGTGTTTCGGGGAGTTATATTGATCTTCTAGTCACGTTTGTGAAAATATACGAGACATTAATTGTATTATAAAAATGTATATCTTTTGTGTAGGTTTATTATTGTAATCTAATCATTCCAATTTAATGTCATTACTGTCTCATTTATGAGAACGATGGTCTTATATGTATTGCTTGCCACCGTAAAATTCTATAAGCACCAGAAAAACCCTACGTCGATTAATCAACGTTTCGACGAAGTTTGTTGTCTCGCCAGGGGTTCAACAATGGCAGAAACTTATTAAATGAAAGGCTAATATACTAAATAAATCGGTACTAGTTCACTTATTAGTAATAACGTTATTATTTAGAAAGCCATTCTTAACATGGGAGGGTAGGGTGTTTTGTACCTATTATGTACTTTAAACTTACAATTTAATAAAAACAGATGGCATAAAACTTAAATTAAAATTGAAAATACTATTTAAAATAATAGTGCGGGTTAATAAGTGCACCAGAATCAAGAAATCAATGAAAATAGTTAAAAAATAAAATAAAACAAGAAATAAAAAGTAAAATTACAAAAATAGAATGAAAACATAAAAAATGTTATTAGCAAAAATATCATTTGAACAGTTAAAACGCTTGGCCCCCTTTCCCTCTCTGATGTCACACACAAACCTGCTGTCCCTCCACTATATATATATATATATATATATATATATATATATATATATATATATATATATAAGCTAACTAGGTAACATTAACATTCGAAGAATTTTAACGTCTTCGAGAAAAGGTTGCGGTTTTTCGTGTAAGGGTAGTAAGAACGCACATATCTTTAAAGTTTGATACTTTTACAGATATTCACCCAGAGGAATAGAATTTGTATATTGCCCACACCCCACTAAAATAAAAATTTTATGCGTCTCACACAAAATAAAATTTACAAACAGACCTTTAGTAGAATTTGTAAATATACTTTTTTTTTGTATGCCCATGTTGTCGGTAATGAAGAGACACTTCTGATAAAAAATTTAAGACCCCTTGAAAATCTTACTTGAATATTGTGAAAACATTCGTTATTCGACGAGTCAAGTCTGGGAAAAAGCTATTAAAAAAATGTGATGTCTTAGTCGATGTCTTCATCGCCCAACCGGAAGTTCGGAACGTTGAAATTAAGCATAGTCGGTTGAAAAGAAGATGATGACTTGCTAAAATGTCAGCAAAAAGAAACGACCCCTCCTTGTACAAAACTGCTCAGTTGAGGGTGACGGACTGAAATGTTTTTGACCAATTTTTCGATATTTGTTGTCCGAAGGACTAGGCTTTAAAACGATACCAATTTCGTCAGGATCCGTCGCCTCTGTCGAAAGTTGTAAATAGATTAAACGTACTCGATATTCTTTGGGCAACTACCCTTACCACTATTTATTTTACTTGCATTTCACCTGAAAATTCATAAATTGAAACAAATCTGTTAAGACATTCTCTAATCGGCTGTTTCTTTCAGTCAGCTAGAGAATTCCAACATGTCGTATAAAAACCTAAAAAATGTATTCTTTCTATATTTTGAGAAGCAAAAACTTCCAGAATATCTTTGGGGAGGGCCAAAGAGCTCCTTGGCAAGTACCACACGCATAGGGAGAATTTTTTACGGATTACTAAACACAGCGTCAATACATAACCACACGTAAACTCACATGGCGTCAATTAAACATTGCACTCACAATTCTCCCACCGCCAAAATAGGCACTCTGATATAATGAAAGATTTTTACGGATTACTGAACACATATATACATACACGCTGTTAAACTATCGCATGTACACAATTCATAACCACTCGAAAACTCATATGGCACCAACTGAATATTACACTCACAATCCTCCCACAAAAAAGGCACGCTGTTATACACAAATCAATATTTATATACACATACGTAAGTTCAAACGGTGTCAGCCGAAATAAACATGTCTGCCGAATTTCTTAACATAAATGACGACAGCCGAAACAAATATCTGTATTTAATGACTTCTTACATACTGTTTCCTTTCTCATGAACTTTCTGGGATTCTTTGATGTTTAATTCGTTAGCTAATTTTATTTTTGTTTAATCTAAATTAGATATTTGCGTCTAATTCAATATACAACATACCGGATAGATAATTTAAGACGTTAATATACATCATCAAAACAAAGAAAACACTTCTATTCAAAAATTTTAACATCACAAATTTATAGTGATAACATATAAAAGAATTTGGTGGAAGAGTAAAATGTTATTTTATTGTTTATATCTGTATATTGTTTTTCTTGTTTGTTAAATGGAGAAGTTTTTTTCTTTAGTCTTTTGTATTGTGTTGTTGTCATTATATAAGACTAGGATGGATTCTATCCATAGATTAATTAACCGAAGTAGCGTAGAAACACATTTAAAATGAGCATCTTTCGGCGCGGGATTGGGGAGTGGGTAAATTCCATCGGGTGAATCTGTGAGTCAGACAGCTATGTGGATACACGCACAGAAGTTTCGGAGTTATTAGTACATATTGTTTTTTATCGTGACTAAAGTTGCATGTACAGAAAAACAAACAACAACAACAAAAAAAAAAACCCGAATCTAAATGGATCTTTACAGAAAAACACACGACAAAAAAACAAACAAAACAAAACAAAAAACAAACAAAAAACAAAAAAACAAAAAAACAAAAAGAAACGCACACGCTCATAACGGATCGATATTTGAAAACACGTAATATGTTCCCAATTTATTGATGCTTATTGATGCGAGTCTCTGTAAAAATACGCCATTACAAAACATGCACAATCTCATTTCAAAATTCCAAAAAATTGGCGAATTACTTTACGTGTTTCACTCTTTTTTGTTCCTAAAATTGCTTTCATATGCGGATAATCATAAGAATAAAACAATATTTAATGTCTTATTATAATCGATGTATGTCGACTGTAACCAAAGCTACGTCACAATTCCCAGCGCATTTTTATTCCTCTTATTTCAGATAATATATATATATATATATATATATATATATATATATATATATATATATATATATATATATATATATATATATTATATATGCACACACACACACACACACACACACACACACACACACACACACACACACACACACACACACACACACACACACACACAAAGTATTATGTAGACACGGCGTCCTAGAAAGAAAAACTCCTCTGCGTTTGAGTCTTATGTAAAAAGTGAAACTGAAATAAATCTTTACTCCACGTATAAATTATAAAAATAATAATTCGTAAGGAAAATTTGCTTCGCTCAAAAATGTTTGTTTCGCCTTGAACGATGAAATTCATCTTTTAAACATTTACACTTCGAAGAATTATCGACGCTTTATCGCTTCGAAATCGTCAGCCTGTGACCCAACTACGTGTAATGGTCGAACATTACACCAATAACGGTTAAAATAGAGTTGAGTTAGAGCTTTTATTGTGTAAGCAATCCTAGGCAATTCCCGGTTGCCTTGCTGCTTCCATTTGTTTGGTTGGTGACTTAAACCAAAATAAGGAAAAACGATCTCGGCTGAGCAGATTTGGCCATAGGTAATAATATTTAACTAGAAATTCTACATAAAACACTTAACTAAACCAAGAAGCCCTGGATCTTCAAGTCCTGGTAACTATGCTGACAATTGCACCAATTTGATGAACTGTTCTGATCTTAACCTGAGTTCGCAACATTATGATTGTGTAGCAGTGTGTTTTTTTACATAGACATAACCACTTAGGATCAGGGTTAAAGAGTGTACAGTAGAAATTGGACAATATAGAAATCGTTAGTAATGGAAATTCGGTAAATTTGTTAACTTATATGGAACGGCTCATCAAGAACTTGTTTACGTTAGACTTGAGGACGACCATATTGTAGTCCGCTGAAAGAAGGAAAACGGAATACAATTCCATAGGCGTGCAGTTCTAAGAAAGAAGCTTTGCTCATGGAATCTACGTTTAGGTTTAGGCACAGATAAGGTTTAGGGGGAAATTGGTGATAGTGTTTTCTGCTAGACGGGTGTTTCTTTTGAAAGTTTGGCAAGTGTGACCAGAGATTGGAGCTCAGCCGAGTACTTGCCATGAAAATAACGATAAAGCAGGGACAAACTCGCAACATCTCTTCTGTAAGAAAGCGGTTGCAGGGAAGAGAAAGTGACATCCCCTACGAGGTTATGAAGTCGATTTTGAACGCTATCAAGGCAGCAATACTCTATCCTTGGATATACCTGACTCTTATATAGATAGAGAATTGCATCGTTAGTGAGATATCTACTGTGGTAACCTCCTTTTCTGAAATTCAATGACAGAAACATTTGCAAATAGAATGCCTAGTACATGTCTGTCTTTAATATCTTCCAAAAGTTCAGCTAGATGTGCATGATACACACGTGATATCAAGTCAGGTGATTTTATTTAAGTTCTGATGGACCCAAGTTGTTTATTATTTAAGGACATCTTGGATTACACGTGTATGTAAGGATAGCTCTGGTTTTCTGTACTTACAAAAAGACTTCTTTGTACTAATTTCAACATGACATGTAAGTAGATAATATAGTTTTCACCTGAAATGCGCAGGTTTTAAAAACCCTAACCAACAAAAGCACTCTATGATTCTACTTATTTAAACATGACATACAAGTAGGTAATAATGTTTCCACTTAAGAATGCGTAAGTTTTAAAAGATCTCTAGTCCACAAAAGCGCCCCATGATTGTAAATCTTTCGATATGGCACTTAAGAAAGAAATAATGTTTTCACATGAACTGCATTGGAATTTGTACTAGTTTCAACATGACATGTAAGTAAGTAATAGTGTTTTCAACTGAAACGCGTTGGTTTAAAAGATCCTTAATCAACAAAAACACTCTTTGATTTAGCTTATTTTGACATGGCATTTTAGTAGGTAATAATGGTTTCACATGAAATGCGTTGAAATTTCTACTACTTTCAACATGACGTGTAAGTAGGTAATAATGTTTTCAGTTTAAATGCGTAGATTTTAAAGATCCATAACCAACAAAAGCACTATATGATTGTAATTTTTTCGGCATGACACTTAAGTAGGTAATGTTTTCACCTGAAATGCGTGGGTTTAAAAGATCCTTAATCAACAAAAGCACCCTATGGTCTAACTTATTTTGACATGACGTTTAAGTATGTAATGATGTTTTCACCTGAAATGCGTCGAAATTTGTACTAATTTCTAATATGACAAGTAAGTAGGCTATAAAGTTTTCACCTGAAATGTGTAGGTTTAAAGGATCCTTAATCAACAAAAGCACCCTATGATTGTAAATATTTCGAAATGACACGTAATAATGATTTTCCTTAAATGCGTTGGAATTGTTACTAATTTTTATTTGACATATGCAATAATGTTTCACCTGAAATGCGCAGATTAAAAAAAATCCCTTAACAACAAAAGCACTGTATTGTTTTATTTATTTCGACTTGAAACATAAATAGGTAATAATAGTTACACCTGAAATACATGAGAATTTGTACTAATTTCAACATGAATGTAAGTAGATTATAATGTTTTCAGTTAAAATGTATAGGTTTAAAAGATTTCTAATCAGCTAAAGTACTTTATGATTCTATATATTTTGTACATAACACTTGAGTAGGGATTAATGTTTTCACCTGAAATGCGTTGGAATTTCTACTAATTTCAACATGGCATCTTAATCTACAACAGCACCCTTTGATTTAACTTATTTTTACATGACATTAAAGTAGGTAATAATCATTTTTACGTGAAATATCTTGAAATTTGTACTAATTTCAACATGGCATGTAAGTAGATAATAATGTTTTCACCTGAAATGAGTAAGTTAAAAAAATCCTTCATCAACAAAAGCACCCTATGATTTTACTTATTTAAACATTACATTTAAGTATGTAATAATGTTTTCACGTGAAATGCGTTGGAATTTGTGCTTATTTCAACATGACTGTAAATAGGTGATAAAGTTTTCACCTGAAATGCGTAGATATAGAAGGTCCATTATCAACAAAAGGACCATATGAATTTACTTATTTCGATATTACACTAAAGTAGGTAATGTTTTCACCTGAAATGCGTAGGTTTTAGAATTCCTTAATCAACAAAAGCACCCTATTATTGTAAATATTTCGATATGACATTTTAGTAGGTAATTATGTTTTCATCTGAAATGTGTTGGAATTTGTACTAATTTCAACATGACATATAAGTATGTAATAATGTTTTCACCTGAAATGCGTAGATTTAAAAGATCCCTTAACCAAAAAATCTCTATATGATTTTACTTTTTGACGTAGCATTAAGGTAGGTATTAATGTTTTCACCTAAAATGCGTTGGATTTGTTCCAATTTCAACATAACATACAATTACATTATAATGGTAATAATTATAATGGTAATAAAAAATTTTGGAAAGGGGATGGTTTTAATGATTTTTAATTAATAAAGAATGACTATAGATGGAG
>NC_136482.1:68355379-68360379 GCF_053919585.1 Euprymna scolopes | reverse complement strand
TTCTATCTGTACTCTACTCCTGTTGCCATGTCTCTAATAAGGATGCTGGAAGTAAACATTTTAACAAGGCTGGTGCTATCCGTCTCATAATAAGGGACTCGAACCTTGGTGTAACTCATGTCCTATCAGCAGCTGTAAAGTACCGGAGGTGCTGTACTGCCATTTGGTGAATAGAGTCTGAACCAAGCAATAATCTCTGGTGGGGTCTCTTGATGCTATATTACGGCTTCCCTTCGTCAATGGTTAACAAAAATCATTACTTTCCCTCCTTTTTTCTTCCACTATAAACTCTTCCACTCTAAAACTTCCCAACATAAGCATGAACAGAATTATATTTTTAGACCAAACTTAGCATATCAGTTTTCAACGTGAACCCCTACCCTCTCCAGGTTACATTCTCCAACATCATGGATCTACACTTTCCAAATTTCCAGAAGTTGAAATTCAGTTAGGGGAGACCTAATATTAGCTGTTGTTCCTCTGCGAAACCGGCATTGACTCAACTGTTTATTTAGTAAATTTCTCGATCAAAGGTTATTCTAACTTAACATCCAACATAACTCCCAAGACCGAGAGGAAATTAAATATGTACATACACAAACGACGACTTCTCCTGCGTCAGGGACACCTCCGACCACTCGATTGGCTCAATTAAAATTAAAACTAAGAGTTATTAGTCCTCAGATGCCCCTCTCTATTTAAATTGCTTTAAGGGAAACAGATGTTCAGAAACTAAAGCCACCTATAGGACTACTAGCAACCACTGTCAAAAAAGTTATAGAGAACACGAGGAAACTTTAGCCCTAACTATCAAGTCTAAAGTAGCTAGGTTCTTACGAGTTTTAGTACATAACAAAGAGTATGCATAACTTCCATTCCAACCATCATCAACGAACATGAAGTATGCCTCTAGGATCCAATCTGGGCCAAGCTCTCTTCTTGATCTTCATTTACGATCCGTCGTCATTTATGCAAACGATACTACCATTTATGGCAACACTTCTAAAGTCGTCAACACCTAACCATTATCATAGAGTGACTTGCAGGCCTTGATAAGTGGTGATATTCACAGGTAAAATGAATGTTTATTTCGAAGACTTATATGGGGCGAAAATTAGAATTTAAATAAATATGTTAAAAACAAATCTGCATTTTCACTGATTTCTGAACTGTTTTGTTTTTCAAATGTTAATGCAGTCAATCTAAAAATGCTTTTATTACTAATTTATAATATAACTAGCGGTGGGGGGGGACCCGGCTTTGTTCGGGCGTAAAATACGAGTAAATATATTTTAATTTGTCCAAATTTCGTATATATTAATATAGAGTCGTGATTTCAAAAGAAAAAAAAATATTTGGGTGCCATCAACTAGTATCGAAATCGAAACTGTAACGTTCAAAGCTGGTGACGTTACCACTGTATCAACGTGGCACGTACATAAAATGATTAAAGATTAAAAATAAATTAAGATGAATGTACAAAATGATTAACGATTTTTTCAATTTTGACTCATTTTTGACTTCTTAAAAACAATTTTAACCGGCTAAAGACCCATGAAAGAACGGCCCGTAAAAAAGCCAATCATTTAAGGCCCTTAGCGCCGCTCCTAGACTTTTAGTTTCGTAGGAGATAGAATTTGAAAATATGGAGACAGACAGACAGACATATCGACAGACATACATATAACCTTTTATATATTAGATGTATTCTTAATGACTTTCAATTGTTCATCGTTTTTAATAGTAAAAACTAATTATATAAACTTGACGTCGTTATTGTAATTTTTTCCCATGTTATTTAAAAAATTTAATTTACATGAAATGTTAAGGTTGCCTACAACAATATTTATTGGACATGTACAAAACACATAACTTCTAAAAATGTTAACTAAAAGTTTACAGAGCGATAGAGAAATCCCCTAGAAATTTCAAAACCAGGTGAAGTATTGTTACTAAGGCAGTAGAAAATGCGCTGCATTTACTAACGAATTGAAAAAACAATCATAGAAATTCAACACACAATTAAAAAGGGTAAATATGTGGATAAACTTCGTTATTTTATTTTAGATGATTTTAAGCGTGAACATCCTGAAAATTTAGTGCAAAAAAGACAAAAACAATTATTTTAGATTGAGATTTTAAAGTGAGGGATCAGTTACGTACATAAATCCAATGAGAAAATGATCTACCATTCCTGAGCGATGTTTAACTTTTTAAGACAGTTTACTTATTTTTTACCATTAACCACAAGTCCGAGTTGAAAAGTCTTAAAACCGCACATTATCGCCTAAAATCTAGAACTCTCTAAAGTAGCACATCAAATTTTTATCCATTATCCCATTTTTATCTTCTGCCCGAAAATACTAAAATGGCCTGGAAATGGTTTATTATTTTACTTTGAATTTATATCTAAAACTTGCTTCTTATTTTAAATACTGAAATAATTGTGCTTTTTCTTTGTTTTTTTTTTTCTGCTAGGGTTTATACAAAGAGTGTGTGTGTAAAGAGGATTTTAATCTCCAATAATACCAATAAGTTTTTAATCCGAAAAAAATGGGGCTTAATCAATAATATTCTGAAATCGATTTTATTTTCTTAATTTCAACAATTACTCAAATTACACGCGTTTTTAACAATCTATTTGAACTTTCTCTACAGTTTTCGTGATCTTCATGCATTATTTTTATTGCACATTTTTACTGACATCTGCACTCAATTTCTACTTCACTCGAACGTAGTCCTTTGCAGATGCGTTAAAGTATAAACGAACCGAAAATACAAAGCCAATACTCCGCCTCTTCTTTCAAGTAAAAGGCTGACAAATATCTATACGTGGAAGCTTTGATATTCTGTATCAAAAAGAATGGGAACAAAGTTCCACACATCTAAAATATTTCATCAGTTCCTTGGTTTATTTCTTCGTTGCATTGATTTTAAAGGAATACTTTCGAAAACCATTACCGTGTCGCAGATATTTCTAGCGTTTTTATCACGTGACAATGAGATGCTAAAAAGCCGCTTAAAGTGTAAAAGCCTCAATTAGATCAAAATGGTTGCCTTTATTATCCGAAGGAATTTCTTTGTTCGGTTGGCGAAACGCTGGCTTTTAGCAACTTCCTGAAAGTGCGCATCGATCGCTTTTGTGAGTCTACTTATCTCGAAAATTACACACACACACACACACACACACACACACACACACACACACACACACACACACACACATGTGTTTGTGCGTGTATTAATAATCTAACATATAAACGACTACATGTCTGTCGATCTGTCTCCATATTTTCAAACTCTATCTCTTTTGAAACTAAAAGTCGCAGAGCGGCACTAGTGGCCTAAAATGATTGGATTTTTACATGCCGTTTTGTTATGCGTCTTTAGCTGGTTAAATTGTTTTTAAGGGATCAAAAATGGGCTAAAATTGAAAAACTCGTTAAACATTTTGTTCATCTTAGTTTATTTATTTATTTTTTTTTTCATCTTAGTTTATTTTTAAAGCCGTCCTTCCCGCTAGTTTATAATAAATAATTTTCAATATCTACATAATACACGTTTCGTCTTAACCAAGTATCATCAGAGTGACTAGGCATAACCGTAGCACTGGTTGCAAGATCCGAACCACAGATTTATCTCACCTAAAACTTCTACTCAGCATCTTTATTTTATTGCATAACTAAATATAACGGGAGGCGACATTAAGTAAGAAATTAATGACACGAACTGACAACCTGGGTCTGCAACCCCCGAATCCAGTTCGTTCCACAGAAACACTTTCACGTAAGATGCTGGCGATCTTCACGTAATCCCTCCTGCAAGTAACCGATATCTTTCAAGAAAGATAGCGAGAAAATGAGGGGCATCAATAGAATTACTGTTTTATACAAATTGAAAGAACTAAATATAATAAATCTCTTTGCTTTTACATTTTTCTTTTGGTTAATATAGAAGTTAAGAGATTTATTAGTTAGCTATGTAATTTAGATACGTGATTTTCGTATGTACGGAGACTATGTAAATAAAATGGCAACACTAAAATGTGTGTATTTCCTATAAATATATTAAATATTATTGATTTGTTGAATCAATATCGAGCTATAGGGATTGAGAGAAATATATAAATAGCGAAGTGTGTGTGTGTGAGAAAGAGAGAGAGAGAGAGAGAAAGAGAGAGATTTGTTCTATTAATTACAAAGAGAGAGAGAGAGATAGAGATAGAGAGAGAGAAAGAGAGAGAGAGATTTGTTCTATTGCAATTAACGGCACCGTTTAATACTTTAAACAGTTTTTTTTCCAAATACTTTTCAATCTCATAACAAAAGAATATTTTAGGGTGTACGTAGTGGGGCAGATAACAACAGGTGTTTTTAAAATTGCTATTTTATTAAAAATACACCAAATAGATACCCTTTTTTTGCAAAGACATGCCATTTCCTAATTTATTAATGAATTATTTTGTTTCAGATAAAAGTTAAAAATGTAGACAACTGAAAAGTAGCGAGTCAACCATAGCTGTTCAGAGATAATTTTGTCGGCATTTTAACCTAACCCTACACCGGATAGTCCCCCCCCCCCAAAAAAAAAAAGACACAATTCTAAAGTGGGCTCATTCTCTTCGCACAGAAGGCACCCTGCAGAAAAAAAGCTCTTGGGGTACCAAGAAAAGTAAGAACCTCACATAATGTGGAGCGTGCTCGAGAAGTTATTAGCAGGAATTGAAACGATCTGCCCGGAAACATACTGCCACCCTTGGTATTAGTGTTCACTTTACACAGCGCATTTTACATAAGTCCACTTGCATCCATAGAGATTAGCCATCACATAAAAGCTTCAGCAAGCGAACCGTGAGAAATGGTTCTACTTTGCACGTCAGTTGGAGGAGATTTTCGAAACAAACGAAGACCTCATTGTAAGGAGTAATGAAGGACATTTTCATCTGGATGAGACAGTTAATAAACAAACTGTCGCTATTGAGTTGAAGAAAATCCTAAACA
>NC_136482.1:68320379-68350379 GCF_053919585.1 Euprymna scolopes | reverse complement strand
GCTATCGGCTACTGAACAAATTTATTTATTTGATGACCATAAGCTAGTGTACTATTTACCTTTAAAAAATTCTTAATCTTAAAGTTACTTTCATTTATTTTTTTCTGCTACTTTTTTGATGAAAAAATATGTATACATTAATCATTATTTGGTTTCTTATTTAGTAAGAGAAATTTAGAGAGAGAGAAGAGAGAGAGAGAGAGAGGAGGGAGGGGAGGGGAGAGAGAAAAAGAGAGGAAAGAGAAAGTAAAAGATATATAGAGAAAGACAAAGAAAGCCAACAAAGCGAGTCTTGGAGAAATAAAGAGTTCAAAATATCCATACAAATTAATTGCTGATCGAATCAATTTCCTTGTCAAAGAAGCAATTTGTTTGGTTTTCATTATTTCCTCTTTTAAATATGTTTGCCATTGATTTAATTGCTCTTCATTTCCGTTTCCAACCATATAAATGATATATACATGTACTTGTCGGTTTAAAATATGGTTTAATACGCACGTGAGTACATTCACACATGCGCGCTCGTTAAAATCTATACTTTCTATTTTGGTCCCTTTCTAAACGCTGGCTTCGTTGAAGTAATAATTCGTAGGTTTCGGGCTGTCGAGTATATAACAAATTCCGAATTGATCTGTGTAATTGCAATATGAAGTTCTGTTTTGGTTTAGAGAAGGCGGTTTTTATTTATTTTTGAAATGTTTAAAGAAAGTTTCTAAATGATATAAATTATTATTGAATCAATTATTTTTCGTTAATGTAACGAATTACTCATTTTAATAGGTTTCACCACGAAAAACATATCTAGTCAAATGCAACTAGGTATGGTGAGAGATATTGGTTAAGGATGGAGATTGTCAGAAGATTTAAAACGATGAAAATAACGGATAAAATTAGATTATTTAAGCGTAGTTGTTGGAATTTTACTTGAAGAAGATCATTCTGCAGTTTGCGAAGAATAAGTCCTGTGGCAATGTGCTCTCCTTGGGAAAACTCTATTCATAAGAATTATGTTTGGTTTTCGGTATAGAGAGGAAGAAAGGAAAGTACGTTGCAGTCGTAGTATGAAGCCGAATACTTTATATGAATTTTACAGAGAGATTGGAGGTCAGTTGAGAATTTCCCGAAAGAACTTAATAAATAAACAAGACAAACATCTGTTGAAAAGAAAGAATAACTTTATATAACAGTAGTACAATGTCACCAGTCCAGTTCATACTACTCAATTCGGTGTTTACATTCCTCCGACCAGATGTTACACAAAGCCGAGAGACGAAGAAATAAGCCAGCGCAACAAATGCATTTTAACCCCTTAAAATTGTTTGGCTAGTTCCGTCGGCTTTTCTAGATCTATCTGTCTAAGGCAGATAACAATAACTAACTCCTTCCTCAAAAAGGAAGGCAAGGCATGGAAGTGTGGACCTTTTAGATCTACCCAGAAAATGCTGCAGGCCAACAGATAAATAGCCAGCGAAATCACCCAATCTGATTGGGTATTTACTCCATTCCCATCCCAGGAAGATGTGGCACAAGGCCGGAAGGTGAGGAGGAAGGGCACTTTGGCTTATTAAAACTTGCCTGGGTATCTATATCGGCACCAGAGCGTTTTAGGTAGTCAACAGAAAACTAACTCTTCTCCAGAACTGGAAAATTAAAGCCTGTGAGAGCGGACCTCATATAACTACTCAGAAACTAATACCCCAGCCCGACTGAGTAAGCCTAGTTTCGTTTGGACTGATTGTCGACGACGGAACCTCTACTGACATTTATCATGCCTGCAAGTTGCGTTGCTATTCTATTTTCTGGGTGGATTAGTCAAACTATTATAGACTTATCGGAAGAATCCATTGTGTAGGTAAATAGAGATGATAGCATAACAATATCAATGTTGCTCAGAATACTTTTCTGCGGAAAACAATGTAAATAAACTTCAGAATTGTAAACGATGCCAAATTTTATTAACACATAAAATATGATACTTTATTTGGACTTCTCGATTAGATTAGTCGTTTAATTATTGTCTCCCCTTTTTTTGCACTCCCTCCTCTCTTTCGTTTATTTCTTGTTCACACAACTTTCTGGTTTCTAATTTCTCTTTTTTTTTTGTGATTCTCAGCTGCGTCCTAGCCTAATATATTAGCAAATTAATTTTTCTTTCAGCGTACGGTTTTTTCTTGTTTGAAATAGAAAACAAGATACACTATACTGCCTAAATGTGCATGCACACTGGCATACGGATAGTTTGTTACTAATGTCGACGTTCTTAATCAAATCAACAGAAAATGAGTTCCGATGCGTTGCAACTCATGTAAACAATTTGCCAATTTGTATCCATCTATCGATTTTAATCTATATCAGCGTATCCACATCTACCAGAGCCATAGCCATATCTCTCTCTCTCTCTCTCTCTCTCTCTCTTTCTCTCTCAATATCTCGATATCTCAATATCTCTATTTATATGAATAAGATATGTATATACGTTTACATATTTTTATGTACAGGGTTAACTTCTAAACTAATTAACTAATCATTATGAATTTTAGTACACATCTGCTAGGCGTAAGATGTCATAATATATAGACTATATTTAGTTTAATTTAGTTTTATACAAAGAGGAAAAATACATGAAGTAGAAGCCATTTATAAAAATCCAATGACCTTCGATTTTCGTGACATTTTAACAATATGTATTTGAATCAATAAATAAATATTTTCAGTTTCTTTCGATTATTTAAAATGTTTTAAGCAACACCTCTTATTCAAAAGGAAACATATTTCAAATGGCATTTAGTCCAAAGTCATGAGAAATCAATTCAGCAAGATTAACACATTTCAATTGTTTCTTAAGAACTATTTTAATTTAAGACATTCTCTAGAATAAAAATCATGCAATGGAGTTTTATCAAAATTAAAATAAGGATTCTAGATATAAGGTTTAGTCGTATTATATCTAGATCTTAATTTTTGTAAGGGACATAAGAGTGGTGTAAATCTGTTCTGTTTGTGAATTTGTTATGTATCGAGTATCTTTCTAATGTATTTATAAATATTGTTTTCAGTGCAATTATTAGATACATTATATCTTAAAAAAAGTTTTATAGAAATAAGTTGTGCCCCCCTCCCCCAGCGAAACTTTGACTACTTAAATGTAAGTAATCATTAATTGCAAGGTTCTTTTGGGGACAAAATCTCACGTAGACAATTTGAAAAATGTGTATTTTTTTGCCAATTTACGGAGCAGTGTTTCTCGTAATCTATGAGAGAAACAAGACTTGTACTTGAATCATAAATACGTATTTAATTGTAACTTTCCATTGCTCATAAGTTTTTTGCTAAAAATACAGAAAATATGTATCGTTATCGCCCCTTAGCCGAGAAGGTTAGCCAAAAGTAAATAAATACAACAATGTCAAACGGTGATTAATGTTTATATAAAAAAGATAGCTACATTTACCAACAGCGCATATTTATGTGGTTAGAGCTACTAACTATCGACTACATAGTTGTTGACTTAGTTTTTGTCTTGGGATCTAACCAAACTGAAAAACTGTGATAAAGCAACACAGTTTATCTATGGATGAGTCCTTTTGGATTGCTTTGGATCATCTTCCAATTACGCAATTCCCTTGGAATTTATTTGTGCGAATGGAAATTTAATTAACTTTCTTGGATTCTGTATTTTTGGCTTTTACCGTCATTGGATACTTTACCCGTCACCAGACTATCCATTCACGTGAAATCACTTTTTTATTCTCCCTATTCCCTCTGCTTCATTTTTTTGTTATCAAGTAAGATCTATGACTTATTTGTAGTTTCATCAAATACTTTTGCAAGCAAAATCCGATCCCGCATTTTGCTAAATCCTACCCTCTGATGAGAAGGAAATTATTTCTTCGAAACTCCGCGGATTAAGGACTATCCACTTATTTAGAGTTTCTTTTTAAAAATTAAATATGTTTTAAACTATTTTTTAAGTGTTTTTTAACATGTTTTATTAACTATTTGTTCTTAGTTAACACTATTTTTAATGCACTTTTGGCAGCGATGAACTATCGATGTGCATGTGCACTTTGACATACGTAGGTCATTTCACAAGTAAAGCCTCCTATTTTTTTAAAGAAAGTAAAAGGCTACGAAGAGGAAGTGGTTCTATTATACTGAGCGACCTTTTGTGCTTCAGAATTTATTTTTCTACATGATCATCATCATTGTCAATGCACTTTTGCCAGGAATTTAATGAAGCATCTTTGCTTCTAACGAACGTCCATCACAAAATTTTCTTCTAAGGGTCTCACACCATCAATATCTACAACAGATAAATAAAACTTTCAGGTCATGAATACATAAGTTCAATCATCATAACAATGCATTTTGCAATCCTCTCTGATCCATTCAGAACGCCCTTCGTATATACGAGGGACGTTTCAAACGTAGAGCAGTGATGTACCATTGAATTCTTCAGTATAGAAATAATTGAACCGATCAACATTCGTCGGCGCCTGCTAAACGTGTACAGGAACAATGCAGTTGATATCAGCACAGTTATGAGATAGGTTCGTCGATTTCAGAGTGGAGATGTGTGTAACAAAGCACGTTTCTGATTTTTACGATCGAGGCATCATTAGAGGCTGGCAAAAGTTGGAGCACAAATGGTACGAATCCCGTTTTCGTAGCTATTAAAAAAGTTAAAAGTTTTAGCCAATGAATTAAAAATAGGAGGCTTTAATTTTGAAATGACAATCGTATATAGATGCGTATGTGTGTTATAAGTAACGAAGCTAACATTAAAATAAATAAACAAACATTTATTGATTATATAATAACAAACATTTGTGTTTCTGTTGAAATTACAATCATTGTTTGAAACTCCAATTTGGTTCTGAGGTCAATGCAGCAAGGATAGTTTAATTCCGAACAGCTTTAGCTAATTTGGTTTCTTTAATCGAATTAATTTCTTCTTCAATCTAAGCTGATAGATCAGTAGGGCTATGACAACAGAATATTATTATTATTGTTTTGACTCTCAAGTATATATCCGACACAGATAGACACATTTAATACACCGAGAACCACACCACTCTATATAAAAGCATATAAGACATCAACGGACATGCACTCGAGAGTCAAAACAATGAAAAGAATATGCTGTTGTTACAGCCCTATAGATTTATAAGATCATCGGTTTTTCTATGATAATAAACTCCATAGTTTAGGTGTCCCTACAACCAATAGTCTAAGGGACTAAGTTTAGGTGAATGTATTGAGGTGATGGCTGTTCAACTCAACTGTCGATTAGCTGTTCTTCTATAAAATTTACTTGTGAAAAAGGTCAATAACTCATTGGTTGTGGGGATCTGAAAGTCCCGTGTTAATCATCACAGAAACCCGACAATCTGTTTGATGTACAAACTCACAATAAAAAAGAAACAAATGCCATTAAAACCGATGAATTTTCGAGACCCAATTGACTTGAACTCGGCTCAGACGATTCTATTCTCTTTCTCATTCACCATAAAACAAATCAGTATCAATTGCATATCTTTTTTCACTCTTGTTCACCCTAAACAAAGTATATTAGCCACGTGGACGTAAGAGGCTACTATTTTCGAGTCATGTCTGCAGAGGAATATGTGAGGAGATAAGCAGCGATATATCTGTTCACAGTACATTTAAACATATATATGTCAGTCAGGGAAGCAGGAAACAGGGAGGTAATTCCAAAATTTAGTAGTCCGAGGGAAGAAACTAATAGAGTAGAAGGCTTTCAGGCATTTAAGACCTCTAAAATTAAGAGATGGATTTTGTTGTTTGTCGTGTTAGTTGGGGGTGTGTAGGTCGAGGGAGAACAATTGCTATGGGCTCATCAGAGCACATTTAATTAAAATACTTGTAAAACAGGCACATGACGATGAGACAGGAGTCGGAGTTTCATTGACAATGCGGGACCCGTTAGATTAGAGACAGTTTTGGACCCTTTCTAAAAAGGACTAATGATAGATGCACCATCCAGATATAAAATTTATAATCCATGCATGGGCGAATGATTACTTTGTAGAGATACAGAATGGTCTTAGGAGTGAGTAATTTTCTCACACGTTAGAGGGAGTTTACTTTCTTGCAGCAGCTTTGACAATAATGCCTTTATTACAATGGGATTACTTGCCTATAAAAAGACAATATTTCATTTTTGAGAGACAATGGCTACACTCTGTAAACGTATATGCAGGGTTGCAAAGCAAAGGTTCCATAATCACAATCGTACCTTTCAGAAACTGTCATTACTTACTTGACTCCAGTAGCAAGGAGAATTGCTGAACGATTGGAAATAATGGTGGGAGTAATTATTACTGGAATAATTGTGTTATTTCATGTTTTCCTTCTCTAAGACTAATTGCACAACGAAGTCAAATCTACTATTTAATCCATTGTTAGAAAGATAATATTTGGGTTCATACCTTTCTCTTTTTTCATTTTCTTTCTTTTAAGATTGTAATTCTGGGTATGGGGCAGCAAAACCAGCTGCCAACATTGCCCTGCTTTATATTGAAAGCAACCAAGAGGTCTTTTTAGTATCCTCGTTGTTCCCTTAAGTGCAATTGTCTGGATCTCTTTTGCACTTGGTTCACTAGGTATATTAGTTAAGTAGCACTTCAGGTTCTTCTTCATGAGCCCTGTAGCACATATAACGGTATGATTGATATCTCCCTAAGATTCTAGTTTCTTTTCATATCATACATGACAACTTGGTATTTGGTCTGTTTCTCCCGTTCAGCTCTGTTTAGGCCTCCATCATCAGGAACACTCACTTCAACCAAGGTTGGCACTCTTTCTGACATTCCATATAACTATGTCAGGTTTGACAGCAGCATTTTCAAGGTAGGTGGCTGTAGGAATTACATGGTCGTAATGTATGGTATATAAGTAATTTCCAAATTACTTATATACCATACATTACGACCATATAACCCTACAACCACCTACCTTGAAAATGCGGCTGTCTGATTCTCGAGAATATTAGAGAAAGTGATGTAGTAGCTGTGGCATGAATTGAACCTGTCACTCTACATCGCATGAAAGCCTTCTACTCTATTAGTTTCCTCCGTCGGACTGCTAGATTTTGGAATTACCTCCCTGTTTCCTGCTTTCCTAACTGTATTAACATGTAGACATTTAAATGTAATGTGAACAGATATATCGCTGCTTATTTCCTCACATATTTCCTTGTAGAGATGATTCGAAAATAGTAGCCTCTTACGTCCACGTGGCTAATATACTTTGTTTAGGGTGAACAAGAGTGAAAAAAGATATGCAATTGATACTGATTTGTTTTATGGTGAATGAGAAAGAGAATAGAATCGTCTGAGCCGAGTTCAAGTCAATTGGGTCTCGAAAATTCATCGGTTTTAATGGCATTTGTTTCTTTTTTATTGTGAGTTTGTACATCAAACAGATTGTCGGGTTTCTGTGATGATTAACACGGGACTTTCAGATCCCCACAACCAATGAGTTATTGACCTTTTTCACAAGTAAATTTTATAGAAGAACAGCTAATCGACAGTTGAGTTGAACAGCCATCACCATAACGCATTCACCTAAACTTAGTTCCTTAGACTATTGGTTGTAGGGACACCTAAACTATGGAGTTTATTATCATAGAAAAACCGATGATCTTACTGATCTATAAGGCTATGACATATATAGCAACACGCCGATGTGATTTATGATATCTGAAATAATTAAAAACTTTTACTGGTATATCTAGTATACAAAGCAACACGTTTTCTCTTCGATTATTCCTTAAAACATTACACATTAAAGACTTCGGGTTTGACAGTTAAATGTCTGTTACGTATTCTTGTCTTCTTTTGTTTCGAAAATGAAAGCAACTTATTGCTAAAATGTTAATCATCTGAACACAGAAAAATGTGTTTTGACAGAACTCAAATATTTTTTTCTGCTTTGTCATTTCAGCCGTCTATAGGTTAAAATAATTACTGACGTTTTTTTTTTCAACGAAGGACTAATTTCATCACACTGGCTCTCTTACATCTGACACGGCGCACTTGACGATAGATCAGAGGATTATTAATGTCTCTACTCCTGTGTCTCTTGATTGCCATAATTTTGTTAAAGATGTTCCGTGTTAATTTGCACTACGCTGAAACTTATTTAGCACCAATTTTAATCGTGAAATTCTAAAACGTGTCACAATAGTGAGCTGTTGGCATGTATTCATACGCAGATAAAATAAATTACTTCAAATCAATAAAATGAAAAGAAAGATTGACAGATGAGCAGAAAAAGAGGAAGGATAAAAGAGAGTCGATATATAAAACGTTCTAAAGTATATCTGTAAATGATAGAAAAAGAAGAAAAAGCACTTAGATTTAGAAGTGGATAGAGATAAAATAGTGTACGTACGATATTGAAAATTGGGGAAGCATACGGTAGATGTATAGGCAAAGATATTAAAAGAACAGTAAGTAGGTATCTATGATTTATTATATAACGTCCTTTAGCATTAGACTTTTTATATTTAAACAAAGTAATCTTTTAATTATAATATTATTGTTCGTATTTTATTAATACCTTAGCCTTACAATGCTGAAGTATTTAATGGATATAAATGGAATTCTGTAGTAACGGTACTTATCACTTTGTTTACTGTGCTGAAATGATAACGCTATTATTTAGAAAGACATTCTTAACATGAGGAGGGGAGGGGGGTTATGTAATTATTTTGCAGTTTCACCTAGCAATTTAATAAAAAGTATCGCAAAACTTAAATTTAACTTGAAAATACTTTTAATAATTTTAAAACATAGCAAGGTAAAGCACTATAATAACTTATAAATACAACTATCGAATTTCCTAGTGTCTAGAAATCGATATATATATATATATATATATATATATAAAATTATAAAACTCAAATGACCTTGTAACGAGTGATGTAACCTACTTTCCGGTTTACGACATCCGGTTGCGCATGCGCGCATAAACATTAACCCATAACAGCGTAAACAAATAAACACTTTTGCAGGTTTTGACCTACGCACTGAAATATTACCGTTATTATTTCGAAATTATCATTTAACATGGGAAGAGTGGGGGTGTTTTGCAACTATTTTTTATTACAACTATACTGTCGCTATTTTCTTACAACTAAACAACTTTAACCCGTTGACAAACATAAGAACAATTGTAATAAAACCAATACTACTACTACTACTACTACTACTACTACTACTACTACTACTACCACTACTACCACTACTACTACTACTACTCTCTACCCGTCCCTTTTCCTACCTTCCTTCCGTCTTTTTTTATTTTTTGTTTACATTTCTAGATACAAAATAGTTGTGTGAGAACAGGGAATTTGTTGACACACTTACTAATCTGTTTCAATATTAGTTTTATTTTATTTTATTTATTTAGGTTTTATTTTTTTGCTTCAGGTTTTATTAATTATCTTTTTTTTTAGATTTTAAGTTTCTATACATGGTTGAAGGATTCCAATATGGGATTTTCATTCTTATATTTCTCATCGGTAGGTTCATGTGCGTTTTTGCGCCTAAATGACTTTCGTCGGCGTTCGATTCGTAGGAAAATCATGTTTAATTTTCAGTTTTTGAGCGATTATTCGAAAAAAATTGGTAACTTTACACGAATAGGGAGGATTTTTTTCATGTTTGAGTGATCCGTCCGTGATTTTTCATTTTAATATACTTTCATAGAAATGTTTCTGTTATGTCAAAAAAAAAAGAAAAACTATTTTCTTTAGGTCACAAGTGTCACGCTCATACATGGATTACATAGCTAATATAACATACTGACCAAACGGGTCACGGGTAGTCTAGTCTAGTATATATATATATATATATATATATATATATATATATATATATATATATATATATATATAACTGCCAATATATACATATATACATTATTATTACTATAATAATTTTTAAATACTTACAGCCACCAGTGTTTTATCCTCTCGAGAATCATCAGTGCAGGGTGTTACAATTACAGCCGGTTGGGAAATCCAAACCCGGCTACGAAGCCATCTTTTACTATTAGCAAGGAACAGATCACACGACCAACTTTAGCCACGAGAAATATCGTTGAAATTTAAAAATTTATTTTTAAATGTCGTGATGTCCACCCATAGTGATCTAAGTATTATAACATCATGATCTGCACATACGAACTTAAGTGACCGACTTTCATTTCAACTTTAAAGAACCGAGTTCTTAACGGGGCTGACATAATTATTAATGTAATACTTTTTTTACATACCTGCAGACACTAGTGTTTCATCCTTCATCGCTAGAAAATATCATAGATGTTTTGTAAGTTAAAAATTAAAAAAAAAATCGTAATTTTTATTCCACTGACATATTACTACCATTAAAAACATTTCAAATTAAATTATTAGCTACCCATTAAATCTAAAGAATAAACTTTTAAAACTTTTTATTATATTTATTAACTTATTTATTACAGACGTTTCATGTAAATTCTGATAACGCAACATTCGTCCTAGTATTCTATATAAATTTATAAATAAATAAAATAGTAAAATCACAAATATATGTAGTCTTAGTTTCGTACTATGATAATTATGAACGTATTACACCCTCTTAAATCTTATAAAACTCTAATTCTTAAGAAAACATATTAAAAGGTGATATTTTCTATTTTTTAAATATTCGAATAACCTATAATTTTTTCTCAATGCTTATGCATAATGTTAATTTCCATCTTGTGTTAATTATAATTCATTGAATTAATTAATAAAATTAAGAAACCTTTGAAATTTAAATCAAATCGATTGATTGCCCGCTCTAGTCGAGAACCCATCACAGTGCACCGGGAGAGACGTTTCACATGTCTACCTGCAGTGATTTAGTTCATAATACATTTTAGTCTTCATTGCACTGTAGAGAACCTAATGTTAATTTTTAAAAATTACTTTTATTTAATGGCTTGAATTAGAGTTTAAAATGCAAAAGCCAAGTATCATGGTTCAATCATGCTTTAAACAGAAATATTCATTGGAAACATACCCTTGTCTTATAAAAGAACCTCTTGTTCATTTTACATGCCGAGCCTTTCTGCTTGTGCGATAATAAAACTTCCCAAATGTACTTGTGATATGTGGCTGTATAATGGTGGTAACTTTAGTCAAAATTGGACTGTTTCTTCATTATCGATTTTTGATACTAATCGGACGCATTCCGACACAAAACCTATCTAAGCACACAACCAGACATGTAAAGTACACCTGTGTGAAGTTAGCCGAGTCGCTTCAGAATCGATAGTGAACAAACTTACACACACATACACACAGGAAGTGCCTTTTATATATAAATAAATATCATTCCCTCGCAACTTTATTAAATGAACTTTTTTTCTTTAGTTTGTCAGTTTTTGTATAGATAATAAATTCCTGTGGAATTCAATTACATGCATCTCATCAATATTTTTAGGATAAACATTAATTAATAAATTAAAAATAATTTCTCTTAAATTTATACACAAGTGTAACATTGTGACACGTTGGCTGTGAACAGGGCCACGGGTCAAAACATTATTATTATTATTATTATTATTATTATTATTATTATTATTATTATTATTATTATTGGCTCACATGGAGCTTTCACACAAGTCAACAAACGATCTGATTGGAAACATGTGGTGTTCTCTGGAAGCTGAGTGACAACAAGTCTCCCCAGACGTCCAGCTCTCTCCACCTCCTTCGATAGCATTTGCAACTGAATTTGCATCATCGCAACAGCCTTGTACCATTGATTTCTCGCTGGTAGTGACCATTGGTTTATACTGGAATTTGAGTGGCACTCAGCCTCCCCAAGGTCTCAGTTCTCTTTACGCTTTTTAAGCCGAGGTCTGGCTAGCGTTCTCTCCTCGGTCTTTCAGTCCTTCTTGACCCTTTATTATTATTATTATTATTATTATTATTATTATTATTATTATTATTATTATTATTATTATTATTATTAATTGATTCGAGCGACAGCGGGTTGCTGGATCGATTATTATGATTAGAAAAATAAATAATTAAATTAGGAAAAAAGTGATTGACAGCTGAAATAATAATATTGCTACTAAAGGAATGTGAAAGTAGAAAATAAATGTAAACATGATTTTGGTTTGCATAAACAAATAACTAGATGGGGTTACATCAGCTATTGGTCTGAGACACGTAATGAGATGTAGATTTGGGGGATTCTAGTCAGTCGTTAGCTGGATATCAGAGAGAACGGACGTCTCAAAGGGGGAGTTGGTCTCTCCATAACGCAAGGAGCGGCGTTTTTTCAAGCAGTCAAGATGTAAGATGTTGTAATCTTTGAAGATGTCAGCTGAAATCATGAAAATTAATGTTCGTAAATAATTCCGGGATATGTTGTGTTATTTACATCTGTTAAAAGAACTGTTTGTCTACAATTGTTTAGATACGTCCACATCAATCGTTTCCTGTCAGAACTGTTGCATAAATGTTTAAATATACACACTAGACGATCAACTAAATGGTACAACGTATATACATACACGCATTTACACGTACATGAATATATAGATAAAACATAAAACCCACTATTCAACATGCACGTTGTTATGGCACATATTCATATACACACACAACGTAACACAATTTATTTGATACATTGTAGCATATATATTTATTTCATAATTTTATGCGGGCTACATTATTGCAATCATGACGAGAAAACCCGTTTTGATGTTCATGATTAAAAGTGTGAAAGGAGAAAGAGAAAACGGCTGACAGGTTTCGCCCTCACTTTTCATAAGCTAGATCGGAGGATTTCTTCTTTTTTATTAATAAAATCGAGTGAAATGGGAGACAATACGCTTAAAATAAAAGTGGAGACGATACATTTAAAAAATAGCGATATAGTGTATTAAAAAGAAAAAAAAACAGGATACACTATATGTCTAAAATACCGATACGTATGATATCATCCACAGACTGATCACGTTCAAACCTGAGAGACAGAGAGAATGCTGCTCCAAGCGAGCGTTAATAGTCTCCAAAATTTTCAGGTAATAGGTCGAATGAGCATGACTCAGAACAGTGAATGAGTCAGTGCTAAAGTTCATGGTACATGCCGGGTTTTAAAGTAAATGCTCAGCTATAGAAGACCCTAATAATTTATTAAATAATTTATTTGTAATTTATATCTAGAAATACTTTCCACATTTCTATAACTTTACATATTCTAAGAGATTTAGAAATATTACCTTCTATTATAATCATGGAACAGGGCGGGGCAGACCAACTTGCTTATTTGGAATATCGATAAAAACACAATTGATCCAGGTATACATGTAATTCTTTGAACTGCAACTAGTACAACATTTACATTTTATTTTTTTACTAGTTTTAAAGATGATACCAGTAAGATGGCATCCATTCTTTTCTATAAACTGAGTTAACCGAACTCTGAAGTTTCGGTCAACTCTTTCCAGCATATCGATGGGTATGTTAGCGACAACTCGACAAATATTGTTTTCAGGTGAGTTAAGGTGCTAGGACGATCGTTGTAAACAATTGATTTCAGATATCATCATAAAAATAGTTACATGGTGATAAATCAGGGGGCCGTGCTGGCCAATGCAGATCGCCTCTCAAGGAGATGAGGTGTCCTGGGAAGTTCTGACGCAAAACAGTCATTGATGCGCGCTATGTGTACCGTGAAAAACAAAAAATAAATAATGCACATTAAAAACCAAACACTAAGCCCCCCCTCTCAAATAAGTCCATCCCTACCATCCTTGGAGCAACTATCGCTTTAGGGCGTCAAATTTAAATAAGCCAGTTGCTCTGCCCCACCCTGTATTTCCCAATATTTTTACCTACTTAAAAGATAATGAATTAATAACTCCTCACTCCACTTTTCTATATCTATCTATCTATGGAAAAATATTTTCTATGGAAAAATCTATGTGATTGGTTTTCGGCCAGAAATTTGGGTGCTAAGGGGTCAAAGTTCAACGATTTGACCTTTGAGAACTCTACCAAACTCCTCTGACAATGTGGGGCCTAAACACTTGCGATTTTAGATATAAGTTCCGTGGACATGGATCTCACTTAATAACTCGATTTGAGCCCAAAACAATAAATTTTAAGGGGTCATAATAGGGGTCAAAGTTAAAAAAATCGACCGTTTTTTTTTTGCTCAGCATACACTTCTAAACACCCGGGCAACGCCGGGCACCCATGCAAGTATATCTATAAAAGTGAAAGTGTCTGTTTGTCTGTGTGTGTGTGTCTCTGTGTGTACATTTCCCTACACAATAATTCTGTCAATTTTCAGTCTATAGACTCGAAATTTGATATACAGGATATGGAAATTTGGGAAAATCTTTGTAATTCGAATTCGGCCAGAAATTTGGCTCTTAAGGAGTCAAAGTTCAACGATTTAACCTTTGAGAACTCTACCAAACCCCTCCGTCAATTTTGGGTATAAACAGTTGAAATTTTAGATATAGATTCCTTGGACATGGATCTAAATTAATAACTTGATTTGAGCACAAAACAATAAATATTAAGGGCCATAATAGGGGTCAAAGTAAAAAAAAAATTGACCTCTGCGGTCTCTACCAAATTACTCAGGCAATTTCTGGTCTAAACATTTGAAATTTGACATAAACGGTATTCGCAGATAGGGCAAGCTTTGTAATCGGTTTGGGTCGAAAATTTGAACTACCAATATATAAATGTGTGTATGTTTGCATGTCTGTTTAAAACTTTCGACAAAGGCGACGAATTCTCACAAGATCAGTATCGTTTTTAAGCTCAACCCTTCAGACGACGAATACCGAAAAATTGGCTAAAAATATTAATTTCTTCACCTTCAACTGGGCACTTTTTTACAGGGAGGGGTCGATTTTTTCACCGATATTTTCGAAAGTCATCCTCTCTTTTTGATTGTCTAGCCTTAATTTAAACCTACGTCACTTCCGGTTTGGCGTTCTTTTTCTCATTCGCGGTACGGGTTCGAGCATGTCTTCCTACTACCATTTCCTTTTTTTTGCTCAACACACCTCCAAACACTCGGGCAACGCCGGGCACCCATGCTAGTAATAATATAAAAATACGTTTTTTTCTTAACATATTTTACGTAAACTAATACCTTGGCCCTCTTAACTGATTTTCCTATTCGATTTTTAAACCTGTTCAACATTTGCTGTTTTTGTTTCCTTTTTTTCTATTTTTTTCTAATTTTGCACATATTGCATCATATCAGCAACAATGCCACGGAAAACATCCGAAGGCAGAATACATACATTGAACTTTACATATATTGAATTGTCATTGTTATCAACCTTATTCGATACTCTAATATATTCTTGTTCAGCAACTTATATTCCAATGGATGATACGCTTTAACACCTTATAACATATCTGAGGATTCCTTGTTGCAAAGAGTTTTACCCTTCTTCACTTAAACTTAGGTTTTATATTTATTATGATTGATAGTCTTCAAGCATTTATAATTAATTGTGAAAACCAAAATATGGTTTTACCTTCTGAAAGGAGGATTGCGGTTACGCACGAGTCATTAAAAAAAAGTTTAAAATAAATACTATATATTGGGTTCAATATAACATAATAATAAATACGAAATCTGCATTAATCAAAATCTCATATTTAAGCGTATTTTATTTACGGGCAATGTCGGGCGACCTGCTAGTATATATATATATATATATATATATATATATATATATATATATACATACGTGTGTGTGTTATATGCTCATCAACGTTTCGTCTTTATTTCGAGACTTCCGCTGGATTAATCAAATTAAGAAAACAAAACATCAGTACGAATGTTTAAAAATATATTTTAGATGTAATGTCATTTCAGAAACGGAAAAAGTCGTTAGAAATTCAAAAAGAAAGTGTGGGGGGCGAGAGGGAATAGCGTTGTGAAAGATAGTCAAATTTTAGTCATAACGTCATATAGCCGATAATATATATATATATATATATATATATATATATATATAATTTTTTTTTAAACCAAAGGCAATGCGGGGAAAGACCGAAATTATGAAAGTAAAGAAAGAAAAACAAACAAATGTAGACGGGTGTGCTTGAGTAGTAAAAAAAAAAAAATAAAAGATAAAATATATATATATATATATATATATATGAATACTAAAAAAGAAAAAAATACATATATAGATAAATCGAAGTATATAGAATTAATAAATAATACGATACTCATAACACCAGCAAAGTATGGCATAAGGGTCTACTTCACAAGATTTCCAGCTACGGTATAACTGGAAATGTTTTCTCAATCATTAAATCATTTCTCTCCGATAGGCTCATAAGAGTAGTGGTAGATGGACAAAAATCGGAGGCCTGCAATATAAATGCTGGAGTCCCTCAGGGGTCAATCCTGGGCCCAACTCTCTTCCTGATCTACATCAATGACCTCCCTAAACACATACTTAAATCATTCGTTGACATCTATGCTGATGACACGACCATCTACGGCAACACATCAAAGGCTGTAAATGACAAAGTTCTTTCTGATTCTCTCTCCTCTGATCTCGAGCGCGTGGTTCAGTGGGGGAAGATGTGGCTAGTTACCTTTAATGCATCCAAAACCAAACTCCTATCCTTACATCATCAACGCTCTGATCCCCAGCTGGCATCAATTGTGATGGATGGCTCTCGTCTGGGTGAGGCCCCGTGTTTTGACAAGCTTCTGGGTTTGACCTTTACTCCTGATCTGAAATGGAACACGTACATCAAGTCTGTTGCCAAGGTCGCTGGAAAGATGGTGGGATCCTTCTACCGCTCCAGAAGATATCTCACTACTGATGCAATTCTCTATCTATATAAAAGCCAAGTACGTCCAAGGCTGGAATACTGTTGCCATATCTGGGCAGGAGCTGCCAAAAACAGCCTATCATGCCTTGACAGAGTACAAAATAGACTTCGTGGTTTAGTGGGGGATGCCCTTTTCTCTACCCTGCAACCCCTCTCCCACAGAAGAGACGTTGCGAGCCTATCCTTGTTTTATCGTTATTTTCATGGCAGGTGCTCGTCTGAACTCCAATCCCTGGTCCCCCCCTCGTCAATCTTTCACGAAAAACACCCGTCTAGCTGAATCCACTGTGAAAAATTTCCCCCACTCTATATCTTTGCCTAAATCAAAACGCGGATTTCATGAACAAAGCTTCTTTCTTAGAACTGCACGCCTGTGGAACTCTGTTCCGTCTGCCTGCTTCCCTCCGGACTACAACTTGGATGTCTTCAAGTCTAATGTTAACAAATTCCTAATGAACCGCCCCCTTAAGTAAACACTTCATCAAATCTCCTCACTAACGTAATGTACTTCCAATAACCCTTATCCCTGAGTGGCTTCCGGGCCTTGATAAGTGGTGATCACTGTGTAAAAAAAAAAAAAATTAAATAAAAAGAAAGTAAAAAAAAGTCCGATAGAGTTATCTCCCTTACACTATAATCCACTGAATATAGTATACACATGGTATGTGCGTGTGGTATACGTACATTTATGTGCGTATGTGTATTTATGTACGGGCGTTTATGCATGTGTGGTAGGTATATATAGTATGTATATATTTACCAAACCTTAGCAAGATAAAAAATAAATAAATAAATAAATAAAAAGAAAAGAAAGATACAAGTAATGAAGCCAAACAGAATTATCTCCGTTACACTATAATTTACCCGGTACTGCATATTTCCAAAAAAATATATATATATATAAATAAGTGCCTATATACGTAAACATAGACAGAGTATTATAGCTACAAAATAAAACAAATAAATAGCATAAATGCTCAAAAGATTAAGCCCGAATCACCTCCTTAACACACGAATACAGATACATAAAAGATAAAACAAAACAAAAACGTAAAAAAAACAACTATAAATAAAAGAACACAAAATAAAAGCACCAACAACAGCATCGGAAAAACGGGAGAAACATATATATATATATATATATATATATATATATATATATATATATATATATATATATATATATTTAATATTTAATACAAACTAATATAAAACATATAATAATAATAATAATAATAATAATAATACATCTAAAAGAGATAAAATAAGTCTTAAACTGTTATCTTCCCCCCTCACACAAAAGGTCACGTGAATCTTCACTGCGATACTATTATTGTAAAGAATGAAGCCCCTTGTCCGCATAATAATAACAACAATAATAATAATAATAATAATAATAATAATAATAATAATAATAATAATAATAATAAATACGATAACAATAGCAATAACAGTAATAATAATAATAATAATAATAATAATAATAATAATGATAAATTATACAATAATGTGTAAAATAAAGGAAAAATAATATATATATATATATATATATATATATATATATATATATATATATATATAACCAAAGCTTACAACAGAAATAATAAAAAAAAAATAAATAAGTAAAACAAAATTACCCCCAACTGACCTTGCCCTGTTTCTGCAGTCCAGTCGCGTTCTTTCCCGCCATCTTGAATCCACTTTTGTCTTTTGAAAAAGAGAGGCCCCTTTCTCTCGAAATTAATCAAAGTTCCATACCACCCACGGACTTTACATACACCGAACATACCAGCAACGTGGTTATAAATAATTATACATTGAGGCGAGGAATGATAGACGAATAAAGGCTAGACGCTACACTACTCAAGCACACCCGTCTACATTTGTTTGTTTTTCTTTCTTTACTTTCATAATCCCGATCTTTCCCCGCATTGTCTTTGGCTTAAAAAAATCTTTATAATTCTTTACCAACAATGCTTCAAGCAAACTACTACCTACTCTTATATATATATATATATATATATATATATATATATATATATATATATATGATGCAATTCATATTCATTTTGGAACAAATATGTCCGTTATAATTCAGATATAGATGTGTAACTGAAATGAAACGTCTATTTTTGTTTTGTAATTTATTGACTGATTATATGAAATATTTATTATATATATGTGTGTATATACTTAGGCAGCATTTTTTTCTCTTAGGCATATTTGTGTGGTAATTCTATTTTCGAATGAAATCGAGAAGGATTGGAGAGTACTTGGACTTATGATAAATATCGTGATTACATCAGCCAGTTCATGCCAGAAGTGAAGACAGTTATTCGGATCTTTGAAAAGAATCGGAAATAAAATTAATAAACAAAAAACGTCTATTTTATTTAATGAAATCTTTTATTCTTAATATATATATATATATATATATATATATATATATATATATATATATATATATATGAAATAGAGATAGGGAAAGGGAGGTTGTGTATATGAGAGGGAGAAAAAGAGAGGCTGATTCTGATAAGAGAAAGGAGCGTACCTATAAACGACAATAATTACAAATAGAGAAAGCTAAATAAAATAAGAAAACAAAGTGTATCAGCGTTCGATTCCTGAAAAGAAAACGAATTGAGAACGAGGCCGGAAGGTGCTGGGCGACCGTCTCTAAGCTGATCGACCTATCACATCAAAAAAAAAAGAAGGAATAAAGTCAAAGTAAATAAAATAAAGCGGTAATGCGCCTAATCGACTTAGTACCGGATCAGAGATAACTCGTATTTTTTTTTGTTTGAAAGAAGGGGAACGAGAAGTCCTTGAAGACATCGGCTTTAACATACAGATCAAAAGAAGACAAGAAGATGAATTAGAAAAGTTGATATACCACAAGCAAAAGGGCACCGGCGTAGTTGCCTAGGCAGCTTTGTAGTCGAATATATATATATATATATATATATATATATATATATATATATATATATATATATATATATATATATACTAGCAGCATTCTCTAACGTCGCTCGAGTCCTAATTTCCTAAATAATATGAAGTTACATAATATTTTTCTATATGAATAAACTACAATATGATTTATTTATCTCCTATATAATATTTTAATTGCAGAAGTTCGCCTCTGGACCAAGCGCCGAGGGTTTACAACAACAGATACCACATACAAATTTATTATGTATAGACTATTAGCCACTGTCTTATGTAACTTTAGTACGACATTTTAGACACAGTAAAATAATAATAATAATAAAATCTTACATTTCATCCTAGAAGCAAATCATCACAATCGCAACTATCTTTAGAGGAAGTAATTCCTATTTTTCTCTCTAAATAATTAGTCTTCCTACCACTCTCAGTCATTACCGGGAGGTATTCTACACTTCGAACAGATATGGGATTCCACTTCTCGTAAATGGATCATAAACTCATTGACATAACATAATTTTTCCCCTTTCCGTTACAAAATAATAAAGTATCTCCAGACTAATTCGCTCCTGCTGTGTGGATGAGCACTGGCCATTTCTATATTCCGGATTAACGGTATTAGCATACTAAACGAACGCGAATGTACTATTCAAACATGGCATCGCAACGATTTCTACTTTTGCCCTATGAGTAAATTGCTCGTTTTCTCGCTCGTAATTTCAGTAATTAATTATATTTTTTAAAACATAGTCATGTTTTTTATGTTATTTATTATATATTTAAAACTGCGTGATCTACTGGATTCCCTCGCTGTACACATTCTTCTAAATTCTCTCTTTCCCCCTCTTTCTCTCGCTTCGAAGACAAACAAAAACATTTATTTCCTCTCGTATTTCGCTGTATATATTCTTCCCATTTTAAAACTGTTAAACTATTTTTGTACTAACTACATTTTATGTTTATTTTTTCACTATTCTTATAATAAAAAGTATATAAAAATACGTAACCTTTTTAGCAATTGATTTTCAAAATTTTTTCATCGCATATCTTTGCAAATAACTATGTTTATTTACGTTATTATCTTATATATTTTGTCATGTTTAGATATTTTCCTTTCACAAACCTGCACGCCTGTTCGAAAGTTAGGGTCTGGTTTCAGTCACAATTATCTATTATTTACGTCGATTACCTACGCTACAGTTTTAACGTAAATTTCATTACATAGGGAGTTGGATTCAGTGGAATATGTTATTCAAATTTCTTTTTTGACTGACTCTCGAGAGTGCGCACATGTTAAGTTTTTTTGTGTGGGATAAATTTGTACATTAGGTACACCTCCATATTTTTCTTTAGAATGGCCACTTTTAAATGTTTTCAACTATGCTGATTAAGAAAATCTCATTCAAATTTTTCGGAGACAAGTACTTATAAAGATATAAAGACCCGTATTATGCACTGTAATTTACTGGTTAAACAAACCTAATTCTGTGCTACCAACACTGCCACCCCACATTTTTTTACATTTGCGGGTGGGTAGGTTGATAACGGTATGGCACAATCACGTCGACACACTGGTTCTCGCTAGATCACCGAAGTTAAGCAACGTTGAGCCTGGTCAGTACCAGATGGGTGACCATTTGGGAAGGCTAGGCGCTGTATGTACCTTCTGAGAAGGTTGGGCGTGGGGCCAGCACCTCCACCCCGTAAAAAGAACGCAATCGCTACAAATGCATCTACAAATTTGTAGATGGCCTATGCCTCTTCGGGGCTCAAGGCAATGGATGGATGGATGTTGACAACGATTATCACAGTAAAATTTGGGAGAATTATTTTTCCACATCTCCCTCAATAAAAAGGGAGTTGTCTACTCCGAAAGCCGTTCTTTACATGGGCATAAAAACGCCGTTCTTAAAATGAAGAAGTTGGTGGTGTCTATTCTGAAAGTCATGGAGAGTTTTGGATGCCTATTCCAAACGCCGTTCTTAACATGACAATACTAAAAAAAGTGAAGTGAAAAAGTCGTAATTGTTTTGTTTTACACGTTAAAAAAGACTGAAATTTAGTTTAATACTATTTTAGCGTAAAAGGGGAAAAGAAGAGGAACACTTGAGCAACAAACGGAAACATTACCACTGATTTCGATCTAAACAGTTCATATAATAGTGACAATCACTAACGTCTAAAACGTCTGTTTTTCTTTTCAAATGGATCATTTTTGGTACTTTTATTAATTCGCACTGATTTACGCATTCCCTTAGTTGCGCTTTTAAAATTCAAATTCAAACAGTACATGCATTTTTTGCACCAAACTGTCACTAATCGCTAGTGAAAGCCAGATTATTTAATGTCGGCCACGGTCGCCAATGTCCGCAATTGTTCAGGGACGACAATGGCCACCACCACCACCACCACCACCACCAACAACAACAACAACAACAACAACAACAACAACAACCACCGCAGATTACTTTTTGCGAGGAGTGGGGACAGGCTTCCACTGAGAAACGCCAGCTAACGGGCCCCGCTCGTAAGTAATTATATGAAGAATATATTGACATTATTATATAGATTTGGGTATCTTTGTAAAATTCTTTACGATAGCCGTTTGGTATTTTACAGTGAACAAATATACTTCCTCTTTCATTTTCATGTCCTCTTACCGACCTAAACATACAGATACACAAAAACACACACAAACACATACACATATACCGCACACACACATATACACACATACGCATACACATATATATAAATAAATGAGTTTAATCACATATTAGATAATCAAATGAATTATTGCCGTATTACACGAGAAATATTTTCAAGACGATCCTAGCCAAATACTTTTCCATATATTCCTCGTTTCAAACAATAGATTCTTAAATTGAATATATTTTTATGCATATTATAATCTATATAATTAGACTTATCCTCACGCCACACACACACACACACACACACACACACACACACACACACACACACATATATATATATATATATATATATATATATATATATATATATATTATTCAATTTCCACCCCAAACAAGGCACAATGCCACTTTGAAGTAGGGGCTACTATACTGAGCATGTTGCAGGGATATTATAAAGGGAGATGAGCAGCAAGATGTCTGTTCACATTACACTTGAACTTCTGCATATCAGTACAGTTGGGAATACAAACTCCTGGAAGAGAGTTTCAAAGTCTAGCAATTTCTGAGAAGAAATTATTGGGGTAAAAGATTTTCTTACACTTAGAGATCTCTACTGTGTAGGGGTGGGATTTAACTGCTTGTCGGGTTTGTCGGCGGTATTTACGTCGAGGGGGTAGAAGTGCTTTTAGTTCGTCAAAGCATTCACCATTAAAATACTTGTAGAACAGGCAGAGCGATGCAACATTTCGTCGATGGGATAGAGGCTGAAGCTTAGATGTCAGTTCAAGACCTATCAGGTTGGCGACTCTTTTTTGAACTCTGACCAGGAGTGAGAGACTAGTAGCAGATGCACTAGCCCAAATGTGACAAAACTACTCCATACATTGGCTTATGGTGGCCTTATAGGGGTACATGATACTTTCAATCGCAAGTATCTTTCTAGCACGTTAGAGAGAGCCTACTTTCTTCGTAGCAGCCTTGGCAATGCTCTCAATGTATCTGTTCCAGTTCATGTTCCCTGAGAACGTTAGACAGAGAAGTTTAAAAGAAGTACTTCCAGGTAATATGTCTTGTAATTATTGAAGGAAACGAGCTTAGTCTTGGCAGCATTAAATGTGACCATTCATTTTTTGTCCCCATTCCACTACAGATTGGACGTCTTTTTCTAGTGTCTCTGTCATTTCCTTAGGCGTGGTCATCTGCTTTCCCCTCAGACAGTGGTGTCGTCAGCAAATATACCTATCTTAGAAACAATTTTATCAAGAAAGTCATTCATAAATAATAGGAATAATAAAGGTCCAAGGATAGATACCTCAGGCACTTCCACATTTATATCGTATGTTTAAATGTACGACTATCGAACACAGCCTGAATTTTTCTCTTCCTTAAGAAAGATTTAACTATACCAAGTATTCTTCCAGCGATACCATATAATCTGATTTTCCTGAGAAGACTATCGTGCCAAACCCTGCCAAAAGCCTGTTAAAAGATATATCTAGGCCTACCGCTCTACCCTCTCCTGCTTTGTCCAGTGAATTGTATATACGTTCAGAGATTACAACTAGGATATCCGCTGTGGAATAGGCTTGCTAAATCTATATTCTTGCTCAGTCAGAAGTTTAGCAGCTGTAAGGTGATTGACTAAAGGTTGATTAATTATGGACTCTGATATTTTGGCGAAAAGCCAAAGGAGGCTAATAGGGCGATAATTTAATGGGTCAGTTCTTTCGCCAGAATTCTTGAAAACTGGTACCAAAGAAGTAGTTTTCTAGGAGTCTGTTCATTCTACAAACATTATTGGTTACATATGTGTATACATGTTTAGTGGAATCCCTATTTAAATAGACGCGCTTCGTCAGACCAAAGATCTTTGATCTGGCGAGGCGGGTCACTTTAAATCGGGACTCCACTGAAACATGTATGCGCATATGTAACCAATAATTTTTGTATAATAAACAGACTATATACCTGCTCTGTCTTCCATTTAGCACTTTTTAATAATGACGCAGGTTTCCTTGGATTTACATCTAGGAAACCAATCTATACTCCAATTACACACACACACACACACACACACACACACACACACACACACACACACACACACACGCACACACGCACACACACACGCACACACACACACACGCACACACGCACACACGCACACATATGTTATAATCCAGAGTCACGTGTTTTTTGTTTGATTGTGACTTAACCAAGATTACTATAAAAGTTAAACGTTCTAGCTGTTATAAATAATCAGAAATGTAACAGATGTATTTACGATAATCCTTAAAGAATCGTATTTTGTTCATGATAGAATACTTCTTATTTACTGGGAAAACATCATTTTTCACATGAAAACCGATTTCGGCTAATCCAATGGATATTATATATATATATATATATATATATATATATATATATATATATATATATATATATATATATATATCTATAAAAGTGAACGTGTCTGTCTGTCTGTCTGTGTACATTTCCCTACGCAATAACTCTGTCAATTTTTAGTCTATAGACTCGAAATTTGAAATACCGGGTACTGAGATTTGGGAAAATCGATGTGACGGGTGTCAGCCAGAAATTTGGCTGTTAAGGGGTCAAATTTCAACGATATGACCTTTAAGAACTCTACCAAACTCCTCCGACAATTTTGGGTCTAGACACTTGAGATTTTAGATATAGGTTCCTTGAACCTGGATCTAATTTAATAAAGTGATTTGAGCCCGAAACTATAAATTTTAAGGGGTCATAATAGGGGTCAAATTAAAAAAAATTTACTCTTTTTTTTTTGCTCAGCATACACCTCCAAACACCCGGGCATAGCCGGGCTGAAATGCTAGTATATATATATATATATATATATATATATATATATATATATATATATATATATATATATATGATGTCTGACCTAAATAGTATTTAAGATGACATGTCTAACTTTGGTTTTCACTAATAGATGTTCAGCTTTTATAATAATAATAATAATAATAATAATAATAATAATAATAATAATAATAATAATAATAATAATATTATTATTATTATTATTATTATTATTATTATTATTATTATTATTATTATTATTATTATTATTATTATTATTATTATTATTATTATACCATGATATATTTGCATTATAAAAATGTATTTCGGTACAGTTTATTATAAAAGATGATGTAACTCAACCTGAACAATTTTCCCAATTATAACAAAACAACTCCATACCAGCAAAGGAATAATTCATACTCGTGATGAAAGAATATAAAGCGAGTAGTTTTCAATGCATGTAAAATTTCTGTAATTATCATAGTTAAAGCAATGTGCTAAAAGAAAGAACATGATTTCACTGCATTCTAGGCAATTCCGTGTACGTACAGCTAGTATATATATATATATATATATATATATATATATATATATATATATATATATATGTGTGTGTGTGTGTGTATGTGTGTGTTCGTGTGTGTGTGTGTCTGTCTGTCTTTATGTGTGTATGTGTGTGAGTGTATATCATTATATTCAATTTAGGTAAACAAAATTACAATTCGTCCAACAATAAATCTACAGTTTCAGTCCAAAACAAAAACTTTATCAGGTGACAAAAGAAGCTCAGAATTGTTTCCTTTTGTTTCTTCTTTTTTTGTTTTGTCTTTCTTTTTTCATATTTGGTTTGCATTTTCATTAAACATAATGCTTTGACCAGAGGCTGTTTTTGTCACCCGATGAAATCTTTTTAGACTGAAACAGTAAACATATTGTCGAGACTAATGATAATTTTGTTTACCTTAATTGAATAAAATAATATCTTACTCTTTTTACTGAGCACTATCAATAACCTCGTAAATTCGATGGTTTTTACTTTTGGATATTTTAAACCTTAAACATATATATATATATGTATGTATGTATATATATATATATATATATATATATATATATATATATATATATATATATATATTCTGCTTGTTCATTTTTTAATTAATTCCTACGTTATGCTTGCAAAAACAAATACACATTTTGAAAGCCAAACTTCTTTATAAAAGGCCAAATTTGCGAAATATATTATATAAAAAAACAATCTGGCAATCCCAGACAAAAATATAAAAGTTGCTTCCCTTTGATGCAGCCTCGTTTACGAATATCATTATTATAATATATGATCATTATTGCAATAGCACGAGAAAGGAGTCGACCCAGCGGTTATTCATCGAAGAAAGTTTCAGTGAAACTTACGTCAAAAAGAAAAGAATATTTGCATAATTATTTATATATTTTAATATCCGTACACACGCATACATATATCCATATCTATCTATCTATCTATCTATCTATCTATCTATCTATCTATCTATCTATCTATCTCCGTCTCTCTCTCTATATATATATATGTATATATATATATATATATATATATATATATATATATATATATATATATATATACTTCGTCTTAAGCAAGTCTCGTCAGTGTGTTATGTATAACTGTTTCGTTGGCCGTAGGATTCGAATTCCAGACTGAAATTACTTTTGACTTTCATCTAGCATTTTCATTTCCCCAACTGTTGTAACAGTCATATGCAACACAAGAGAAATGCACCCTGCACATTTACGATGCCACCTAACGCTTTCGTTGTCCCCATGGAGAAAACTTTTGCACGATTGCCTAGTTGAAAGTTTTTGTTTATACCTGACAATACTCATCCATGAATGTGGCTTTAAATGTGTGCAGGAGGAGAGGAAGAGAGGGTCATATATTCAGATTCGATCTAGAAATAATTGTAAAAGTATTATATTACTTTATGTTGTCCTATGCATAGCATATGCTTAGTTTTAAGCGGACCTTAATTGCAATATTTTCTAATCTATTTTTCTTCGAATATTTGTTAAAAAGCCAATCTCATTTTTATCAACGATTTATACATTGTAAATTAAAATGCGCGCTCTTAAAAAAATAAATAAAACGCATTTTGATCTCTGCCGTTTCAAACAAAAAAGACTTATGTAGCTGGATCCATTAAAATTAAACGTTTTAGCTGTGAAATTCATTCATAAACGTATTTTCGCACGACTCTGTTTGGCTTCTAAAATTTACTGAAATACATTTTATCTGAAAATCTTGTGTATGTTCTGATCTTATTAATGGTGCCAAAATAAGTTGCTATTAAAGGAAGTAAAAATGTCAACGAACACGTGACTAAACATATAGACAGTTCTTGTATAACGTGTAACAAATTCCATTCATGTCCGACATCCAATCAACATTGGTTTATGGATGAACTTCATCAGTTTTTACCAGATATTATAGAACATGATATTTGGATTTTGGAGACTCCATAGATCTTCCATGAGGTGAATTTGGGAGATCATTCAATTATTCAGAATATGTTATCTTCCACGTATTTCTCTTATGTGCAGTTTTACAGCTTTTTGTCCCACAAAAGATTTTTAAGTGAATCCAAATGGTTTATATAGAATGATCCTCGAATCCGTATATTTTATTATGATATTTTCTTTGCTTTTCAATCCTGGAGATCTTAGATTGGATCCTGAACAATGTATGTATACTCCGGGTTCATAATCTAAGCAATCGATTTCAAGTTGTTTCCATAAAATCAGTTTGACGCGGGATATATGCCCTTCCTCCCGTTAGAAGTCACCTAGAGGGCATTCTGTGCTTGTAGTAATATTCATAATTTGCATAACACTTCCGGCTTTTCCGAAATGTCGCTCACATTTTCCAGAGTGTGATTCTTGTCTTTCCAGATTAATGTTAGATTCCAAGAAATCTTAGTATTCAATATCTTAACACCTTCATCTCTTACCCTCTCTCTTTCTCTCTCTCCACACACACACACACACACACACACACACACACACACACACACACACACACACATATATATATATATATATATATATATATATATATAAAGGATTGAAAAAATACCAGCGGTGGTTGACGTTATGTTTGAGAAAAATAGAAAAACTGAATGAAATTATTAAAAAAAAAAAAAAAAAAAAAAAATCAACGTTTCGTCCTTATTTTCAGAGACATCTTCATGGTAATTGAAATAAAATGTAAGAAAAGAAAAAGTCATAGATCGTGCGAAAAAATATATCGTATATACATATATATATACATATATATTATACATATATAGTACATATATATATACATATATATATACACATATATATATGTATATATACATATATATGTATATATAATATATATATATACATATAACCATATACATATATATATATACATATATATACATACACACATATATATATATATATATATATATATATATATATATATATATATACAGAGTGGTCATTCCAAAAGTAATGCATTCAATTTTTATTTCGCCCGAATAGATTAGAAGGGATTGCTAATCACATTACTATAATAACTGAACTTATACATTCATTACCTGAAAGTATAATCTCTTTGTCGCAGATACTGACGGTGTGAGACTCTAACAAAGAAACCCATATCAAACCGTGCGTCAGAGACAGAGATTCGTCATTGAATTCCTTCATGCAGAAAGAATTGAACCGATCAACATTCACCGCTGGAATGTCTGTCAAGTCATTGAATTAGTACGAAGCCGAAAGTGACGGATTCTTGAACCGCAACATCATTGGTGACAAGACATGGTGTTACCACTATGAGACAGAGTCCAAAAAGGCACTCAATGGAATGACACTACTCACGTTACCCAACAGAAAATTCAAGACGCAGACATCTGCAGACAAAGTGATGTCCACTGTCTTCTGGGACGTCATCCTTTTGGATTTCCTGTAACCAGGGTTGACTGTCAGCTCTAACATTTACGTTTAAACACTGACGGGGCTGAAAGCCATGATTAACCATGTAAGGCCAGAGAAAAGGGAATCATTCCCTTTGTATGTCACACTTAAGTTTAATGACTACAAAATGTGTAACAAAATTCGGCTGGACAGTGCAATCTCATCCATTGTATAGTACCGACCTAGCACTGTCAGAATTGTTTTTGTTCTGACCTCTGAAGGACGCATTACGTAGACAGTATTTCCCTGACAGCAACGCGGTAATCGCGGTCGTGAAAAAATTGCCCGCGTCAGCAGGTGCTGACTGTTACGACTGAAGCATCAAGACTTTTGTCATCGTTGCTAAAAGTGCATTAAGAATGGTAGCGACTACATTGAAAATTAAGTTCTGGAGCACAAATATATATAATCTTGTAATCTATATAGCACCGTAGAGAATCTGCTATATATATATATATATATATATATATATATATATATATATATATATATATATTATTGCAATTTCACCCCAACAAGGCACATTGCCACTTTGTTGTAAGGGGCTACTATCAGGGACATAAGCTACAGGGGTACTATGTGGGGAGTTGGGCAGCAAGATGTCGGTTCACGTTACACTTGAACTTCTGCATGTCAGTACAGTTG
>NC_136482.1:68295379-68315379 GCF_053919585.1 Euprymna scolopes | reverse complement strand
AGTACTCTAGGTACAGTTGAGATGTATTATAATATAATTTTACTCTTATTAAGTTTTATGTGGAATCGAAAAGTGCTCAATATCCTAGAGATAGAGAGAGATAGAGAGATAGAGAGAAAGAGAGAGTGAAAGAGAGAGAGAGAGAGTAGGAAAAGGAGACACAAAGTAGAAAAAGAAATAAAGAATAGAGAGGGAAAGACAGAATAGATTTAATTGTATATATTTTTTGGATTTACTTTTTAATGTTTTAAATCAGGTTGTAATCATTTGTTTTTATTGCATATAACTTTACTTTTTCACCCAAGTGAAACAGAAATTGAATTCGTTACATGCATCCAAAAGCATATACATTAAAAAATTAAATTGAAAGTAAAATATAATCTTAAAATGAGATAAGCATTTCTTGCAAGGCATGAAAATGATTAAACAATACGTTTTGCATAAACTTTATGCATTAAGGTAAATATTTAATTTAAAATTTACTAATTTCAAAAGCTCACTTTTATAAAATTTACAAAGGAATAACCATTCAATCTAAAAATTACCTTGAGTTTGTTTTATGCTATGTAAATTTTTGTTGTACGTGAAAAAGAAATTAGTCGAAAATTATATATCTATATCCTTAATAGTCTAATAATAGATGGATATAGTTTTATAAGCGCACCAAAATGTACATCAGAAAATTTAAATTAAATTTTTATACTGACTTTAAAAGTTTATAAAATTACGCATTGAAAATTGCTTAATTTCAAATTAAATCGTGTATCTTAATTTTTAAACTTTATAAAATTTTTTTTAGCCATTTGAATGCATTACAAGAAATGTTTTTCAAACTTATATAAGACAAAATAGTCCAAGTATACAGTTACGTTCATACAAATCAGTCTAGTTTAAGGGCGATAACAAAGAGGCCTCTACAGAGTTAAGGAAGAATAGAAATGAAGACAGTATAGGAGAGAGAAAGGAATGAGGGAGATAAACATAGCGAGCACAAGTAGGTGGAAAGTATTTTTTAAAATTATTATTATGAGCATGCGTGGACATTTAAAAAAATAGATAGAGAAGAGAGAAATTGAATATATATATATATATATATATATATATATATATATATATATATATATATATATATATATATATATATATATTGTGTACAGAAAGTTGTTAGTTAAGATAGATCAGTATATATATATATATATGATTAGTTTTTTTTTGGAAAAAGAATTCCAGCAGAGTGCTCAATTAAAACGAAAATCCAAAATGTAAGAGCGTATTTATATTTTGTGTACAGAAAGTTGTTAGTTGAGACAGATCATTGGTACCGTCGGTTTCAAGCCCGATAATTAGGCCCGTTTAAGGATACCTTAAACGGGCCTAATTATCGGGCTTGAAACCGACGGTACCAAATGATCTGTCTCAACTAACAACTTTCTGTACACAATATATATATATATATATATATATATATATATATATATATATATATATATATATATACTAGACTACCCGTGACCCGTTGGGTCAGTATGTTATATTAGCTATGGAATTAATGTATGAGCGTGACACTTGTGATGTAAAGAAAATAGTTTTTGTGACAAACAGAAACATTTCTATGAAAGTATATTAAAAATGAAAAAAGAATGATAAATACGAGATCTGCATAAATTAAAAAAAATCATATTTAAAAGTATTTTGAAACTGAACAACGCCGGGCGTCCAGCTAGTAATTTACATATGAAAAATTTAATTACTTGTGTTGTGCTGTGATTTTATATTAATATTGCAATACTGTATCAAGATAAATAGCGAATGCGAACATCGACGAAACATATTTTTTGTTATTTTTGACGGAAGTTTTACACTTTAATAATAATAGTAACATTGATATATATATATATATATATATATATATATATATATATATATATATATATATATTAGAATAAAAACCTATAACTAGTTAATCATTATTTTCTATAGAGAACGACTGTTTAACGAATGAAAACCTGTTTCGATTATCAAAGTCGTAAATTAAGTTCTCGCATGTGTGAATTCGCGGAAAGAATTTCTCTGTGATATGTTTTTACAACAATAGCAAATAAATAATACTCTCTGTCGACATCGAAAAGATGTTTTCTGATGATTGAAAGAAACTGCAAATTTAATGCAAATAACCGTCAATCGGCGTCGAAAAGCCACTGGGAGGGGAACCCGCACAAACGGGCGGCTTTGATTCACTCCACAACGAGAATTATTACCGCAAAGAAATGTCGGCAAACTTATTGGATTCTGCGATGCAATTAAATAAATGTAGTCATAAATTTCTCCCTCGAATCATACGCGTCATCGGCAAACGTTGTTGCCGTCAGTTTTATCAATATTAGCTCAAATACTGCACCACATCACCCGTAGTGCCCTTAAAATACAACTATGGAAACTTTAAATACCAATAAATAATGTTTAGCTTAGTGGTTAGATGACTGAACGAGATGTGTTCGCTATTTTATTTGTAACATATTAAAAAAAAAAAATACCCACAAAGGAACGGTGGCATTTATAAAGAAGTTGTATACAATATTTTAAAAAAAATAATATGTATATATAAATATATATATATATATATATATATATATATATATATATATATATATATATATATAGTAAGTTATAAAATATATAATGTATATGGCGATTAAGCTACACTAAATATTCCGCGTTTCATCCACTCTAGGATTCATTCAACAATAAAAAACACCGTATGAAAACATAATAAATACTGGGAATTCAAGGAAAGCGGACATTCGCCGGTAGTCGAATGGAAAATAATAAGACAAGTTACCACGTGTAGGGACCTAGAGGACCCATGTAGATTATGCCTTCATGAAAAATTTGCTATCCTGTACTTTAAAGAACCCAAACATATATTAAACTGTAGAAGAGAAATAGCAAACAACTGTGTTCACAAGATAAAATTTACTCTAGGATAGCGCCGCCCCCTTAAGTAAGACACTCTAACAAAACCCCTAATAGTAATGATTACTACAATACTATCTCATTGATTACTGTACACGCAATAACCCTTATCCCTGAGTGGCCTTCGGGCCTTGATAAGTGGTGACCCCAATGTAAAAAAAGATACAAAATAGTTTTAAAGCTAACGAAAACACTAGAAAATAAAAAAATGAATAAATTAAATAAACATGAATATACATCAACAATAACACATATATGTATGTATATATATATATATATATATATATATATATATATATATATACGTATATATATATGTGCATATATGTGTGTACACATGTATCTATTTATATATAAACTAGCATTAATAAAAAAAAACACTAACCTAGATTTAAAACAGATCAAGAAACTAAATATCCAGGCTTAATAGAGCACACACAAAGGAACAGATCAACCAGAGGTCAAATAGGCCTTTGTCCGATAAATGCATGCTCATTGGCTGATAGGAAGAGCGCGGTGGATACTAGAAAGCTGATTGGCTAACTAAAATCTTAATAGAAGATGCGCATATAAAAACGACAAAGAACCACAGAATTCGCGCATAAGCCTGAAGAATCCTAGAGTGGATGAAACGCGGAATATTCAGTGTAGCTTAATCGCCATTAATTTTATAATTTACTAACTGGCTCTACTTATGTATTGAGCACTTTTGAAGTAAATACTTAAAGTTTACGCATAAATCTATACTTCCGTATATTAATTTTATGTGAGTAAATTAAGTAGTTATATATATATATATATATATATATATATATATATATATATATATATGTATGTATATATATATTTCGGTATGTATGTTTGTTTGTAACGCTAAAACTTTTGAAAGACGGAACCAAACTTGACAAATGTGGTATCATATCGAAGCCCCATCACCCGGATGACAAATATCGAAATTTCACGTCAAACGGACCACTAGAAGTTGGTCAACTGATCAGTTATCTTCGAGGGGGGCCCCCCAAAAAACCTGTCATTATCTATATATATAAAAGACAAATGTTTGTTTGTAACGCTAAAACTTGAGATGAAAGATTCCTCTCCCCTAAGAATAAAACATATGTTCAATATCTGCTTTTGTTTTTTCATTGTTTATACGGTCCCGAGCAACGCCGGGTAGCCCTGTTTCGGTGCTTTATCCTACGGTGTTGTAGCATTCCACGCTCAGTGTAGAAGTAGTGTATGGGTAGTTACCAGGATATGCCTTTGGTAATGTTTTTGTTTAGACCTGGCCTTTACTTTTGCCTCTATTCCTTTGTGAAGGCCACTTTGCTAGCAATTTCGGTCTGCTGCTAGCTCTTCCCAATTTTTTTTTGTCATATTTATTACCTTTAGGTAGCGCTTTATCACATTCTTGTAGCGGAGTTTCTGCCCACCAATCTTTCTGTACCTATTTCCAATTATCCGTATAATAGGATTTTTGGATGCGATTTTTCCATTCTGGTCCAATTTTCAGTCCAAGCTCTTTATGTGGTCCCTGTACAGTGTGTAGGTTCCTGCTGAATATTCAGATAATACCACTGCTTTTTTAACTTTGCATATTGTTTCTAGATTAATGCCGCTCCTTGATAATAATTATTATGATAAATGTGACGAATATATATATATATATATATATATATATATATATATATATATATATATATATATATATATATATATATATATATATATATATATATATATAAAGACGGATGAGAGTCGGCTGAAGAGAGCCTGAGGCGGACATTAAGAGCAGTCCTCAACTACCGGGCTTGAAACCGTCGGTACCGACTACTGATATAAATGTAAATTCCTGTATATATTATACAAAAAAAAAAATATTGCTCTTATTTCGAGAAAGGTTTTTTCCCTAATAATACAGCACTGTATGGGATTTCTTTTTCTACAAAAAAGTACAAGTATATATATAGATATGTATGTATATATATATATATATATATATATATATATATATATATATATATATATATATATTCATTTCATTAATCATAGCACTAACCTTGAGTATGGCGAAATAGGACGCCGGAATTATGATTGTGATTATGAAGCCTAAATTCGATTTACTGCATAATTCCAAGCAACCAGTCTAAATCATAACCTCATGAACTAAATTCTGAAGCAACTATGGTACAAAGTTGTAAAATTTAATTAATAAATGATTACATGTGACCCGAAACTACAGTATAAAATGCTCATTCGGTGAACGGTTCAGTAAAAGAAAGTGTGGAGTTTGCGCTATTTATTATGAAAAAACAACAGCAAATAAACACGCAAAAAAGTGTCGATAACTACTCTTGCGATAACGGACATCAACGCTGCATCAACCGCCTTTATTGTGCATATTCGGGACAGCCAAGGCAAGACGTGTCATATTATACGGATTATCCGTTTTGTACGATTAATGATATGAAAGCATTTCTCGCAGAAAATCGAGTTATTTGAATCAATGATTTTACGAACAATTTACCATCTGGATTATGATTTTGCTGGATGACAGAAAATAAAGAGAAAGGGGTTTTCAGCGTGTGTTTAAGTTCCAGGTAAAATGTATCTACTTCCAGTTGGTAGAAATTGTTATCCTTGTCCTTTCAATATTCTAACGAAACTTTAAGAGTTTTTAGGGACTCTTTCTTTTTATGAGTTCTTCATTTAGTCTCGTTTAAGTCAGAGAGTAGGCAGTGCTTTCATCAATTTTCAATCTTCCAAACACTATCATAATCTAATAATATTAAACGAGCACTGACAACGCTTTATACGCATGTTTGATCATAACCTTTTATTTTTTTTCTTTTTGTACTATTTTTCTTTTTTGCTTTCTTCTTCTGTTTTTTTTTCTTTTACATGGAGGTCACCACTTATCAAGGCCCAGAAGCCACTCGGGGATAAGGGTTACTGTGCGCACAGTAATCAATGGGATAGTGTTGTAGTATTCGTTAGTATTGAGATTTGATAAAGTGTCATTACTTAAGTGGGCGGTTTATCAGGAATTTGTTTATGCTGGACTTGAAGATATCCAAGTGGAAGTCAGGTGGGAAACAGACAAGCGGTAGAGAGTTCCACAGGCGTGCAGTTCTGAGAAAGAAGCTTTGTTTATGGTATCTACGTTTTGATTTAGGCACAGATAAATAGTGGGGAAAATTATTAACAGTGGTTTCAACTAGACGGGTGTTTATCGTGAAAGATTGCGAGGGGGAACCAGAGATTGGAGTTCAGACGAGCACTTACCATAGAAATAACGATAAAACAAAGATAGGCTTGCAACGTCTCTTCTATGAGAGAGCGGTTGTAGGGAAGAGAAAAGGGCACCCCCACTAAGCCACGAAGTCTATTTTTACTCTGTCAAGGCAGGATAGGCTGTTTTTAGCAACTCCTGCCAGATGTGGCAGCAATATTCCACCCTTGGAGGTACTTGGCTTTTATATAGATGGAGAATTCCATCAGCAGTGAGATATCTTCTGGAGCGGTAGAAGGATCCCACCATTTTCCCAGCGACCTTGGCGGCACATTTGATGTAAGTGTTCCATTTCAGGTCAGACCCAGAAGTTTATCAAAACATGGGGCTTCCCCTACACGAGAGCCATCCATTTCAATTGATGCCAGATGGGGATCAGAGCGTTGATGATGTAAAGATAGAAGCTTGGTTTTAGATGCATTAAGGTAACAGCCACCTTCCCCCCCCACTGTACCACGCGCTCAAGATCAGAGGAGAGAAAATCAGAGAGAACTTTGTCATTTACGGCCTTTGATGTGTTGCCATAGATGGCCGTGTTATCAGCATAGCTGTCAACGAATGATTTAAGTATGTGGTTTGGGCGATCATTGATGTAGATCAGGAAGAGAGTTGGGCGCAGGATGGACCCCTGGGGGACTCCAGCATTAATACTGCGAACCTCTGATTTCATCCCATCAACTACTACTTTTATGAGCCTATCAGAGAGAAATGGTTTAATGATTGATAAAATATTTCCAGTTATACCGTAGCTAGAAATCTTGTGAAGTAGGCCTTTATGCCACACTTTATCGAAGGCCTTTGATATGTCAAGAGCAATTGCCCTAGAAAGGAAGCCTTTGTCGAGAGATTCGCTCATCCTATGAGATATAACCGTTAGCACATCTGCTGTAGATTTGGCAGAACGGAAACCATATTGCATGTCACTAAGAAGGATATTTCTGCTGATGTGGTTGACTACTTCCCTATTTAATATGGATTCCAGCAACTTACTCATGACACACAGGAGACTTATTGGTCTGTACTGAGAGGGGGATGACTTATCACCTGAATTCTTAAATACAGAGCATACTGATGAGGTTTTCCAGGGAGTTGGAAAGCACTTCTTAAACAGTTTTGTAAGTATGGGGGCAAGTTCTGCTTGAAGCTTTTTTTTACACTATAATTGGAATGCCGTTAAGGCCAGTTGTTTTACTGGAATCAAGGTTCTTGATTAGCTTGGTGACTTCATGCACGGATATTTGTATGTTACCTAGCGTGTTGTCTGTTATAGGAGGACATACGCACAGGGTAGAATTAGCTGTAAAGTTCTTGGCAAATACTCTGGCCTTGACTGATGCTGACGAGATGATCTCTGGTCGATGCATAATTGTTAGAATAGAACGCACGCCTCTGTTCAGGATCCTATTTCTTATTTGCCAGAACTGGTGGGAAACAAGCCGCTGCTCAGCTACTTTGGATTGACGCTGAGCATATAGCTCTCTTGCATTTTTTATCACTCTTTTACAGTGGTTGCTGGCGGTCCTGAAAGCAGCTTTAGTTTCAGTGCATCTATTACGTTGGTAACTATGGAAAAAGTGATTTCTGTGCGCGATGAGAGCAGCACATTCTTGAGAGAACCATAGCTGGCTGTTAGGTTTTTGTTGGAATTTTTTAGATGGTATGAATCGGTCTATGCCTACAATTAACCATTCGGTCAAGTCTGATACTATAGAGAACACATCCTTTTTAAACATGGAATGCAGAAGTAGATCAGATATGAATGTACGGAAGCTATCCCAGTCCGCCATAGAGTATCAGTATACAGTACGGTGGAGAGGTACGTATGAAGACTTATTACATTTCATTTTTATCTTAACTGACACAACGGAGTGGTCGTAGGATCCTAGAGAAGATAGAACGGGACATGAACATAGCTCAGGGGAAGTTGAGAGAAAAAGGTCTAGAAGGCTTGCATACTGACCGGTAGTATCGGGCACACGGGTGGGCTCGCGAACAATCTGATGTAATGAGTGAGCCATTCCACGTCATGGACATTGAAGTCACCACAAATGGGAATGTTAGCCGAAGGATGAGCAAACAGAATGTGGTCAATTTTCTCAGATATACTCTTAAAAATATTAACTCCGCTGTTTTGGGGGCGATAGAGGGCAAATATAAATGCGGTGGTGTAAGCAAGTGCAACCCGGAAGCACATATTAGGTAAATTAGTGTCTTCTCTGGAGATATCCCTGCCACACGGGAATCCATCTTTAATGTGGGCACATATTTCATACCATGGCGATCTTGGGGTCAGATTTAGATGTTAAGTTAGAGTATCCTTTAATTATGAACTCATCTAGGGAAGTGGTACACCCTATTCCAGTTTCGCTTAGAAAGAATATGTCCGGTTTCGTCTCCTGTAATTGGGGTTCAACCTCCGGAAGGTTGGAACGTAGACCCCTGATGTTGGAGAAGGAGACATGGTAGTAGGGGTCTACTTTGGAGGATGGGGTTCTAGGTTTATTCGTGTTTTTTTTTCTGAAGATATTTCATGTTGAGGTTTTAGGATTTGTGGAACATGTCAGCATACTTGGTTAGAGCAGGACAGAGAGGGAAAGTAAGAGAGAAAAGACTGGAAATTTTTTTCTTTTTTTCTGGTTGTTTCTCGAAAGTCGTTTTTGTTGTTTTACTATCTAACGCTTCTACAGACGTATATATTAGCGTCACATAATGAAATATATATATTTCCTATACCATTTTCATAACCACATTTTCACTGCTCGTTTGCTATTATTAGTATGGGCTAGTAATCGGTAAAGAGAAAGAAAAATATTAAGTTATTTAGCTAAAGAAATATAATTTTCATAAATAAATAGTAGTCTTCGCCTTCTTATTTCTTCTTCTCCTCTTACTACTACTACTACTACTACTACTACTACTACTACTACTAAACCAGTAGTTATCACATCTAGTCGAAGTTATTAATATATCTTGCTGTTGACAAAACTCTGTCAATGACATTTATATAAACCTCAAGTGACATATCTTAATCTTTTCCACTCGTGAACATCAGGACTGCTTTACTCTTCTGACCTTTTACTGTCACTGTATTATCCTCAACCTTCACTTATTTATCTGTCCACTTTTCAATCGAACGCCTATATGTTATGACGTTACTATAAAGTCTCATGTGTATACGTAATTGCCCGTAGTCAAACTTCTTTTAACCATTTTGCTATGAACGCGTAGGAACGTATAGGTTGATTTTTATAATATATAACAAATACAAGGGATAACGTCTTTTGTGCGTGTTGACGCATGCATAGAAGCTATCTTGTCATGAAGGAACGTTTTTTTTCCACCCCTCCCTGTAAAAAAGCGAGCCGTTGAGGATGAAGCAATGAAAGTTGTTCGCCAATTTTTCGATATTTGTCGTCGGAAGGTTCGAGCTTCAAAATGATACCGATCTGGCGACAATCTGTTGCTTCTGTCGAACGGTTTTAGGGGACATACAAACACAGAAGCACACAGAAACACACATTTTCGCTTTTATATATTAGACTAGCGGTGGTGCCCGGCGTTTTCTGAGTGTTTTGGAGGTGTAAAAGAAAAAAGTTTTGATGGCAAGGTAGGCTTGAACCCGAAGCCTTGCCGCGAAGGTGGAAAAGAGAGGAAAAAAACACCCCTGACATATTACCCGCTCGGCCACGACGAGAGAGGAAGTGATGTTTGAAAGTGTGTGTTGAGAAAAAAATGGTAGTTGGCAGGTAGGTTCGAACCCATTGAGAAGGAGGAAAACGTGAAAAAATGTGATGTTATTGCTGTTACGCCCATCGCCAAACCGGAAGTGACGAATTTTAAAATTAAGGCTAGTCAACCGAAAAGAGGGGATTACTTCCGAAAATATCGGCGAAAAAACGATCCCTCTCTGTAGAAAACTGTCGAGTTGAGAGTGAAGGAATTAATGTTTTTAGCCAATCTTTCGATATTTGTCATCCAAAGGGTCGAGTTTAAAAACGAAACCGATCTTGTGAAAATCCGTCGCCTCTGTCGAAAGTTTTAGACAAACATACACACATATATGCATATATACATACATTTAGACAGAGAGGTGAGACTTATATTATAGATGGATCTCCATATACCAGTCTATTTGATAGCGATGTTTTTTTTTTTTTTTTTTATTACATTTTCACCCCAAACAAGGCACATTGCCACTTTAATGTAGGGGGCTACTATCAGGGGAAACATCTACTGGGGTACTATGTAGGGATTAGGGCAGCGAGATGTTGGTTCACATTGCACTTGAACTTATGCATGTCAGTACAGTTGGGGAAGCAGTGACCTGGAATGGAATTCCAAAGTCTAGCAGTTCTGGGGAAGAAACTACTGGAGTAGAAAGATCTTTTACATCTAGGGATCTCTACAGTGTGGGGGTGGGATTTTGTAGCTTGTCGGGTCTGTCGAGGGTGTTCACGTCGTGGGGGCACAAGTGCTTGCAGTTCTTCAGAGCATTCACCATTATAATACTTGTAGAACAGGCAGAGGGATGCAACGTTTCGACGATGGGACAGAGGCTGAAGTTTTGATGCCAGTTTAGGGCCTATCAGATTTGCGACTCTCTTTTGAACCCTGTCAAGGAGCGAGAGACTAGTAGCCGATGCACCGGCCCAAATATGACAGCAATACTCCATACATGGGCGAATAGTGGCCTTATAGAGGTACAGGATACTTTCGGGTGTTAGAAGTTTTCTAGCACGGTAGAGAGAGCCCACCTTCCTCGCAGCGGCCCTGGCAATGCCCTCGATGTAATTGTTCCAGCTCATGTTTCCTGTGAACGTTAGGCCAAGGAGCTTGAAAGACGTACTCTCAGCTAAAGAGTTGTTGGCCATTGCTATAGGTGGTAGAGAAGGTTTCTAGTAATTATTGAATGAAACCAGTTTTGTCTTGGTGGCATTGAACGTTACCATCCATTTTTGTCCCCATTCCACTACTGATTTGAGGTCATCCTCTAGTGTTTCTGCCATTACTTTAGATATATGTTCATTTGTTTTCCTGTCGTGCCTGCTATAGAGTGTGGTGTCATCAGCATATATACCCATCTCAGAGGCAATTTTGTCGGGGAGGTCATTTATGAATATCAGGAACAGCAGAGGACCAAGGATAGATCCCTGGGGCACTCCCGCATTTATATTATATTGTTTAGACGTACGACCGTCGAGGACAACCTGGATTTTTCTCTTATCTAAGAAGGATTTAATTATGTTAAGTATTCTACCAGTGATACCGTAAGATCTAATCTTCCTGAGGAGACCCTCATGCCATACCCTGTCAAAAGCCTTAGATATATCTAGAGCTACCGCTCTGCCCTCTCCCGCTTTGTCCAGTGAATGGTATATGCGTTCAGAGATTACAGTGAGGATGTCTGCCGTGGAACGGGCTTGTCTAAATCCATATTGATGGTCGGTCAGAAGTTTAGCATCTGTAAGGTGCTGGACTAGAGCATGGTTAATTAAGGTCTCAAATATTTGTCAGATTAGTTACTGATAAACCGATCATGGAGTAGGCAGAACCAAACAGGCAAGGAAGCAGACCAGATTAAACTAATATTCAAGGTATTGTTAGAAAGTAATTGATCCAATTTTAGTCATTTTCATTTACACTTTGTGGTTTATTCTCAGTTGATTACTATTTTTTTTTTACTTCTTTGGAATATAATCGATTAACGGATCAATTTTCAGATTATAAAAAAACAACAACTTTTAATGTTTTCATGGAAATCCGTTTGTAACGATAATTTAACCTAAATTGCTTCCTATTTAACCATTTAAACTTCATAATTCATGATTAAAAAATAGTTCATAGACATCTTAATATTAAACATGGCATTTATTTTACAAAGTTAATAATAAAAGTTGATGAGAGCGTAAAAGTCGACCTCGTAAATGTTATACAAAGATTCGATTATCTTCGTAGACTGTGTTCAAATGGCTTTATCAAAAATAGATTAAAAGTGAATCTCTATAGAAAAATTGAAAAGGTTGCAGATAGTTGCATATCTGTATTAATATGAAAACCATTAAGATAAATATTATAACTAATAAACTACACATCTAAAAGTTAAGAGTTAAATACTATTCTTAAAATGCTTAAACAATAGCAGTTGTAGCTTTTTATTTCTATGTATATTTTACATCCTGTTTTTCTTGAGTAATTTTCCCGTGTTTTTTTTTTCATTTTTAATGTTAGTGTGTCATTATGCAAGGTATGCTCGCTAATTTTACGTATTTTATCAAGTAATTGAATAAAGAGATCGATAACTTTAATGTATCACATTTATCTCCGATCTAAAATTCGTTTTAAAGAAGAAAATTCAATATTTTTTATCAATTAAAAAAATTAAATTTCATCTTTGTATTTACACATGCTACTCCGTATGTAAAAAATAAAACAGATTCATTTATGTACACGAAATGTCAAACGATATTTGATGAATTAAGAAGGTACTCAGTCTATTACGTCTTTTATTTTTATTATTTAATTTCTTTGATTTACTTTGATTAACGCTTCCAGATACATTTGAAAATTTACATATTTTAAGTAAAAAACATTACAAAAACATTATCCATCCCGTACAATTTATTTATTTTTTTAATGAAAATTTATATTTATTTTTTGTTTGCATGTTTTTATTCATGAGCTTCTTCAATTAAAATATTTGATGTAAAGGGAAACATACATTAAAGATTACTATTTATTTGTTCATAAAACTAAAATTAATAAAGACAAACATCTAGGATTCACTCTTTTCCTCTAAATCTGTTATTACATAGAATACTATAAGCTAAGTGTCATATTTTCCAACAGCAAACAAAAATACAATGTGGATAATATAGAAACTTTTACATACTCTGACGTGAATTCAATAATTGATGTTAATATTTCATTAACTATGATTGCCAAATAAAAATGCGAACATGGATTTTCAGTTTGTCTGTATTAGTCATTCATTCATCTATATTTTCATTTCATTATTAATCTTTGTAATTCAGTATCTGGCAGCAACACAGATACATCCAACTCCTAATACTCCAAAGCGGAGATGAATACATATATCCGCAGGTCATAATCCTACATCAATGAATCATGAATATAGCATGACTCACCCGACGGCCGTTCAAGGTCATTTTTAATTCATAGCATTATTATACTTTGTTCTCTCTATGCAAGATCCCACCCACTTTAAAAAGCCATTTAATATTTATCAATTTCATTAGCGTAAGATGACAAAAGTAAAAATAAACATTACATATAACATAGCAATATCTATGCTTTGTCGATCTGAATACTTGGCTTATCTTTAAGAAAGTACAATTATAAAACAAATCATTTTTATTCCTATAATAGCTATTCACACCTGGACGGTCTATATTCAATTAATCGTTAACTTTAAATTTTCCTATATTTTGTGTTCATGTTAACATCGACACAGCTTTACATTTTAACTTGTCTCCGTTACAGTCCAGTAATTATTACGCCAAAATACTCCACCCATAAAAAATGGCAAGATGTTTTTTGCGCTTTTATGTCAGGTTGGGTCTACTATAACTTATCCTAAAGTTAGCCAAGATTCGAGCATGGGAAAGTCTCGAATTTCGAAGTTGAACATTCTCGACTTACGCGTTATTTTCTATGACGTCTTAAATCTTTAACTTAGTTAGTTTTCATGATATACAAATAAATCTAGCATTTTTTATCCATGCTTTCAGAGTCACTCTTTTACATGAAATGGTTTTCAGTGATGTTGAATGCCCCTTATTCCATATCTATGGTTCCCCCTTCCTCTTCCTCCAGCCACTACTACAGAGTGGGCCAAAAAGTGCAATAATTTCAGTATGGATCCCAGGTTATATCATGTGATTTTGCTATTAAAACCTACCCCCGTCGCGGAAATAAGATAATGTTCTGTTTTTTCCCCACCCTGTATTGTTGAACACAACTCAACTCACATACAGACACATACTGATACACTGATTACATATATTTTCAGAGTAAAATATGAATTCAGCCAAGGGAGAAATCTGTCTTTTATGTGATTTTAACGGTGAACAAATCGTGATGATTCTTGAAAAATGGAGCCAAAAACATTAACTGTGCAAGTATCGAAAGAGGTGTGAAAGTCCAGATTGAAGCAGGAACTTGTGTTCACAAAACGTGTCGGGTAAACTACATCAACAAAAAGGACATTTCTATTGCAATGGTGATTCTGCTCGACCAGTGAAAAGGAGCGCCCGTCTTCTCTGTGACCATATGACACTAGAACACACTACTTATTCTGTTACTAAGAAAAAAAAAACTCAAAACGAAAAATGGATGAAAAGATTATCCATGTGAAGACTGATGCATTTGTTCAAAATATATCTGCAAAACCAGAAGGGATTAGTGGGTCACTGCTGTTCAAAGCCGGATCGAATATTTTGGTGGTGATCTTCATGTAGCAGACTCTGTTTACCATAAATCATGTAGCGTCAACTTCTGCGATGTAGTGATGAAATGGCACCATCTGAATAAGGATGGAAAGTAGAACGAACAAAATTCCCGCTCCAGATGAACTGATTCAGATGATTTATTGCAACGGTTTGAAAGGATGCATTATCCAAGGTTTATCTACAGAAAGCATGAACAAGAATGTACCAATGCATGTGAACATTGCCAAGATGGCAGCTGTGACAATGTGAAAAGCATTCCTGTCATAGATGGTGAGGATGAGGAGGAAGAAATTTGAACAACTTTGAAGAAACATTATGACATGTGAATCGAGAACAGAGGTAGGGGTAAGCATATATATACATTAGTGGAAACCATTTCATGTGAACGATTGACCCTGACAACATGGATAAAATGCAAGATTTATTGGTTTATCATGAAAACGGAGTTAGAAATTTAAAACATAATGGAAAATGACTCGTAAGTCGAAAATGTTCAAATTCGAAATTTGAAACTTTCCTGTACTTGAATCTTGTCCAACTTTAGTACGATGTATAATAGACCTAGTCTGCCATAGAACCACATACAAAACAAAACAAAACAAAACAAAACAAAAAATAAAAAACAAAATTTTGCATTTTTTTTTATATCAGTTCATATTATGACGGGACTATTACTTTTCACCCCTTTATCGGTTGTCATTTCTCTCCAAACGAATCTTAAGAAAAAAATCCATCCATCATTGATATCTACAGAAGCATATAATCGAAGCGATAGATATTCGAGACAATAGCTATGAGAGAGGGATAATTTTTCACGTTAATTGAATATAAATAGGAGACTGGTGACCATTTTTATTTACTTTGCTTGCCTTATAAATGAAGAAAGGGCAATTTTTTTCAAATAAATTCGAAAACAATAAAATGATCCTCGTGATTTTACTACTTTATAAATTTTAATAATAAAAGCACATATCTATACACTTGAATGAAAAATTGAGAAAACTCCTACATAAATGGGTATGTCAGCTAGTTTAATACATGTTTTGGTTTTGTTAAATTTCCTTTCCATTTTGGTTTTAGTCCATCCGAATCCCTTGGGTAACCTAGATGAGAGGACGAACGGGGCGTGGTCGAGGTCGTCGTCAGCTGCCCTGTCACTGTTTCAAGGGAGTCTATCAAATATTTACAACAAAACATCAAATCCTGGCGGTTTTGTCGTGTAGTGACATCGATGTTGAAGGCTGATCTCCATGGAACATTCCGCTTTATAAAAATGATGATCTTTACAATCACCCCGCTATCAAAAAACCCTTTTTTTCACTATCATGATCACTATTTATCTAGACTAAGAGCTACTCGAAAAAAAAAAATGGTTAATAAGACGGGAATGATTTCAAGCCGAAAGATAAGGAAAATTATAGGAGTACTAACATTCCTGGATGGTATGGAATGCGTTTAATTACTTATTGTGCCGTCTTTGACGAGAATTCGTTCATATCGGATTTGAAGACTACCAAGTTGTCATTTTCAGGAGAACAGTGCGTTAGTAATATGTTTCATAGACGAGAAAACCTTTTAAAGAAGTACTGTAATGGAAATTCCGCTTCATACTAGATAAAAGAAATACCTTTTCATTATAGTCGGAAGACGAGTTTTTGTGGATGTTTTACGATAAAGAATCGAAGACGGGGGTTCAACTGAGCACTTTCCATAAGATGACGATAGAGTACAGAAAACTAGTAACGTTTCTTCTGTGAGAAAGGGTTTGTAGGAAAGAGAAAAGATGCACTCTCCACTAGATTTTTGTCAATTCCGGAAAACATGCTCGCCAAATATTTCAGCAATTCTTATGATTTTAACAGTTGACCAATTTCTACAACGAGCAAACTAATAGGCATTAATTCTTAGAATCCAATTCCAAAGAAACAAGTAATTGTTTTTTTTTTCAATTTAAAATTTGAAACTTAACTTAACGATAGTATTACGTATGTCAGCCATAATTTGATGTTTCTGTATTAGACAACAGCATTAAAAACACGTATTTAAACTCCAGCTATCCTAACTATTTCGTAAATATTTTGGTTTGTGGTGTCTATTAGTTATACATGGTAATTTGAAAATAACTTTCTATTATAAAGTGCATGCGATTTATTACTTATCTTATCCCGTCTTATGAGAAAAAGATACGATAAAAAAGTGTATAACATTGAGTTTTACTTAGAATTCAATATGGGTGCCAGCATTCGCCACCAGCATTTTAAGTCGTTTGGGAACAACATCAACTGATTTTATAAGGAATCAGTCGATGATAATGGTTTCTAAGGTGAATAGTTTGACAAGTAAATGATAATGAATACTAGCAGAGGATTAGAAATATTCGTATACCATCCACTCAAAACTCAGAAAACATCAATTTTTCTCTCTTTTTCAAAAATATTGCTTATTGAGTGTAAGATCTAAACGAAAAATAAGGACCGGAATGAGTGTTAAAAAGATTTTACCATTATTTTGTTATTTTTCATTTATGGCCGCTTAATAATGGAAATTTACTTTTTTAATTACACTGTCTTGGAGAAGCACCATGTCTCGACAAGGTTTTGGGACTGGTCTTCACCCCAACCGTATACAACCAGTATACATGCCAAGTGTTGCATAGCTGGGTGTTTCATATTAAAAGTGAGACGGGATGGGGACATTCATATTGATGAAGGAGGATACATTTATACAGTTCTGTGGTTTCTTCTTAACACATATAGTAGGAAAGAGATGGGGGTGATCAGTTCTTATAACACAGGAGGGGAGGATAATCATTACTCATGATGGCGGGACACATTATTTAAGATGGGTTATACAAAGTTCATTAATAACGATAAGGGACAAAGTTCATATAAAGGATTTCACACATTACCTTTAATTGTTGAATGACGACACGAAGACGACAGTTACAAAAACATGACGATAACTTCATTATCACATCGACCAGTCGAAGGATGATGACGTCAAGGAATTCAAAGTCGTTTTTACATGTTTAATGTTCTACCTCTTCGCCTCTAAGGAGTACACTCCTCATGTCAGCTGACTGTGCTGACTTCGATCCGAACTCGACTGCCTCCGATCTTCGACTGACTAGCTCCTATATTGAGAAATTCCCTATCTGCTATGACGTCATGTATGGCTTCAAAACGTGATCGACTCACCTGGCCTAAACATACGTGGTTCGCACATGTTCCCAAACCATTTCTGCAGACAAATAATTCTCAGTAACCTATTTTTCAACCTAACCTATTTTCAATATATTTCTAAATTGCATTGTTCATTATTTTGTAGCTGACCCTATTTTAATTCAGTTTTCATAAAAAGAATTGAACAATTAAATTATTTTTACAAACAAACATATCTAAACTATTTTATATGAAATTTAACAATGCGATATCCTAACATTCCATTTTCCAAATCAATTTCTGAACCTTGCTTACAAAGTTCGAATCTCGGTCAATCCTTATCTCATTTTCCACTTATCTAATGTTCTTCTTACTTACAAGAAAAGGGGACGCGTTTTCTTATAAAACGAGTCTAACAGTCATATTTTAAAATCTAACATTTATTGGCAACATGGATTATAATAATCCAGTTATTCCATATAATTTATTATAATAAACACACAAGATATATTGCCAAGTCTGCATGCATAGAATATTATTGTTACATCTGCGTTGGAGCAGCAACCACTAGTCTCTTCCTCTTCGACAAGGTACAAAAAAGAGTTTCTAACCTAATAGATCTTGCACTGTTTACCAAGTTCCAGCCCCTAATAAAGAGCCGTAATTTTTTGCATCCCTGCGCTTCTTCACAAATTTATTCTGACAAAGTTATTGCACTTGCACCTCGCAACCCAAATAAACCCGACCAACGGCAAATTTCTACTCCTTAGAGATCCCGAAATACAGAAAAATTTTCTACTCTACTAGCTTCTTTCTTCAGACCGTTTGTCTTGGAATTTTCTCCCTGCTCTTTGTTTTCTCGACTATACCAATAAACAAAAAGTTAAATATAATGTGAACAAAAACTTGCTGACAAATTTCTTACTTAGGATTACTTTATAAATCTGGCTGTTAATTAACGTCGACCCTCACCTCTCAGCGGCAATGTGCGTCATTTGGAATGAATGAAGTAAAAAAATAATAATATACTTCCCTAATATTATTAATAGTAACGTTTTGTTCGAATAATAAAGAGAACATTGTTATTTTTGGTAAAAAAAAAAAACTCATGGTATTACAGCGTGTATTCTCTGATGTAATTTGTCATCATTTGAAGTTGAAAGGACAAGTAAAATAAGATAAAAAAAAACAATATAAAAGTGAAATAAAATAAAATAGAAAACTGGTTACCTGGAGGGTCGTTCTCAACATGACTGTCATCGAACGAGAAACATCCAAGATTGATGCTTTGCTGTAAATACTTAATAGCGTCCCTAGATCGAAGTACATCGTCTGAAGCGGTAGCAGTGGGGGTCAACGATACATGATCCTCCCTCGTATCTACATTAACCGCGAGCTTTGAGGAGTCTAAAAAAGACAGAAAATCATATATTTAAAGTAGCTCAAATGCCCTTCTATGTCGGGATTCTTAAATTTCTTTCCTCATACATTAAGTTTAAAATGCAGTTTTACTTAAAATATTAAGTATCTATCAGTGTACTAAAGCGCAGTTAATCAACGCTTATTTCCCTAAAACATTTTACTCTATATTTTAATCACACAAAATATATGTTAAAATATTTCTTGGTTTTGGGATTGAGATATGTTTGAAAAAATTAAATAATTTTTTTCTTATTATCCGTGATTTGTAATCTACTAACCAGGGTTTAAGTTTCAATTTATTACTCTCACCCTCTGTCTATATACGGCATAATCACGTTGACACACCGGTTCCCGTCAGATCACCAAGTTAAGCAACGTTGAGCCTGGTCATTGCTAAAATGGGTGACCAATTTGGCAATTCCAGGTGCTGTATGTAGGAGGACGTCGACATGTCCCTGCAAAAGTTGCAAAAACCTAACGTCGTCATCTCCTCTAACGGGCATATACATGCGACTGGGGACTGCTTGTGAATTTCACACTCCCATGAAACTTCCTCTTCAGAGGAAACCAGTTAAACCCGAATAGGATTGGTGCTGACTGCACATACACTCTCTCTCTATGCAGTTTGTCTCATCCTTTTTCATATAGTATCCGTTCCGCTTGTCTCTCTGTGTCTCGATCGCC
>NC_136482.1:68085379-68290379 GCF_053919585.1 Euprymna scolopes | reverse complement strand
TAGAGCCGTTATTCATAATTTGAATTAATTTTTAGTTTGCAGACAAACATTTTTCGTGGTTTATGCATAGAAAATGAGTGATTAACTCGTCACTGTTAAACTTGTGTTTTGCTGAAATATTTATGAAGCGTAAAAAAAAAAACAAGACATGTTTGACAACTACTTTTTCACAATGCTTTTAGTATTAAACAAACTTTCTCACTGACAAGTTTATAGCGTGTACGCCTTTTCTTTCTCGGAATATTTTCGGCGAATGGAAAAATGACAACGTTCTTATTTTTCTTTCTATATTTCTTTCCTCTAATGTCTAGTCTGTCTTGTAGATAGACAACAGAAAAAAAGAATGTCTTAGTTATTCGTTTACTTCCTTCATTCTTTCTTCCAATTTTTTTTCTAGAGTTCTTACAAGGTCGTCTGAGATGATGACGTGTTCCATAGTTTATGTTTAAGCAAAATCTATTTTTTTTATTATGTTTGCTGTTTCTATCAAACACTTATCTATCGCTTGTTTTATTCTCCAAAATATTCTTTTATTTCCCCCCTACGTTCTACACCATCTTTCTTTCTTTGAGTTATTCTTTTCTTTAATACCCTCTTTCTTTCCTACAGCCCTTTTTTTATCACAGAACTGACATCTCTAGTTTCTCTCTACGATATCGTTATTTTCATAAAAGTTGCCACAATGCAACAGCATCTTTAGCCCCTCTTTGAGAATTATTCACAGCAAGAACTCGTCTTCCTACAACAACAAATGGAGAGCCCGTATGCCTAACGTTAGGCGAAATTTCTATTGACAGAGCTTCTTCGTAAGGGCTTCCAACCTGTATAACACACTACTGCGATACTGCTTTCTTTCTAATTACAACTTGGTAATTTTAAATCTAAGTTCAATATATTCTTGTCATTAAATTCTTCATAAATAATCAAGCGCAGTTCATACCATTGATGACTGTTAGCACCCTCGTAGTTTCAATCGTTTTTTTGACTGTCATTCATTTCCATCACGTTAACTCTTGGCTTTAATATGAGGTGACCCCAAATTTTTTCCTTTCGTTTTTTTCCCTCATTTTTAAGAAAATTATAATATCTATAAAGTTGGACAGTTCCTGTGTCTCTCTTTTCTTTTTGTACTATTTTACGTCCTTCATTTATTATTGTTTCATCTCCTATTTCATTCATGCGTATTATCCATTGTTTAACAGAAGATGTAATTTCTGTCTACATCATGTACTGTTATATTTATTTATTACCTTTTGTATTGCGTTTTATTTCATCCTTTCATTTTTCTTTCTTTCTTTTCTTTTCTTTATACATTTGACAATTTTCTTTCTAAGTGCAATATCAAGTTGAGTTTTAGTGTTGATTTTTCCATGTTTCTAGGCAATAGCAATTGGGTTTTCGGGATTACCATCAAATATTAAACGATATTCAACCACTTATTCTAAACTAAAATTTTATTTTATTTAAATTAATACCTCAACGGCGTGCAGTAACCACTTATTCTCTAGAATATATAAATATTTTTATTTACAAAAGATTCACCACTTATCAGGCCCGGAAGCCACTCGAGGATAAGGGATATAGAGTGTACAATAGTCAATGGGACAGTATCATAGTAATTGTTAGTAGTGGGAATTTAGTAATCTCGATTACTTACGAAGATGGCTCATTAAGAACATGTTCACGTTGGACTTGAAGACGACCATATTTAAGTCAGTTGGAAAGCAGGAAAACGGAACAGAGCTCCACAGGCGTGCAGTTCTAAGAAAGAAGTTTTGTTAATGGAATCTATGTTTAGGTTTAGGCACAAATTGATAGTGTTTTCAGCTAGACAAGTGTTTTCGTGAAAGTCAGGTCTGGAGGATTGGAGCTCAAACGAGCGCTTACCACGAAAATATAGTGGAACCCATACGAGCACTTACCATGAAAATAATGATAGAGCAGAGACAGGCGCGCAAGAGGAAGAGAAAAGGGCATCCACCACTAAGCTACGAAGTCTATTTTGAACTTTGTCAAGGCAGGATAAGCTGTTCTAGCAGCTCCTGCCTAGATGCGGCAACAGTACTCCGTCCTCAGAGTACTTGGCGCATATACAGGTAGAGAATTGCATCAGCAGTTAGATATCTACTGGAACGGTAAAACGATCCCTCCATTTTCCCGGCGGCCTTGGCAACGGGTTTGACGTACGTGTTCGATCTCAGACCAGGAGTAAAGGTTAGACACAGGAGATTGTCAAAACATGGAGCCCCCCGCTAGATTAGAGCCATTTATTCCAGTTGATGCCAGATGGGGATCAGAGAGTTGTTTCCTCATTGCATCACGTGTTCAAGAGCAGAGGAGAGAGAATCAGAAAAAAATTGGTTGTTTACGGCCTTTGAAGTGTTGCCATAGATGATAGTGTCGTCAGCATAAATGTCTACAAATGATCTTAGAATGTGATTTGGGAGATCATTGATGTAGATGGACCCCTGATGGACTCCAACATTAATACTGTGAGCATCTGATTTCTGCCCATCAACCACTACTCTTATGAACCTATCAGAGAGAAATAATGTAATAATTGAGAAGAGATGTACAGCTATACCATAGCTGGAGATTTTATGGATTAGAACTTTATGTCATACCCTATCAAAGGCCTTAATAAATTAATATAAAGGTGCGTGCGAGTGACAATTGTGTTTATTACTGGATGACTGTTGTGTTACACAGTTTATTAAACCTCGTTCTTATCTGTTAAGAGCATTTTCGCAGATTTCGTTGTGCTACGTTATTGTACAGGGAACAGGTGACAATTATTATTTTCGTTTAATTGAATTTTTTTTTATCTGCATGTACTTGCCTCCCCATGAGGCTAAACTTAGAGGCAACGTTGATCTTAATCTGGGAGAAATCAAGCGTCCATCAAACTGACTGAAGGCAGAAGAGATAAAGTGTAGTGTCAAAATAGATACGACACACGTTTTTTATATCTTACCAACATTTATAATTATATACTGATATTCTTGCACTAATGGAGTTCTTCTCTTTATTACGCATTATTTTCTACGTGACGTCTCAAAAGTACACTATTGAAGCTTTTAATTTTTATATTGATTATAACTGAGTTGTGAATATATTTTCTTTTTTTGCACATTGTTTTTACTGAAATGTTTATTGTACCTATTTACAATGCCTCCCGACAGGACAGAGTTAGACACCAGGGTCGTTTTTTAACGTGGAGAAAAGGTACAAAAATAAAAAAATGTCTCAGTAAAGAGCACAAAAAATGGAAGTGCAGCATCTGAAGAACAGATGCTACACTTTGATCTTGACCATGTAGCACAAATGAATAATTCTATTCGCGTTTCCTTCTCTGAACTTTCTTCATTGTATAATCATGAGACCAACAACATCTATTGACCCAATTTTACTTGTTTATAGCACCGTTTATTTATTTTTACTTCCTTTTGCGAATTGTGAGATTGTAAATAAAAACAATATAATACAGAAGTGATGACAATCATACACATTAATATATATATATATATATATATATATATATATATATATATAATTTTTATATAAAAAAAACTATGTAACAAATTTCAGAGGCATCATCCTCTAGTGTCTCTGCCATTTTTTTTATATATGTGTTCATTTGTTTTCCTGTCGTGCCTGTTATAGAATGTGGTGTCATCAGCATATATACCCATCTCTGAGGCATTTTTATCGGGGAGGTTATTTATGAATATTAGGATATTAGGAATAATAGAGGTCCAAGGATAGACCCTTGAGGCACACCGCATTTATATCATATTGTTTAGATGTACGACCTTTGAGGACAGCCTGGACTTTCTCTTATCTAAGAAGGATTTAATTATGTTAAGCATTCTTCCAGTGTTACCGTATAATGTTATTTTCCTGAGGAGACCCTCATGTCATACCCTGTCAAAAGCCTACCCTCCCCCGCTTTTTCCAGTGAATGGTATATACGTTCAGAGATTATAGTTAGGATGTCTGCTGTGGAACGGGCTTGTCTAAATCCATATTGTTGGTCAGTCAGAAGTTTAGCATCTGTAAGGTGATGAACTAGAGCTTGGTTTAATATGGACTCAAATATTTTGACGAAATGTGGGAGGAGGCTAATGGGGCGATAATTTACTGGGTCAGTTCTTTCGCCAGAATTCTTGACAACTGGTATCACAGAAGCAGTTTTTGAGCAGTCCGAAAAGCAAGATTCCATAAGGCATTTGTTGCAGAGTTTGGAGAAACCTGGAGCTACTTCGGATGAGCACTTTTTAATAGCACAGCCGGGATAAGATCAGGTCCACATACTTTTGAAGTGTCAAGTTTTTTATGATACCATGCACCTGAGCAGGGGCGATTTTCATATCGTCTAGCGTGGCATCTATCCGCAAAGGAAAGTCAGGGAGGGGGTGGTTAGAAGGGTCCAGTGTGAAGTTTGAGGTAAACCGACTGGCAAGCATGTTAGCCTGCTCGGTTGCTGAGCAAACAACCTCGTGATTGTTGGTTAGTGGGGGAATTGTTGATTACCTATTATTTACTACACTGTTGTAGATTTTCCAGAAATCACGGGTTCCTAATTTTTGTGCTTCGATGCGTTTTCTGGTGGTTTCAGTAAATTCTCTCTTAGCTGTCGCTATTTCTTTCTTACAGTAACTTCTAGCTTCTATATACTTCTGTCTGTTTGAACTGGACTTATGTCGGTTAAATCTGCAGTATGCATACTGCCTTTGAGCAATGCAGTTGCGCAAGTAGAAGTAAACCATTGGGGAGAGTGGGGCTTGCTATAAAATTTCCGCATAGGAACATGTGCTTCAATTGGCGTTTTGAACCATTCAGTGGTCTCAATTGCGCACTGTTCAGCAGAAAGAGAAAAATATTTCCCCATGGGGCATCTCTGAGGAGATCCCTGATGGCTTCCAAGTTAGCTTTTTATAATATCTCTTTGTTTTGAGCAATAGCTATTCAGTTTTGGGTCTAGAGTTTAGGGCGATTTCGACCATTATCACTGCATGATCAGCGTTCCCGAGTGGGCTGTTGGCATTCGTTATACAATTATCGGGAACGGTGGTCAGAAACAGATCTAGAAGTGATGCGTGTTGTTCTTGCTGGTTTGGGAAACGGGTTAGAAACGTAACCATTTGTGATATGGAGTGAGATATAGAGAAGCTATGTGTTGTGCGGCCCGCTGCGTCTGGGTAAGTAGAGAATCCAAGCCAGCTTCTCCGGTCGACATTAAAGCCACCAAATACATGTACTTGTGGGCTAGTGTCGAGGGAGAGTGCTGTGTCTATGCTGTCAGAGACTTGGTTTATTATGATGCAGTCCTGGGTCGTGGGAGAGCGGTAGAGAAAATAAAAGTAGCTAATGTCATGTTGCATGTTTAGTCTAAAGCACATAAAGGCTTGATCGTCCGATTCTAGGTTTGTTTCTCTAGTCAAGGGGAGGGTATTACGAATGTAGTCTTCAAGTCCGTGCATATGTCTGTCAGAGTCCTTACAGCAGAGTGAGAGATATCCAGGCATGTTAAAGTAGTTAGAGGGGATGGAGGAGTATCAAATACAGATATGATCTTTTATGATCAACTCTATAAAGTCATGTATTGCATCTTTCATGACCGTGGCGTGCTTTTAAGTGTAAGACTAGTTTTTCATGGACAGTGAGTCATGAAGAATAGTTGATGGAGCTGTGGTCATTTGAAGATTAACATGAGAGATAGTTCATATCCACGTGAAGTAGGAAATATGTAAAGATAGGTCAGTAGTTGTCAATAATTCCGTTACTTTAATAGGTTATTTAAGATTCGTGATATAAGGGTCGGTTAGATTGCTAAGGTAAATCAATGATCCGCTTGCAGTACACAATACCATGGGGATGCTTTCCAGATGATTATAATAATTTTCAACGTATATAAGTTCCTGTTGGGCCGTACTTTAAATAATCAAGCCCTTCCATTATTACTGATCATGTTCTCTCAACATCTACTTAATATTTACTAACCCTTATTCTAGAGTGACTCCCGGGCCTTGATTCAAATGCCTCCCCTCTAAAATTTAAAAAATAACTGATATTACAGCTATAATAGTAATTAGTTGGTTATCAATACGGATAGAACTCATCGAGGGTCGAATAATAGCAATTTTAATAGGATCACAGATATATTGAGTCAAAACATATTTATTAACGTGATTGAAATTGGAAATGTTAAATGTGCTCCTCTAACCCTATTCTCAGCCCTTAAAAATTTTCCGTATGCTAAAAATCTAACATTATATATATATATACATATACATATATATATATATATATATATATATATATATATATATATATATATGCTTTTTATTCTAGTTCTCACATTTGCAATGGAGCACGTTCTTGATTTCGTTTCAACACCTACTGACGCCTTATATATATATATATATATATATATATATATATATATATATATATATATATATATATGTGTGTGTGTGTGTGTGGGTGTGTGTGTGGGTGTGTATGTGTCTATTGGATTGGATTGGATACATGTTATTTCCTGTCATAACTTGAGTTTATGTTTTTCTGATATTTGATAAGTAATATCTCGTAAAGTTTTAGTTGCATATGGAAGGGTAACTATAAACTGATGAATCCATTTTTTATCAACGTTCAAAATTATCGTGTGCAAAAGTTTACATCATTTCAATATTTTGTTGTGTAACCTCTGTTTTGCTTTGCTGCGTCCAGTTTCTTTTTATAGTTTATCAAATGTTTTTCACTCCTATTCACCGTTACTTCATCCCATCCTTTTTTGCATAATTCCGCTAATTACTTGTTGTTCCGTGGATTCCTCTCTCTTCAAAATATTCCACGAATTCTTAATTAGTTTCAAGTCAGGAGACTGACTTGATCAATTGTAAGTTTTGCGGTATGTTTGGAGTCATAGTCTTGTTGTCTTAGTTTAATTCCAGCATCCTCAATATAAATTTTAATTTCAGTAATAAAGGATTTTTGCGAATTTTTGCTGATCAACCTTGAAGTACGTTTATTCATTTATCTCGATCTGCCATTTCTTAGAATGTTTGCTGTACTGTCACTATATTTATTATACTTTCTGATGATATTTTCTACTGTACTTCGTGCTAGATTCATTCATTTACGAATTTTCCGGTAACCTTCTCCTCCTCTGTGACGTTCAACGATTCTATCTCGTATATTTCTGGAGAATTTTATTTTTATTTTTTGACCATATAAACTTTGATTTGCAAAATGTACAAAGAGTCAGATGATTAGTAGAATTATCTTGTAAACCATTGTGTGTATCTCTGACCAATCAATACTATCGAAGGATTTGAATATTAAGTTTCGATTGGAAATTTGAAAAAATGTCACATATCCAATACTTTTGCACAGGATAAATTTGAACTTTGATTACAAAATGGATTCCATTATGTGTTTTTACTTTTTCTTCCCCATACAACTAAAACAACTTTATGAGATATCAGGCAAAATGGCAAACATAAACTAGAGATATAACAGAAAATTACATGTATCCAATAATTATGTGTCACTATATATATATATATATATATATATATATATATATATATATAATATAAAGCTGAATGTCTGCGTGTGTATGTGTCTGGTCACGAATAGGCTCCTATATGGTTGACTATTTAAAAAAAAAATGATTACATATAATGATAGAAGATGTATCGAGACACAGGAATTGGTATGTTTGATCTGGCAGAACGGTGGTTCATTAAAATTGTGGGGTCTGCGTTCGCGCCTGGTCCACAAAGTATGGGAAAAAATTAAAAAAAAACGTTTACAGGTGTTTTTTTTTTATATAGATGTACATAAGAATACTTTGATGAGTATGTTTTAACTTAAATAGGGATGGTATAATAAAATTGTGGGGTCTGCGTTCGCGCCAGGCCTCCATAGAATGGAAATATACACGAACTTTAATAAAGACTTTTCATATCTATCTGCGTAAGTATACTTTGATAATTATGTTTCAGTTTGAAGAAATATGGTATAATAAAATTATGGGGTATTCGTTCGCACCTGACCTCCATAGAATGGAAATATGTCACAAAGTTTAACAAGTTTTTTTTAATATAGATCCACAGAATATTGTGATAAGTGTTTCAGTGTGAACAGGTATGGTATGGTATAATAAATTATGGGGTTTATCTATTTTATTTTTACTTTCATCATATTTTGCTTTGGTTTTGATACCCCAAATTCAACTCAAATTTACAACCCTTCCTTTTCATAACCTTCATAAATCAGAGTCCATTTTCTGTAGGCTGTTTTTGAACCCAGTCAACGACGGGTACATTTGCTAGTATATATATATATATATATATATATATATATATATATATATATTTATATATATATATATATATATATATCTTTTTATCATCATTAGATAAAAGAACAGCCATCCATTTTCGGATTGCTTTCAAGAGATCAAAATGGAGATAGGTTTACAATAAAAATAATATTAATTTAAATGCATATGTTTAGCGTAAACTTAGCGAGGAGCAAGAATGGTTAGCTCCCCATTCATGTTTTTATTGTATCATAGTGCAAAACTCTATTCTGTTTTTTTTTTCTCTCTCTTTCTTTCTCTCTCTCACACATATATATAAATTTGATATGTGTATATGATTGAATAATTGTACAGGATTAATTTCTGAACTAATAGTATGGATTGTTGATTTTAATGGACCGACAATTATCAATTTCGAAACATATCGGTAGGCGTAAGGGGTAGGAATCGAGGATATATCCAATTGAATTTAGTTTTAGACAAAGAATAAAAAGGTGTGAAGCCATTAATGAAAATTTTGATTCTTGCGAAACTTTTACACGTATTAGTCATCAATAAATATTCTCCAAATTTTTGGTTTCTTTTAAGTAGTTTGAGACTTCGGCCTCTTATTTAAAAATTCAAACATTTCAGATTTTGATTGAACTTCATCCTTTAACCATTCGACATGAAATAAAACTGATTCTCTGAATTTCAATGTATTCCTAAAACACCATAAGCGTAAGTCTGTAATGTGATATATTTTCTAGAATCCAAATTATGTAATGCATTTTTATCAAACTTGGAATAAGGATTCAAGAACAAGATTAAGTGTCATTATATCTTGATTTTAAATTTTGTAGAAGGTTAAAAACGGTGTAAAACTGTTTTGTTCGGGGGGGGGATAAATGGAACTAATTTATTAGATTACATGTGCTTTTTTTCGTTAATTTCTGATCATATTTAATTTGGACTTACAAATTGAATCAGTAAAATTGTTATGTTTTCAAAGAGAAAATGTCTATGTATGTGTATGTGTGTGTATGTGTGTGTGTGTATGTGTGGTTTAGTGATATATGTGGCTTTAAACATCTGCTTGTTAATCTTGGAACATTGTTTACAGATAAGTGGAAGGCCGCTCTTCTATTAAGACAGGTGTCAAACCATCGACATCGTGTTGGTTGTTTGCCAAGAAGGCATTGCCGAAACGAAGATACTAATTGATTATCTTGTGTAAACTCGAAGGAATCCAAGCGAAAATGGATTTACAGCCAAGAATAAAAATAGAAATTAACAAGCGACATAATTTATGGTATTTATTATTGAAGTTTATAATTAAGTCAACGGAATTAAGTGACTCTGCAAATATGTTAACAAATGCACGGATATAGCGATTGTGGGTTTATTATCCTCGCGGGAAAGTGCTAGGACACAAAATATTTTCAACTAATTGCGGGGACATAATCGGCTATTTCTCTCGTTTTTGGGTGTTTAAAATTTTTTTTCTCCTGGTTTTTCTCGTTATGCACTGAATATTTGTGAATGAGACTACATTAAATCTGTTCTATATTTCATCACGTAAAAATCATCGAGTAACTTTTAGTAGTTATCTTGTGTAGATTTGTGATCTTTTAAACCAACGCATTTCAAGTGAAACCATTATTATGTACTTACGTGTCAAAAGCAAGATAAATACCATTCACCAAGTACAGAAGTCTATCTATATGAAAAACAAAACAAAACAAAAAAAACAAAAAAAAACAAAAACGAACGAAATCTTAACCGCGATAGAAAATAAAAGTCGTACAAAAAAAACAAAAAAAACAAACAAAACAAAACAAAAAAAAACACGTACAATTATCGAAGAGTTTTTAGTAGTTATTAGTGCTCTGGAGGCCCTTCTTATGTGTATTGGTGATCTTCTGAACCAACACATTTCAGTTGAAAACATTATTTTCAGTGCTCAATACTCTAGATAGAATATATATGAAAGCTGAGAGAAAGAGTAGGAAATAGAGATAAGGAAAAATCGCAGCAAAGAAAATAAGGAGAAAAACAGAAGAGTAGATTTAATTGTATATGTTTTTCTGTTTTAATTTTTTCTGTTTTTATTATGGGGGAACCACCCTCTAAATGGACTCAACCTCCGTCCATATATAACAATATAGTTAAAGTTCAGAATAAAATCACGCTTTTCTTTTAACGGTTAATTAAAAAAATCTTCTGAACGCTATTAAAAGTTAAATTCTTCACTAGTTTGCATTTTAGAGACGGAAGTGTTTTTGAGATAAGTGATTTCAATACTATATTAATCGCACTTTTTATTTTTAGATTCAAATATTAATAACTACATTTTATTTCAGTATTTAATTTATGTATTTCTGTTGTATTAAATGCTAGCGTTTTTCTCGTCCATAAATGTTTATCTACCAAGTTGATTGCAAAAATAGATTACCTAATTTTTAGTTCGTGAGAGGGGAATCTATCACCATACTTTCCCTTAAACACGTCCGTTGGACTTTTATTAAGTACAATACTTAATAATTTTTTTTTTTAATGGAGATTAGAAAACGCATTGTGGATGCGTTATCGGCAGCTCCTGTTACTCTCGCTTCTTCTTATTTGTCCCTCAGTCCTCATTTTTTAATGAGTGATTTTTCTGACAAAGGGAGAAGAAAAAGCTGTTTTCTAGGTTGGCAGTATTTTGCGCGAACAGTTGGTAGAGATGGTGGAAATTTTCTGTTTCTATGTCTATCCTTGTAGCCATGTCACTAGTAAGGGTGCTGGAGGTAAACGTTTTGTCTGGGCTGACGTTATCCGCCTGATAGTCAGGGACCCGAACCTTGGATTAACCACTAAGGAGGTTGTCCTATCAGCAGGTGCAAAGTACTGCGGCTGCTGTATTGCCATTTGGTGAATGGATTCTGGACCATGCAGTAGCTTCTGGTGGGGCCTCTCGATGCCATACTAGTGGGTAATTGTTACGGCTTTACCTTATCATTAGCTTAAAAAAATTGTTCGTGTCTTTTTCTCTCTTAGTTTTCCCTCTCTGTCCTGCTCTAAGTAAATCTGACGACCTAGTCCACAAATTCCTAAATTTCATCATGACAAGTTTCAAGAAAAAATACACGATTAAACCCGGTTCTCCAACTTCCAACGTAGACCCCTACTACCATGTCTCCTTCTCCAACATCAGGGGTCTACGTTCTAACCTTCCAGAGGTCGAAACCCAATTACAGGAGACTAAACCAGACCTTTTATTTTTAAGTGAAACTGGCATTGGACAGACTATTTCCCTAGAAGAGTTTGCAATTACAGGATACTCTAACTTAACTTCTAAATCTGACCCCCAAGATCGCCATGGGCATGGAATATGTGCCTATATTAAAGACAGCTTTCCATGTGGGAGGGACATCTCCAGGGAAGATCCTAACTTACCCTATATGTGCTTCCGGGTTGCTTTAGCTCACACTACTGCATTTATATTTACTCTCTATCGCCCCCCACAACAGCGGAGTTACTATCTTTCAAATCATATCTGAGAAAATTGACCAAGTCCTATCTGCTTATCCTTCAGCTAACATTCACGTATGTGGAGACTTCAATGTTTACAACGTCGAATGATTGACCCACTCAAACAAGACCGATGATGAGGGGAGGTTCTGTCATGATTTCTCCATTGCCTATGACCTCACTCAGATTGTTCAGGAACCCACCCGTGTGCCCGACAATGACGGCCAGTATGCGAGCCTACTAGACCTTTTTCTCACAACTTGCCCTGAACTATTTTCAGTTTCTGTTCTGTCGCCTCTTGGATCTTCCGACCACTCTGTTGTATCAATTAAGATAAAAATGAAATGTAATAAGTCCCCAGATGTACCTCTCCATCGTACAGTATATCGATACACTAAGGCTGACTGGGATAGCTTCCGTACATTTATATCTGATCTACCTCTGCATTCCATGTTTAAAAAGGATGTGTCCTCTATAGTATTAGACCTGACTGAATGGTTAATTGTAGGTATTGACCATTTCATACCCTCTAAAAAGTTTCAGCAAAAACCTAACAGCCAGCCATGGTTCTCTCCAGAATGTGCTGCTGCCATTGCGCACAGAAATCACTTTTTCCACTGCTTCAAACGTAATAGATGTATGGAAACTAAAGCCGTTTTCAGGACTGCCAGCAACCATTGTAAGAAAGTAATAAGGAACGCAAGAGAGTTGTATGCTCAATTTGTTAAGTCCAAAGTAGCTGAGCAGCGGCTTGGTTTCCACCAGTTTGGCAAATTGCAAACAGAATCCTGAACAAAAGCGTGTGCTCCATCCCAACTATTATCAATGGACCTGAGGTAATCTCGTCAGCATCAGACAAAGCCAAACTCTTTGTCAAGAACTTTGCAGCTAATTCTACCCCTTGCGACCAAGGCTGCCAACCCCCAATATTTCCTTCTGTATCAGAAAACATGCTATGTGATATACGTATATCTGTACGTGATGTTGCCAAGCTAATCAAAAACCTTGATTCCAGTAAAGCAACTGGCCCTGGCGGTATTCCAATTATAGTACTCAAAAAACTTCAACCTGATCTAGCGCCCATACTTACAAAACTGTTTAAACGTTGTCTTAAGGAGAATAGTTTCCCATCTCCCTGGAAAATCTCATCAGTATGCCCTGTATTTAAAAATTCAGGTGATCGCTCATCCCCCTCTCAGTACAGGCCAATAAGTCTCCTGTGCGTCATGAGTAAGTTGCTAGAATCTGTGTTAAATACAGAAGTAATCAACCATCTCAACAAAAATAACCTTCTTAGTGACACTCAATATGGTTTCCGTTCTGCTAGATCTACAGCAGATGTGCTTACAGTTATATCTCATAGGATTAGCAAATCTCTCGACGGTGGCAATCTTTCTAGGGCAATTGCTCTTGACATATCTAAAGCCTTTGATAGGGTATGGCATAAAGGTTTACTTCATAAGATCGCTAGCTATGGTATAGCTTGAAAAGTCTTCTCAATTATTAAATCATTTCTTTCTGATAGGTTTATAAGAGTAGTAGTTGAGGGGCAAAAATCAGAAGCTCACAGTATTAATGCCGGTGTCCCTCAGGGGTCCATCATGGGCCCAACTCTTTTCCTGATCTACATTAATGATCTTCCAAATCACATCCTTACATCATTTGTAGACATTTATGCTGACGACACTACCATTTATGGTAGCACGTCTAAGACAGTAAACGACCAAGTTCTCTCCAATTCTCTCTCCTCTGATCTTGAGCACGTAGTACAATGGGGAAGGAGTGGCTGGTTACTTTTAATGCATCTAAAACCAAGCTTCTCTCTTTACATCATCAACATTCTGATCCACATTTGGCATCAATTGAAATGAATGGCTCTCGTCTTCAGGAGGCCTCAAGTTTTGACAAGCTTCTGGGCTTGACCATTACTCCTGATCTTAAATGGAACACGTACATCAAATCTGTTGCCAAGGCCGCTGGAAAAATGGTGGGATCTTTCTATCGATCCGGTAAATATCTCACTGCTGATGCTATTCTCTATCTATATAAGAGCCAGGTACGTCCAAGGATGGAATACTGTTGCCACATCTGGGCAGGAGCTGCTAGAAAGGACTTGGCCTGCCTTGATAGAGTTCAAAATAGACTTCGTAACCTCGTAGGAGATGTCCTTTTCTCCTCCTTGCAACCTCTATCTCACAGAAGAGATGTTGCGAGTTTGTCTCTGATGTATCGTTATTTTCATGGAAAGTGTTCGACTGAGCTTCAATCTATGGTCCCCCCTCGCCAAACTTTCACAAGAAACACTCGTCTAGCTGTAAACACTATCAATAATTCCCCCCACTCTTTATCTGTGCCTAAACCTAAACGTAGATTCCATGAACAAAGTTTCTTTCTTAGAACTGCACGCCTGTGGAATTGTCTTCCGTTTTCCTGCTTTCCGGCTGACTACAATATGGTTGTGTTCAAGTCTAAAGTAAATAAGTTCTTGATGAGCCGTTCCATATAAGTTATCAAATTTACCAAATTTTCATTACTAATGATTACTATATTGTCCAATTTCTACTGTACACTCTTTAACCCTTTATCCTTGAGTGGCCTCTGGGCCTTGATAATGTGGTGATGCCTATGTAAAAAAAAAAACAAAAAAAAAAAAACAGAACTCATAACAATCTCAGTAAGGGCTCTTGTTCCGGAGTTAACCTCGCATGCTCGATGGAACGCAAAACACTCTTTTCATTCCGTAACCCTTTGTCTTTTATTGGTACTCGTGCAGAGAGTGATCCGTGCTGAAATAATAACGTTATTATTATTATAAAGGTCATTCTTAACATGGGGAGGGGAGAGTGTTTTGTAAACGTGGAAATACGATTTAAAAAATAGCGCGGATCAGTAAGTGTGTTAGCACCATTTTATTAATACACGTCTTGTCTTACACCATTGTTCTGTTTTTATTGTGGCTAATTCAAAGCCATAACAGTTTTAATAATTTTAATAATTTTTTTTTTATTAAAAATAACTTTACTTTTTACCCAAGTACAATTTTGATAAAAAATAATTTCGACTTGTAACAGGCATGCAAAAGTATCTTTATGCTTTAAAATATAAACTGAAAAATTAACTAAAATATAATCTTTAAAAATGAGATTGAATTTAGAAATAACGTACTTTGCACTTAAACAAATTTAATTGAAAATAATATATCTAAATCATTAATTACTAAATAATAGATACATATAGTTTTTTTTAAATGCAACAAAATATACATAACATAAAATAAATCCAAGGTAATTTTTAGAAAATTTGAATTAAATTTGAATTAAATTTTTATACCTTTGTAAAGTTTATAAAAGTGCGCTTTGAGAATTGACAAATTTCAAATTAAATTTTGTATTTTAATTTTTAATGTTTTCCAAAAAAAAAAAACAAAACATTTTGTTTAACCATTTTTCTGCTATGCAAGAAATGCTTTTCTAATTTGTAAAGATATGAACATGAATTGCAAAATTATCAAAGCTAAATGTATTTCATTACTAATATAGCAATATGACAAACTGTAAGCTACAAGACACTCAATCGCAGTAAATTACATGACAAAAATAATATTATATCTTAGTTTCTTCTTACAAATTGTGAGAAATTGTAACTGTGATTTCAATAAAGATAATATACGTAGATGGTATTAATGTTGGATAGAACCTCGATCTATTTGAAACTTTGCTGTCTATTAAAAACTACTTTTAGATAATGGAAATGACAATCGGGTCTAAATAAGAATATAGTTGCAGCATCGTTTATACTATGAACACATTGGAGAAGAAAGCTTTTCAAAAATCATATTTCATAAATCATATTTCATAAATATATAAAAATGACTGTCTGTCTGGCTGTTTGTTTGAGGAACGGTTTCTATCAAACGCCTCGGTCAAAATTGAGAAAATTGGAACTTGGCACGCGGAAGTCGACTGAAAGTGCTTTCATACGCAGGTGCAAATATACATTTATAAGTTAAACCATCTTATTTTTGTTTCAGTTTTTAAATGCGTATGGGTTTAAGTGAGACGGTAACCACTGCGGCTCGTGTGCTAAATGATTTGGTTAATATTTTTTCAACTTTTAAACTCACTACTATATATTGGGTACAATATGATAATCAATAGAACCTCTATAATAAATATGAAACCTACATAAATTAAAACACTATATCTAAGCGTATTTTAAGACCGGACAACGTCAGACGTCCTGCTGAGTAATTTCAGTAAATTTAATAATTTACACGTCGATACAAAATTGAGCTTGCAAATCACCCACCAGAAGTAATAAACAGACTCTCACCACCAATGATAGCAAATAGCATTCAATTACAGATTGTTACACTAATTATTTCACATGGCCTATTTAGCATGATTGTCAGGGTATTCACTAATTCTCTGTCGAGTTACACCATATACTAAAAAAAAATCAAATGTTCTTACGTCTGCCTGTATTATGAAGTGGACATCGAATATAAATAATCAATCCAGTAAAATGATTGATATCCTCTGTGTAATAGCCAACGAAAAGCGAGACTGTCGATCGACCTCAACTACTGTCGACTTACTGCACCTTTAGACCAATAATTGCATAATAATAATAATAATAATAATAATAATAATAATAATAATAATAATAATAATAATTATTATTATTGTTATTATTATTGTTATTGTTATTGTTATTATTATTATTACTAATACTACTACTACTATTACTATTATTATTATTGTTATTGTTATTGTTATTATTATTATAATTATTATTATTATAATTATTATTATTATTATTATTATTATTATAATAATTATTATAATTATTATTATTATTATTATTGTTATTGTTATTGTTATTATTATTATTACTACTACTATTACTATTACTATTATTGTTATTGTTATTATTATTATTATAATTATAATAATAATAATAATAATAATAATAATTATTATTATTATTATTATTATTATTAACAACAACAACAACAACAACAACAACTACAACAAGTGAGTACCGCAAAAGACACGATCGCATGGAACTCCAGATATATTGGGAGGTGTGTAAGAGGGTTGGGGTGAAGTGTGCTGGAAAATGGTTTTAGGAGGTTCCTGATGAAGTGAGAACAAGTGAGGATGGCAAAGTAGAGGTATGGTGGGACAAAAGTGTCATAACGACTAACCAATTGGAACATAATGCTTCGTTTGGTTGTCATTGACAAGGTTTCAAAAAACTGGCAGATTGTAGATCACAGTACCCTGGGACAGAAATGTGAGAGAGAAGGAGAATGAGAAGTGGAGCGATTATGCTCCATTGGCCTTGGAGATAAGGCGTATACACGGGGTTAAAACACAAATAATCCAGGTCGTAGTTGGTACACTAGGAGTAGTATCAAGTCGTTTGGAAGGACAATTGAAAAAACTACAAATCCCCGATGTTTTAGGTAGCCTTCAAACCTCTGCAGTTATAGGTACCACCAACATCCTTAGGAAAACTCTTGATCTTTGAAGCTCCTGGTTTGAAGCCGGGATTAAGGGAAATCCTCTGGAAATGAATCCCATCCCTTTCCAGAGAGACATTCATAAACGAAATCAGAATTATTATTATTATTATTATTATTTGTACTCACTACGTGTTCTCATACAGACTATCATCAGAGATTACTCACTCACAACAACTAGTGGTGTTCCTTGGAGTCTGGGTAACAAAATGTTTCCTCCAAATCCCCAGTAGTTTTCATATATTTAAAAGTTTTTGCAAATAACTTTGTGTTATTGCAACAACTGCTAGCCATTGCTTATCGCTGGCATCGATTATTGTTCTTCGCTGAGATTTGGGTAGCAATAAACCTCCCCAACATTCCAGTACTCTTTGCACTCATGAAATGGAAGTCTGGTTAGTGTATTCTCTCCTCAGTTCTTCAATCCTCATGATTTTGCCTATTTGGTGTGATCTTGGCTGAGGCTGATAAATGTTTTTAAAAAAAAAATTTTTTTTTTTGGAGGGAAGCTTACTTTATAAAATTTCTAGCAGTTTTAATTTCCTAGGCTTTATGTGGTGTTTCTTCCACCTTGTTAACATGTTGCTGGTTGGTGTTTGTAGTTTATGTTTATTAGTTTCCGCATTCATGGGTTTTCTGTAAGATTTTAGCTGTTTTCAACATTACCGTCTGCTATCTATTCTTAGTCTTTCATTTGATTAAAATTTCTTTTAGTCTTTTTTCCTAGGGTTTTTAGAACTGTTTCCAGTACTCCTACACTTATTGGTATTATATCGAATTTTTTCATGTTCTATACTCTTTTCACTTCTCTAGCAAGTTCCGCGTATTGACGTTTTTCTGTCACTTTTATCGTCATCCTTTGGTTTGTTTAAAGAGCAAAATCTACAATTTGGCAGTTTCTTTCCTTCTTAATTATTATAACATTAGGTCTCTTTGTTTGGAGGAGTTTATCTGTGCCTACCCCCATACCACAAAAGATGTTGTGGTTTTCATTTTCCAATACGGTCCACAGCTTATGTTCGGACCATTTGTCATCATCGTCGTCGTTTTTGCTGTTAATAATAATAATAATAATAATAATAATAATAATAATAATAATGATGATGATGATGATGATGATGATGATGATGATGACGACGACGACGACGACGACGACGACAACAACAACAATATCATCATTTATCCAATTGTTACAGAATACGCTTTTACATGAGTGTCCTACAAGCTTTACGATATTGGGTCAAGATGTTTGTTTTTTCTTAAATATGTTTATTTACAGACCTTGTATATACATGTTTTATTTTACCATTGTGCTAAATACACTGCATCTTAATAAATGAAATTAATACGACTTTTAGGCATTGGCAGTTGAGGAAAGATTAAATATATATATATATATATATATATATATATATATATATATATATAATATCAGTGAGTCTCCGAAGATTTGAAATGGATCTTCAGAGCCTCTTCTAAACAGTAAAAGTCAACCCGTGTCAATGAAACCATGGTGCAATCGATACAATCACGGACACATACACACATATATATGCATATATTAATAAGTAAAATAAGAATCACCTAACACAAATCAATGAATATAATCAGATGAGGCCTAGCTTGTTTTACATGTGAAGACAGGTTTGTTTGTTTGAAAATTAAAAAGCAAAAAGTTTCAGCATCTGCTCAAACGATCTTCGCTTCAATAAGTATTCGTATATATTGAAGATACGAGCGAAATATTATCTACAAAACATGTATTGATTGGTCTTGACCAATGATAAAAGAGATTTTCGACAGATGCAAACATGAATAAATAATTGATTGTTGTTGCCCAGTCTATTGTATTTTACTAATTCAATATTAAAAATGCTGATCATCGCTGTCATAAGAAATATACATAATATGATTGACGGACTTTTACATCAAAGTCAAACTCTTCAATATATATATATATATATATATATATATATATATATATATATATATATATATATATATATATATATATATTAGCAGGGCGCCTGACATTGCCCGGTCGTAAAATACGCTTAAATCTGATATTTTGATAAATGCAGATTTCGTATTCATTATTATCATATTATATTGGACCCAATATATAGCAATGGTTTAAAAAGATTAAAAAAATAATGACTTGTGCGCCACCACCGAGAATCGAAACTAAAACGTTTAGCTTACGATTTACTTTTCCTTTTACCTTAATGCTTAAGCTATGAAGACGTTTCCTGCAAGGCTAAAAATTAAAACATACACTAATAGCTATTACGTTACGTATGCATATTCGTAATGCCATCGTTCGAACTTCAACTGGCAAATTCCATATTTTTTTAATTTTTGCACTTTTGCACCGACCCACCCCCGGCTAAACCCCAAATATAAACTTTCGCATGGGTTCGAATATCCTATATATTAAGTTTCATGTCTGCAGACAAAAAAAAAACTGACAAAATTTTTAAAACGAAAATATATACGCGCACATAAATATATATAGAAAGAGGTTTGTGTTTACTGTAATCTTTTTACGCAAATATTACGCAAGTATAAATCATGTAGAATATCTACATGAATATAATTACACGTAATCGTTAACTAAACCGAAAAACAGAAAACCGTAAAAACTAATAGAGAATTAATTAAAATAGATGTTTAAACGAATATTAAAATTAGCTAGATATTTTACAGATAAATGCAATTCAACGACTCATATATAACGAAGTTGTACTTTCTTTTTAAATAAATAGAAAAATGGTTTTTATTATGAATATCAGTACACACACAAAACAAATTGATAGAGGTATATATATATGTATGCATATATATATATATATATATATATATATATATATATATAATAATTTATAAAATATATATGGCGATTAAGCTACACTGAATATTCTGCGTTTCATCCAACTATAGGATTCGTCAGGCTTATGCGCTTAAGCCTGACGAATCCTATAGTTGGATGAAACGCAGAATATTCAGTGTAGCTTAATCGCCATATATATTTTATAAATTACTAACTAGCTCTACCTACGTATTGAGCACTTTTGAAGTAAATACTTAAAGTTTACGCATAAATCTATACTTTCGTATATTAAATTTATGTGAATAAATGAAGTAGTTATATATATATATATATATATATATATATATATATATATATATATATAGTGATTTAAAGGTTATGAGGGTTTTTGAAGCATGAAAAACGATGTTACTTTTTGTATTTAATATTTTTATTCTTACTTTTTATATTTCAAGCGGACCTCCGCTCTTGGTCACAAAAAAGTATCGAAATTAAAAAGAAAAAGAAAACCGTTGAAAGAACTGGAGATTTGTGGCGTGGGCAGCGTTCATTCTTAGCAATCATGTTCGAAAAAGTTCACGCGAATCATTTTAGCAGTTTGTGGAAGAAGATTGTGTTTTTTAAATATTTTTTTTAATGTTGCAACATAAAAGCGTTTAATTGAAACGGCAAAAATGAGACGCAATTGATTTCAATATGTATAATGGGAATAGAAATGAAATTGTTAAACGGTAAAAATAATGTAATTATTAGTTATTAATAATAATAATAAAACTACTGAAGAGGGCAGAGTTAGAGACAATGTCGGCTTTTTTAATGGTGAGTAAGAGATAAAACTAATAATAATAATAATAATAATAATAATAATAATAATAATAATCATAATAATAATAATAATGAAATCAATAAAATTAATATTAGTTAATAATTAAATTAGAATGCAAATAGTCTCGGTCCTGAAGGAAAATTGTCTCAGTTCCGAAGGAATTCTCATACACAGACCGAGGAAAATATCAGAGCAGGTACTTAAATGTATGGGCTTTTGGCTTGAAAGTCACTCTTGTGTATTGATAATAAAGACAATATTTATAAAATATTATTACTATTATTATTATTATTATTATTATTATTATTATTATTATTATTATTAATAATAATAATAATAATAATAATAATGATAATAATAATAATAATAATAATATTTATATTTAAACCATAGACCAATAGTAGCTTTTACATAAAAAAACATGTGCATAAGAGTACAGATATATATGTGCATGCACAATTAACACCCATATGTACGCATAAATACCAATACACAGTCATATTCAACGACCATATTTATATAATATATGCACCCCCCATACATATAATGCTTATATAAATAATAATATGCATAAACAGAAATGCACGCATGCACACACACACACGCATATATATATCCATACACATGTATATGCATACAATGACATGTACAGGTCCAGGCATGCATACGTGCAACCATATGCATACATACATGCATGCACACATACCCATATGCGCACATGTACACACATACCATATGTACACATAAGCACATACACATGAATATATATATATATATATATATATATATATATACATATAACTACTTAATTTACTCACATAAAATTAATATACGAAAGTATAGATTTATGCGTAAACTTTAAGTATTTACTTCAAAAGTGCTCAATACGTAGGTAGAGCTAGTTAGTAAGTTATAAAATGTATATGGCGATTAAGCTACACTGAATATTCCGCGTTTCATCCACTCTAGGATTCTTCAGGATGGGCGAATTCTGTGGTTGTTTGTCGTTTTTATATGCGCATCTTCTATTGAGATTTTAGTTAGCAAATCAGCTTTCTAGTATCCACCGCGCCCTTTCTATCAGCCAAAGGAGCATGCATTTATCAGACAAAGGCCTTTTTGACCTCTGGTTGGCCTGTTCCCTACTGGGAATGTAAGGGACCGAATTATTTTAATTTCTTTTTTACGATATCTATCTATCTATCTATCTATCTATCTACGTGATTTTTCAAAAATATAATCACACATTAACTGTTGCTAACATGTCTGTTTGTGTTGCAGGTATAATGTAACTAAGCACAGCCATGAAGGAAATCAACTTAGTTTAGAAGAGAGGAATTTTGTCCTGAAATGTTATTCGATAAGCCATTGAAGTACAAAGATCATCCAGAAGGGAATGTGCGAAACCACCTTCAACGCGCCGGGCCAGCACATCAATAAGAAACGTTCTAGACCACCACGGACAGTTTCAAGCATTGGAAAAGAGGAGCAGGTGTAGGAAACACTGTTTCGATCAGCATAGATATCACTTCAACAAACTTCACTGAAAACCCACATCTCAACAGATAGCATCTATCGTATCATGAAACGTCTCCACTAAAAATGTTTTAACACTAATTCACGCTCTCCACGAAGATGATCTTGACCGGAGAGTTCAATTCTGTGAATATTACCTGGCAAAATGCAGGGTTTCCACAAAATAAAAAATATGGAAAATATATAATTCAATAGAATGTTAAGACCCCCCCCCCCAAAAAAAAAAAAATTAGTCGGATATATCTCTATATGATTCGGGCGAGCCTATATTTCGTTGGTAATTTCACTTTTCATTCTCTCTCTCTCCCTCTCTCTCTCTCTTTCTCTCTCTCTCTCTCTCTCTCTCTCTCTCTCTCTCTCTATATATATATATATATATATATATATATAAGACTTTGTATGTTAAACAATCAAAGAACTATTGAGTGGCTTCATTTGACGATGACATTATCTATCCAGTTAGCTAACTAACTAGCTACTATTATATAAAAAAACTTTTGATGTTTATCTGTGGATGTGTGAGTTCTTTCCCAATGGATTCGAAAACGCCTGAGCCGATTTTTATGAAATATAACGGGAAGGTACTTTATGTTCCTGTCAGTGTTCTTAGATAGACTTTGTACTATAATATTTTCGATAAGTAACGATAATCGATAATGCATCTAATTCGATGAAATTTTTGAGTAAATTTAACACCTTACATAGCACGTGCATTTTAGGAGTTTTATTAACACATCATCAGAAAGGCCAAACATATAAATCAACAGTAGATTCTTTGATATGACAGGAGCGCTTTCGAAATTAATGTTTCTGTTTAAAGCACAATTCCATATATGATGGCGCCAAAAAGACAGTCTGCACTTGTCATTTTTTTTTAAACCATAAATTTAAGCTAATTGAATGTAACCGTTTAAACAACTTATACCTCATTTGATTCACTTTTTATTCCTTTATAATATTACCTTTTCATATCTGACTTTAAACTGCAGGATCCTAGTGTTCACGTCAATTTAAAAAATTAATTTCAAATCGAGAATGTAAAAATAAAAAATTGCACAATGGGATATTTTAATTCAAATGTAATTTTAAAACATTAATGCAACACAAATGCAATAGGAATGCAAAGACATAGTTAATATTAATTAGCATAGCTCTTCTGAAATGTGACAGTCTGCAATCTTTTGGACATTCATTTAATTAATCTGCGGCAATACTCCGGTGAAAGGGCATCCCACTTCTCTTTAATTTTTGTCCAAAGTTCTTCCATATTAAAAACTTTATCATTGGCACTGATAACGCCCCACATCCAAACTACACCTCCACTACCTTGCAGCGTCGAAACGGTGCACATAGGATTAAATTATTCGTCCTTCCTTCGACGGACGCACTCCCTAGCATCATTTCCTAGCCTATCAAACTTGCTTTCGTCGCTAAAAATAACTTTCGACCAATATGAAGAATTATGATCTGCATTGCATTTGACGTAGTCCAGACGGCGCTTTCTGTTCTTTACAAAAATCATTCACTGGCGTCTTGCAACATAGCCTCGCAAATTAAATCCCTTTTAATATGTTACTTCTTATCTATAGAAAGAGAGCACTTTTTAACAAGATTACACTGCTGTTGGATTTAGGGAGACGTGTCAAACTGTTTCTGAAGCTGAGGATCTTGACAGTATTGTCTTCTCTGTAAAAAGTAACCCTGACGACCAGATTTTTAGTGCGTTTGCACAGTCATTCACAGCGTTTTCCCACCACATTTCAATCTCTATTAGATACACCAGAAAGGTGGTGATTAATAATCTCTTGACGATCACTAAGAGAAAGTCGTGACATATGGACTAAATATTACGTTGTATAACATGGAACAACAACAATTACGATTAGAGATGCTTTGTTGCCTTAAATGTGGATATTGTAAATTGATTTTAATCTCATTTGTTGCTGTAGAGTTTCTTTTGCCTTCTGGATTTGAAGTTATCTTTTTAAATTGACGTGAACACTAGGATGTTTCAATTAAAAGTCAAATATAAACAGGTCAAAAAGGAATAAAAGACGAATAAAATGAACTACAGGTTGTAGAAAGAGTTACATTTCATTTCGCTTAAATTTGCGGACTGTCTTTTTGGCACCAGTGTATATTTTTAAGAGGATGATATATAAAGTTTGGGTATTGGTTTAAACAGTTTATGATCTTAAAATCACTTTATTTCATATATATTTTTAAGAAAGGAGTGTATATGGGATCAGCTATGTAAATATTTGAAGCAGTTTACGATCTAAGAATTACTTCATTTCAAATATTTTTTATAAGAGAGATATATGGATTCAGTGGGCTGTATATAAAGTCATTCCTGGAAATGACTGAAGCAGTTTACGATTCGAAAATTATTTTATTTCATATATATATTTTAGGAAGGGGGGTTATTTGTGTCAATGACCTTCTTTCATATATATCTTAAGAAGAGGAGGTTTATTTGGAGTCAGTTCGGAAATGGCTGAAACAGTTTATTTTATATATATTATAGGAAGAGGGTATATAAGGCCAGAAATGCCAGGCGTTGCCCGGTCGTAAAAACAAACAAGCTGTTAATTGTCTGTATTAATATTACTGTATTATATTTGGTAAGTAAGTGGGAGATACAGACTTTGTGGTTGAACAGACCGATACACATAATCAATAATTGTGAATAACGATATAATATTTTATTTGAACTATTGTCATTATAACTATAATTTCTTGTGATATTATTGTGAAAGCGGGTGGAGAGAACGGAATTAACTGTATTCAAGAATATCATTGCTTTGTTTTGTTTGACGTTCCCATGAGCAATATATATATATGAGAATACATTATTATATTTAAAATTTGTTTATAATTATAGTTCCCATAACATATACCAAATATATATGAAATAAAGTGATTTTAAGATCATAAACTGCTTAAATTAATACCCAAACTTTATATATCATCCTCTTAAAAATATACACTGGTGCCAAATAGACAGTCCGCAAATTTAAGCGAAATGAAATGTAACTCTTTCTTTTTATTCGCCTTTTATTCCTTTTTATTTTTTATTCCTTTTTTATTCCTTTATATTTTTTATTCCTTTTTATTTTTTATTCCTTTTTATTTTTTATTCCTTTTTATTCCTTTATATTTTTTATTCCTTTTTATTTTTTATTCCTTTTTATTTTTTATTCCTTTTTATTTTTTATTCCTTTTTATTCCTTTATATTTTTTATTCCTTTTTATTTTTTATTCCTTTTTATTTTTTATTCCTTTTTATTCCTTTATATTTTTTATTCCTTTTTATTTTTTATTCCTTTTTATTTTTTATTCCTTTTTATTCCTTTATATTTTTTATTCCTTTATATTTTTTATTCCTTTTTGACCTGTTTATATTTGACCTTTAATTCGTATTCAATTCTATAATAGGTCTGCTTAGTAGTTGGTTATTCTCCAGCATATGTACTGCTCGTTTCAGTCGTCTTACTTTCCACCGTTCCTCTCTGTCTATAATTTTTACTTCATTCCATAATGGTAGATGGTTTCCCTTTTACTTCCAGGTATTGTCAGCTATACTTGACCTTTCAGTCTCTCTGCGTATTACAGCTTTTTGATGGTTTCCTAAGCGTACATTCAGTGGACAACACGTTTCACCTTTGTATAGTTTTTCATATTTACTGTGGATTTCATATACACATATTCTTAGTCATGATTTTTTTCTGTACCGCGCTTGACTCTCACAAGCAGTTTCCGAAGAGTTACATAACTGATGAATACTGTCCTGATGTCATATGGATTACATAGTCGTTGAAAATCACACTGTTTCTGAGATCAAAATAAAAAAGTATATTAAATCATGGCTCCCCAGAAGTATTGATCAAATACCACGTCCCATAAAACACAAGAACAAAATTATTTTTAATAATGGATCTAGTTTTTTCCTTCAGTTTATGCGAACCAATTCGCGTCATTTAAAAAATATTTCTAACCCGTGTCCTTCGTCCCTTTTTTCATAAATTTATGTGCTTATTTTACAAACTACTGTTTTTATATAGTATTTTATTAAATCCATTCTATAACTTATTTGTTATTATTATGTTTATATACTTGTATTCTTATTTACTTGTATCATCTCTATAATCATTAGTTAAAAATATATATAAGATATATATAAAAATATGTATAAAATAAAGAATGATGTAAATATATATATATATATTTTTACACATCATCCTATATATATTGTTCAGATAGATGCATTTTTTTTATAGATATATTATAAATAAAACATGTTGTTCTAGATATTTTCTATTAATCAACTTTAGTTAATTTGATATGATTTAAAAGCAAATGATTTCTTTATTTAATTGTTTAAATATTTTGTTTTCGCCTCTCTTGTTTAATCATTCCTCTTACTAAACTAAATACTGGGTATATATATATATATATATATATATATATATATATATATATATATATATATATATATATACTAGCAAAAGTACCCGTCGTTGACTGGGTTCAAAAACAGCCTACAGAAAATGGACTGATTTATGTATGATAGGTAATGAAAAGGAAGGGCTATAAAGAGATAGCTTCGAATTTGGGAATATCAAAACCAAAGTAAAATATGATGAAAGTAAAAATAAAGCAGATAAACCCATAATTTATTATACCATACCTGTTCATACTGAAACACTTATCATAATATTCTGTTGATCTATATTAAAATCCTTGTTAAACTTTGTGACATATTTCCATTCTATGGAGGTCAGGTGCGAACGAACACCTCATAATTTTATTATACTATATTTCTTCAAACTGAAACATAATTATCAAAGTATACTAATGCAGATAGATATGAAAAGTCTTTATTAAAGGTTGTGCCTATTTCCATTCTATGGACGCCAGGCACGAACGCAGACCCCACAATTTTATCATACCATCCTTATTTAAGTTAAAACATACTTATCAAAGTATTATTATGTACATCTATATCAAAAACACTTGTGAACGTTTTTTGTTTTAAATGTTTAAATTTTTTATTTCAATACTTTGTGGACCAGGCGCGAACGCAGACCTTACAATTTTTATGAACCACTATTCTGCCAGATCAAACATACCCATTCCTGCGTCTCGATACATTTTCTATCATTATATGTAATCAGTTTTTTAAAAATAGGCAACCATATGGGAGCCTATTCGTGATCAGACACACACACACATACACACACAGACATTCAGCTTTATATTTTATATATATATATATATATATATATGAAATTTACTGCATATATTTCTCTCTCTCTCTCTCTCTTTCTATGCATATATATATATATATATATATATATATATATATATATATATATATATATAATTTACTGCATTATGCTCGTGTGAATTGGTTTAATTTCATTACCTTTGGTTTCTGAACAGAGAAAAAGTTTCAATCTGTGCATATTAAAGAACGCATATGTATGAAAACATAATAGGAATAGTTCACAAGATAAATCAACGCCACGTTTATATTGTATAAATGAATTAATTATTTGAATATTAAATTAGAATGCTACTATGGTTCTGATTCTAAAGAGGTTTTGTCCGGATCGATATTGCCATTATTCCTCCTGTTTTTGGAAGATGACAAGTATTGTCTTTTATGTAGACAAGATGTAAATGTTTCAGTTGCGTTAAAATATCTTAGACGAAGCCAGACCGAGCGAAACATGAAGTATTTCGGTGAAGGGAGGTTAATATATGATTTAGGTATTTTTTTTAATGTTTGAAGTGGAAGCAATGCAACAATTAGAACGTAAAGAAACGAAATTCAATTTTTAAAACCATTTTTGCTTTAGAAAGCAGTAATATCTAATATCATCCGAAATACATTTATTACTAAGATGTTCCATTCTGATTTGCATTTTATTTTATGAAACGAAGAAAATCTCTTTTGAAAAATGAATTTAGTTTCGTTAAATTTGATTATTAATGCTCCCCCCTTACTCTGTCACGAATAAGGTTCTACATTTTTAAGTGATTACTTGTAGACATTCTGAAAAACTTGGCAAAAGGAGAAAACAAAAACACACAAAAAAACAAATAATAATAATAATAATAATAATAATAATAATAATAATAATAATAATAATAAATCACCGATCCCCCCAAAAAAAAGTGATATCAAAAGGCCGAGAAGGGTCAATAAGGACTGAAAGACCGAGGAGCGAGCGCCAACCAGACCTCGGCTGCACAAGCGCAAAGAGAACTGGAATCTTGGGGAGGCTGAGTGCCACTCAGATTCCAGTATAAACCAATGGCCACTACCAGCGAGAAATCAATGGTAAGCGGGTGTTGCGATGATGCAAATTCATTTGCAAATTCTATCGAAGGAGGTGGAGAGGGCTGGACGTCTGGGGAGACTTGGTGTCACTCAGCTTCCAGAGAATACCACAGGTTTCCAATCAGATCGTTTGTTGACTTGTGTGAAAGCTCCATGTGAGCCAATAATAATAATAATAATAATAATAATAATAATAATAATAATAATAATAATAATAATAATATTTCTCACTTTTATATTTTAGGAGATATGCTCAGTTTCGTTGAACTAAAAAGTTTATTATTAATTCTACATCCGTAATCGCTTGAAACAATGAGACCATAAAAACCACGCGTAACCGCTTAAAAATGGGACCCTTCTACAGAAAATGCACAAGATTTGCCTCTAATGCACTCCTGAAAAAAATTTGTTCACTACTCTAAAACCCCCAAATAGATTGGAAATAAGGGGATCATTTTAAATTATATTTATATGCGAAAATTTCTTCCTTAAGCAAAGTTTTTTTCCCAGAGAGTTCACAAATAGTAAAAAACAGTAGAATCTCAAATTTATTGATTTATTTCTGTGGGGGTTTATTTAATAAAGTCATTTTCTTACGTACTAACAAATAATAAAAAAAACTGCTAGTGTAATGGTTATTTTAAAAACTACATAATTTCATAACGTATTATTTGGATTCCTCTGACTACTGTTCTTATCTTGAGTGTAATTTTCACAACGTTTCGGTCGATGTAACCTCCGACGTCCTTTCAGAGGTATCTTGTCGAACTCGAGAATGTTTCTGTCAAACTCGGGAATTTAGACGGAGTTTCGAGGTGAATTCTTTATTTACTTCGCAGGGATAGCATGCTCTTCTTCCGTCAGCAATGACTGGATAAAGGTCCTAAGTAATTCGGAATTGGTTAGAGTACTTAGAAAAATCAATTGCAAAAAGTAATATTCTCCTGAAGGTTGAAGGTTCAATCCTCAGTCACTGAAGAAAGCCGGGGGTTACATCGACCGAAACATTGTGAAAATCACACTCAAGATGAAAACAATGGTCCGATGAATCCAAATAATACGAATCCTCATAAAAAATTCAGAAACGTCATAGTTTCTTAACATTTTTCATTTCATTTTCTTTAATTATTTTAAATAAAATATATCATGTATGTTTCAGCGTCTTAAATTCTCTCTTAAAAACGCGATCATATACGATCATATATGTGAAAATGACATTTGAATTTAAAATGTAGTAAAAATATTTTATATGCATTTATAAAGATATAAGATCAATTCTTTTTAAGAGAACATTTTACATACTTACTCTATTAAGTTGTACATTTTAATCTCTCGTACGTCGTATATACTTTTGTAATATTAAGAAAATACATTTAAAAATTGGATATATGATCAAATCATGATGGTATTATTTTGGGTTTACTTTGTTACTATTATATAATTTTAAAACTGTAACTGTTATTATCGTATGCAATAACAGTTTTATTATTAAATCGACTTAATGGCGTTGAACATGTAAAAAACCTCTTTCAGCATGTCGACCATGCGTTGATTAAAACACAAATCTGGTTTCATAACAATTTAAACGTTTAAACATTTTTTAAATACATTCTTCACTGTGGTATTATTTGTTTAATTTTTTTATGTAACGTAGAAAATTATATGAAATTTCCACTTATTGATATTTCAATTATTATATGAACTTATCCGATAATATCTAAGGTGGAATTGAAAGAAGATTGCAATGGTATTTTGAAATTCATTGAACTCATATTCTAATCAAAGCGACAAAGAACTTTCTTCTCATGTTTAACTAACGTCAAACACGATTTCCACGAGTGAGTTTTTTTTCAAGAACCTTTCATCTATGGAATAAATTGCCAGTCGACTTCTTCAACGCAGACCACAATATAATCGTCTGAAAATCTAATATCAACTAATACTTGCCATAAACCATCCTAACAAATCATCAAATTGTCTTCATTTCACTCATTATTGTCAATCCTCATATCTTTTATCTTCCAAATCACAATTCACCATTTTTATTAAACTTTATTGCCCAGTGGCATTTTGTCTAGATAATTAGTGACTCATTAGTAGGGCTGTGATAACAGAATTTTTTTTTTATTGTTTTGACTCTTAAGTATATCGGTTAATATCTTATATGTTTTTATATAGACTGATGAATCGGTTGATTAACTGCGTCTAACTGTGTCGGATATATACTCGAGAGTCAAAATAATAAAAAGAATATGCTGTTGCCACAACTCTAGTCATTAGCAATAAAACAAGTAGAAAAGTTAAAGTTATGCAGATAGTTTTGAAACTTTAACACGCTGTTTATTTACACATACTTATATTAAAAACGAAGACAGATGTTTCCTGGTTTTATGAATAAGTGTAAAATCCTGATAAAACTAATATTAATCTGAAAATGAACTTCCTCAATAACGAGACCAAGAAAACAGAAAATAAAAAAATAAGGAAAATCAAAATGAAGGAAACAAAAAAGCGTAAAGGATATGGAAATATGAATGCAGTCAGCATTACCGAACATATTCGATGTCGTTGCTGGGTAACCTTTAATGGGCATTGTCAGCGTTAAGGAAATCTCTTCGCTCTGACTCTGTAGCGAGGCCAAGCGTGCAAGGTTATGCTGCGTTTGTAAGCAAAGACTTTGGAGGGCCGTTCCATAAAGGCCTTTTCTTCGGGGAAAAAAATCTGCATCAGTCGAGGGCCAAAGTTCTGGTGCTAGGTTCCAAGTTACGTTCTTTTTTGGTCGCTGGTCAAATTCACTGGAATTGCGGAAAGCCGATCGATTCTGCATTCTGTAAAGAAAATGTGCAAATTATGTGAAAACAGTTAAAATTAGCGATAAAAAAAGGTGGCTTTAATCACGAGTAAATGAAATAGTATCACTTATGTACCTATCTATTATTATACCAAAGTTGAGTGAATCAAAGTCTATTTCACAAATGTTTACCCTAAAGACAAACATAGATTCTAAAAATATACCTCAGTTTGGGGATTGAGCTATACTTCTTATTAGCCATAATTTCCATCTAAACAACGCAACCATTACTCAATTAGTCATTTGTTCGTTTTTCTCACCCCCTTTCACACTGTGTTGATTCACTAAGTCTAATATATTTTTTATATTTCTATATAAGCATTTAGAGCTAGAGAAAGAGTCAATCTCTTTTTTCAATATTTTTCGTTATTACTTTGCTTTGCCATTTAACTAACATAGTGTTATCGTACATAGTGTAAACAAGTACGAAATCAAATAACAAAATGACGTCTCTTGATTTCTGTGTCCATAAGAATAATGCAAAAATACTATTTATAATATTTATGTATGCTAGATGTCTTAATCAACGCCCCACAATTTATTATAGTGTGAAAAAAAACAATTTGCGGATAATCTATTCTAACACACACACACACACACACACACACACACACACACACACACACACACACACACACACACACACACACACACACACACGCGTACGCGCGTATTAATTTAACGTTTTTTATGTTGCTTTATAAAAGGAATTCCAGTAATAATTTTTCTATCCAAAGTAGATCGAAATAATAATTAATAACAGCCTACAACAACTAAATGTCCGTGTATGTATTTCGTAAGTTTAGCGAATACGTGCATATCTTGTCTACAAGAAAATATCTTTTTCGTAGAATATATTCATTTTAATATGAATATGTAATGCGTTACTTTCTGATTTTCTTCCGTGGTGCAACAGAGAAAAAAACGTAGTTGATTTATTTTAACTTTTCTCCTTTCACCATCAACAATAGGATCCCCACTTTACCTAAGTTAAAATGAACAATTGCTTTGATAAGCCCTAGGAGTGACTTCCACGTCAGACTTGAAATGTCTTACATGAAATTTGTTGCTAAAGTCAATGGAAAATATGGTTTGGTCATTCTACCATTCCAGGAATATCCCATTTTTAACGCAATCCTCTACCTGTATAAGAATTAGGCACGTCCTAGGATGGGGTACGTTTGTTATATATGGTAGGTGTTCCAATATAGCATTTTCTTGCCTCGAATGTAGAAACAGACTTCGAAATGTAGTGGGGTGTCTTCTCCTCGTCCCTACAACATCGTTCTAACAGAATAGACATTTCTAGTTTTTCTCTGCTCTATCGTTATTTCCATGTGAGGTGGCCCAAAGACTTAAAATCTTCTCTGTAAAACATTCGCAGCAAAACTCGTCTAGTTACAACCATTGTAAACCATTTTCCTTTTTCTGTGTAGCTAAAACTAAACGAAACTTCCATGAACAAAGTTTGTTTCCAATAACTACCTGTTTCTGAAAGACAATACCACGGCCTGCTTCCCCACATTGTTGTTGTCAATTTAAGCCGTCCTCTTAAAAATCAAATTCTGCCCTATTTTAACCATTGTCTTCAATCTTCAAGGTGTTGTCTATAAACCCTTGCCCTCAAGTAGTATTTCAGTGTCGATAAGTGGTGACTCATTAATACAAAAAGTAGAAATGTTTAAATTTGTGCATTTATGATTTAATAGAAAACCATTTAGAATATTATGTCTTCATGTAAAACACGTTTCTATACCGAGTCATTAGTGATTATGATTTTCTTCCGATCTAGAGCACATGGGGCAATGTGAAACACTATAAAACGAGTTAAAATTTCCGTATTTCAACTAACTGACCTTTCATATTACTCACAGACAATAATAGACTCAGGGTAGTAAAATTATGAAATAACACTTGAAATCAAACAAAACACCGTATGTCACGAAGCTTTGCCGATATTACTTGATTGATGGAAAAAAAGTTAATGTTGTTTATTACAGAGGTCGTCTTATAATCCGATAAGCGAATGCTCGTACGTTGTTCTTGATGAAAAAGTAAAATGAAATATACGATGTTGCTAAGGTTTCAAATTGACTCTCTGAAGAATAAAACCTTGACTTTTAAGAATCTATTAAATACAAATCTATTGGTAATGCCTTTATATCTATTATTATTATTATTATTATTATTATTATTATTATTATTATTATTATTATTATTATTATTGGTCCACATGGAGCTTTCACACAAGTCATCAAAGATTTGATGGAAAAACCTGTGGTTCTCCCTGGAAGCTGAGTGACAACAAGTCTCACCAGACGTCGAGCACTCTCCACCTCCTTCGATAGCATTTGCAAGTAAATTTGCATTATCGCAACAGCCTCTCACCATTGATTATTCGCTGGCAGCGGCCATTGGTCTATGCTGGAATTTGAATGGCACTGAGCTTCCCCAAGGTCCCAATTTTCTTCGTGCTTGTTCAGCGGAGGTCTGGTCAGCGCTCTCTTCTCGGTCTTTCCATCCTCCTTGGCCCTTCTCGGCTATTTGGTATCACACTTTTGGAGGGAGGGAAACGGTGGTGGGAGAATGAGAGTGGATGCGTGATGGGGATGTAGAACTTGTTGATATGCAGTTTCAGTGTTCTTCATCCCTGTAACGCGTCTTCCTGTTTTGCCTCTGCAGCAGTTTGTCTGGCTCACGCATGTGGTTCATGTGTATTATTCTCCGCATTCAAGGGGTTTCCTTAATATTTCAGCCCTTTTCATTATCGTTAGTCGTTGTATCTTTGATTTCAATATCTCCCATTTTTTTTTCAAAGTTTTTTTCGGAATTGTTCCGAGTGCTCCTACTATCATAGGTATTATTTTGATTTTCTTCATCATCCAAATCCCTTTTAACTCTCTGGCTAGCTCTGTGTATTTGCTCCGTTTCTCCTTTTCTTTCATACTCACCTTGTGGTCAGCTGAGACATCAAAATCTATGATCTGACAGGATTTTTCTTTCTTGTTAATTATTATGATATCTGGTCTTCTTGCTTGGATGGGTTTGTCCGACTGTATGTCCATGTCCCATAGGATTTTGTGATTCTCGTTTTCGAGTACTGTTGCAGGCTTATGCTTGTACCATTTGTCTGTACGTTCAAAATGAGTTGTTTGCATGATTCCCAGTGTACTTGTCATGCCTGTTTTTGTATTCTTTTTGGCCAATTTGCTGCATTCACTTACTATATGGTTTATCGTTTCGTCTCTTTGTCCACAGAGTCTGCATTTGAAGTTTTCTCATGTTTTATCGATCTTTACTTTGATATGGTTGGTTCTTATCGAGTTATCTTGTGCTGCAGTTATTAGGAATTCAATTTCCCGATTTACATGTCCTTTTCGCATCCACGCCCAAGTGTTTTCGTTATTCTCATCTTTTGTCATTCTTATGACTCTTCCGTGTACCTGTTTCTCTTCCCGTTTTCCGTTTTTCTTTTCTTGTTTTGTCATTTGTCTCTCTGTTTTCTGTTTAAAAAAATTCTTTTCAGTGTCTCTTGCTGCCATACTTATCCTTCAGTATTTTGTATTATGTATTTTTCTAGTTCTTTTTTTGTGTCATTCACACAATCTTCTATGCTGACCAGTGCTCTGCCGCCGCCTTTCCTTTACACGTAATAATGTCAATATCATCCTTTGGGTGTAGTGCATTGTGCATGGTCATGAGTTTCCTGGTTTCTGATGGAGCTGTCCCAGTTCTTCTTTTGTCCACCCTATAAATGGTCCGGAGCATCTTACTAGTGATACTACCCATCTTTTATTAGGTTTCTGCTATATAATTTCATTTCCAGGAGTTTTCTTGTTCTCATGAGGTATTCCTTTCCAATTCCCTCTTTCATTTCTGTTGCTTTGATGATGTCGGCTTCCAGAATCCCCAAGTATTTATAGTCGTCTTGTTTTCCTAGTGCCCTCATCTCCGTTTGGTTTTGTAGTTCTATGCCTTCTGTCGTTTCCAGTTTTCCCTTTTTTATAACTAGTAGTGCGCACTTTCCATTCCATATTCCATTTGGATATCCTGGCTGTAGATCCTGGTAGTGTTAATTAGTATCTCTAGCTCCCTTTTGGTTATTGCAAAAAGATTCAAATCGTCCCTGTACATCAGGTGGTTCATGTTTTCTCTGTATTAGAGAACTTGTATCCGGCTTGGCACTTTCTCAGAATACTGTTCAGGGGCATCACGCTACGATGAACAGTAATGGTGATAGAGAGTCTCCTTGGAAGATGTCTCTTTGTATGTTAATTTCTGTTATGTGTTGTCCATCAGCTGTCAATTCCAGTCTCCATGTTCTCATTGCATTTTTTTTATTATATTGGTGGTATTTTATACATTTTTAAATATTCTATTATCCATGCTTGTGGGATCCTGTCGTACGCTATTTTTTTTGCAGTCGACCATGCCATGCTAAATTCTTTTACCTCCTTTAGGATCTTTTGATCTATATATAGCAGATCAAGTGTTCTTTTTCCTTTTTGGCATCCTTTCTGTTCCTTGGGGAGGAGTCCACGATTATTCAGGGAGTGGTAGATTTGTTCCCTCAGTTGTGCTGTCAGTATTTTCCACATAGTGGGTAAGCACGCGATCGACCTATAGTTGCTGGGGACGGTTCCTTTCTCTGTGTACTTCTGTAGCAGTGTAGTTCTACCTTTTGTCATCCAATCTGGCACGCTTGCTTCCTGTATACGTCTTCTCAGGTTCTGGGCTAGCCTTTCGTGTAGTGTAAGGTTGTGAATTTATTATTATTATTATTATTATTATTATTATTATTATTATTATTATTATTATTATTTACGAAAAATTCTTGCACGAATGATATTCAGTGATTGTGCAGTGATAAGAACAGGTGATGTTCCCTGGAATCTTAATGATAAGAAATATAAGATTTTTATTAAATAATCTTTATCATTTGTCGCTGATCTGTTGTTGATTTTATTTGGAATCTGAGTAAGAATAAGCAAGCCAGGATTACAGTACAATCTAAGTACCTTTAGGGAAAGGAATATTAATGCTCCCTAATCCAATCTCTCACCACACTCTAATCAATCACGATCAATTTCTGTACCACATACAGTTTCATTTTTGGAGTAAATAAGATCAGATTATATTTTATATCTGCCTTGGCAGTTTCAGTTCCATTTGTTTCGTACTATGTTCTGTTTATGTTTGCAGTTGTGATTAACAGTTTTATAATATTTGATTTTACCTGCAATTTATCGCCGTTATCTGTTTATGTGAGTTAGTTTCTGCTATTGAGAAATTTTCTTAATAACCTTGGTCGTTATAATTACTGCCTTGTATTGTATGGTCTCAATACTCCCGTTAAGTTGAAATTTCTGCTAATCTAATTGCTAGTACTCATACAATTCTTGGAAGGACAGTAGTTTTCTTCTTCCATATTGATTTTCAACTCTCAGGCAAACTCCATATAGTCACTTTTTTCTGTCTCCTTCATATTTACTCTATGAATTGCTTGGATGGCGCGATATATTATTTGTCAGGTTTTTTTTACTCTCCACTTCTAATAATCTTGCACGGATTTACATGTCATAAAGGACCCGATTATTATGTGAATTTATTATTTACTCATTAGAAGTTACAAACACGAGTTATTGTCAGTCGTGTCACATTAGAAACAAAAAAGGGTGACCCCCCCTGAGTATGGGTTTCCATATATTTCCAGTGTTTTTCTTTTCTCTATAACCGTTGAAAATAATTTTATGTTCTCCCAACAAGCATTCTGACATTTGTTTTTCGATATAAGTTTTCTCTGGAATTTGAGTCTAATAAAATTCGACAAGATTCCAGTACTCTCTGTGTAATTAACGTGGAGGTCTGAATAGTGCTTTGATTTTTCATTCCTCTTTGATATTTCACGCCCATTTTTTTTGGGACTAAAAAGTCATGGGTGCCACCATATTTGCGCATGAGAGAAAAAAGGGAGGGAAAACAGAGGGAAAGGGAGAGAGAGAAAGAGAGAGAGAGAAAGAAAGAAAGAGAGAGAGAGAGAGAGAGAGAGAGAGAGGTGGATCTATATATGTTTTAATATTCGTCGGTCCAAATGAGATATTCATATATCAACAATATCTGAAAGCTATATAATAGTTTTAACACGTTTAAAAAGCAGTTCTTGACAAGACAAAGAAATGTTAACATACTACTCACGAACTTTGACCTTTTAAACAGATAATATACACAGAGATAAACATGCAATTGATTACCGTGATTTAAACCAACGTTTATTTCTTAAGATTCAAAAAAGAAAACCTACAAAATTCCTGTGAAGTCATTCTAATCAATATGCACTGGTCGAACTTTTTACATTTACAGTCAAGTGCTATTAATAAATGTTTGTCTTTTGATGTCTTCGCTTGACATTTCTTTTCGTTTTTATGTTTTGCCGCTTGTTTCATATTGGTAAGTAATTTTGAGCTGTACAAGAGAGAGAGAGAGAGGGAGGGAGAGAGGGAGAGAGAGAGAGAAGCAATTTATCTTATCCGTGTACTTATTAACTTATGTTACGGGGACGTGAGTTGGAGGGGGAGATTTGCAACGTGAGTTAATTCACAAGTTCAGAAATCATGAGAAGTAAGGTATGATGTCAAAGAAGTAAAAAAAAAGCGGATGAAGGAGAAGTTGGAACAGTAAACTAAAGAAAAAAATATACGGATGCAGATAGGAATAAAAAGCAGGAGGTTGTAATGAAATCGGGAAAAATAAAAGAGAAATGTGAGAGAATAATATAATTCAATCCAGTAATAATAATAATAATAATAATGATAATAATAATAATAATAATAATAATAATAATAATAATAATCATCATCATCATCATCATAATCACAGAAAACCAAAGAAGGAACAGAGAATGAAATCAGCAAAGCAACTCTCAAGACAACCCTACAAAAAATGGCTAACTGGAGAGCACCAGGTCATGACGGATTGCGTGCCTATTGGTTAAATGAAATTCACAACACTACATAAAAGGCTGCAAAGATATATCCACGAATCACATGAACCAGAATGGATGACCAAATGTAGAACCACACTGGTAAAAATAGACATAGAGGAAGAGACCATCCTCAGCAACTACAGGCCTATAACCTGTTTACCTACAATGTGGAAAATACTAACTGCACAACTGAGGGACCAACTTATAACCCCCTTCACAACCGCGTAACAGAGGACGAGAAACTGTTTGCAAAAACAAACACAGGACTAGATACACTAATAAACACAACCAGAACCTTCAATTAGTACATCCAAATAGAATTCATTATGGAAAAGTGCGCACTGCTGATCATGAGAATGGGAAAACTGGTAGCAACAGAAGGCCTGGTACTGTCTCATTAAACAGAGGTGAGGGCACTAGGTGAACATGATAGCACAAATACTTGGGAGTTCTGGAACAACAGAAATGAAAGAGAAAATTGGAAAGGAATACCTAAGAAGAACAAGAAAACTAAAAATAGACACGATCAAGTGGGTAAGGCAGTATATTGACAATTATGCAGACAATTACAGCTTGTACATACAGAAAATTTGTACAAGCACTAACCTGCAGCAGTACTGGAAAAGGAAAGTCACAATATCCTATGGGACAGGGATATTCTTTTTACATGAAAGTCACCACTTATCAAGGCCCTGAGGCCACTCAAGGATAAAGGTTATTGCGTGTACAGTAATCAATGCGATAATATCGTAGTAATCGTTAGTAATGGAGATCTGATAAAGTGTCTTACTTAAGGGGGCGGTTCATCAGGAATTTGTTTATGTTGGACTTGAAGGCATCCAAGTTGTAGTCAGGTGGGAAACAAGCAAACGGAAGAGAGTTCCACAGGCGTGCACTTCTAAGAAACAAACGAATAAACCCATCTAAGCATGATAGTTAAAAAAAAGGAAAAGTCCTGCCTGATTATAGATTTTGCCGTTCAGCAGTCCACAGAATGAAGATCAAGTAGACTGAGAAGCGACGCAAATACATGAAACCAGTCAGAGCTGCAAGGATCTGGAAAATGAAAAAAGTTAAAATAACATCACTAATAATACGAGCGCTAGGAACAATACCGAAAAACCTTGAAAAAAGAAAGGGAAAGATTGGAATCAGAGAGATGGCTGGGAAGATACAACGGATAAAAGTAACAGAAAATTGCAGAAATATTAAGGAAAACCCTTGAATATTGTAACTTACACCACACTTGAACTACAGACACAAACTGGACACAGAAACGGCTACAGATGTAAAACACAAAGAAACACTACATGGAATCATGAAAAGGTATAATTGTAAGGTACCCTCATGCGGCCCTGCGTTCCGGCCACCTCCTTTTTTGTGTGTATGTCACCATAAACTGGCACCACACCAAATAAGTGCCAAGAAAGATGGAAAGACCGAGGAGAGAAAGCGCTAGCTAGACTTCCACTGGGAGTATGCAAATGGGACTGGGACCTTGGGGAGGCTTATTGCCACCCAAATCCCCCTGCAGACTAATGGTCACTGCCAACGAGAAATTAATTGTAAGCGGCTGTTGCGATAACGCAAATTCTTTTGCAAAGGTTATCGAAAAAGGCGGAGAGTACTGGAATTCTGGGGTGTCTTAAAGAGAAGTATTTGATGATGGCCCGTGTAACTAATCTTAATGAGTAAATGACGTTAAATTTGAACTCAACCTCAGATCAAAAGTCTCAAACTCAAATCCAACTGTTCTCTTCTCTCTGCACTTTCCACACTGACACCCACCACACTGACACCCAAAATAAAGAAGACGGCTCTTTTATAGAGAAACCCAATCACATCTCATTTGCATACCCCCTCCCCCTCTCGTCACATCACGTGATTTTCGGTCCATATATACCAGAGGGCGGCCATTTTTCTTTTCTCTTTTTTTTTCTTTTCTAACACGAGCCGCACGATACATGAGGTAAGGTTCTTTTACTTTTAACGACAGTAAATAATAGTATCCTTTAGAACTAGACATCTGGTGGCACTAACCGTCGGGCTATCATAACATAAGTCCGTGAAGGGTCAAGAAACATGGAAACATTAACCAGACCTGGAAAACTGTGAAGATCGGGAGATTTAACACTTAACTTCCAGCGGAGACTAACAGTCGTTGCCAGAAATCAACAGTAAAGTGCTATTGAGATAACGTAAATGTTTAGCAAAGGTTTTCGAAAAAGGTATAACTACTGAAAATCTTGTTGTCACTCAGAATACAGGAATAACACTTGTTTGTAGCAGTCATTGTCAGTGATCAATAATATATAATGACTTCCGTAAAAAAAGCATCAAATGTCCAACATCTAATATTAGCAAGGAGACCAGGAAGAGTTTTGAAATCGTTGTCAAAATGGCAAAAGAGTAATTTGAATTAAATAGTTTATTGATAATGAAAACAGCTACATAGAAACACAGACGCACATGAACGCACAATACACACATTATATATAATTGAGTAAGTATATTGTTAGCATGAACTAAAAGCAATATTTCTCTAAACGTGCTGAATACGTGTGTAGAACTTTTACATAATAAAAATTATTTTAAGGAAACTACATGAATTGATCAACTTTTTAATATTTTCATGTCTCATTATGACCCATGTTAGTTCATATTACTTAAATTAACTCAGTTAAATGAATTTATTTATATTTGAATTCAAACCAAACTCTTAATCTTAAGTAGATATTATATTACATCATGTCGTCATATCTATCTATCTATCTATCTATCTATCTATCTCTCTCTTTCTATCTATCTATCTATCTATCTATCTATATATATATATATATATATATATATATATATATATATATATGATGATTGCAACGTCTTGTCAGACGACTGCTACTCCCACAGTCACTGAAAGTCCATGAGCCCGAAAATAACCTTTTTTTTTTTAGTCCTGCCAGCGAATTCACACGCTCAAACAGACATGACATTGAATACGGTCCTTGGCATACATACATATATATACATATACACACATACATACCCATAAACATACACAATGCACACATCCATACATCCATACATACACAATACATATAACACATACATACAAACATATACATACACACATGCACACACATATACATATATATGCATACACATATATACTATCATATACATATACATACACACATATACATACATATTCACATACATATACGTACACATGTATGCACATATACATACATACACATAAAGTTACCTACATATACGTGCACATACACATATATGCACCTGTACGCATACATATATATGCATATATACATATACATATACATACACACAAATATATATATACGTATATACATACAAACACACATAAACATGTATACACAATAAATAAATAAAAATATATACACACATACATATATACATACATATACAAATAGGTATACATACACATACACATACACACACTAGTACATATATTAACATACATACATACATACATACACACAGATATGCATATATAGAATGATAGCAGATCAATTATTAAATGCTTCCAGCATTTTAGGGCTACACACATGACACTTTTTCTATCGCCCCGGACAATTTTATAGACAAATGCCTGAGGAAGTATCTATACAAAGATGATGTTACAGAGTTTTAGCTTTGTACGACAGCTAAGTCTCTCTCTCTCGGTTCAAAATGTCGAGATCCAGCAACAAGCATGAGCAAGACAGCAACAAATCAAACTGCAGACCAGCTTAATGCGGGTACTGGTCTCCCGCTTTATGTATTTTTTTTTTAGATCAGAGATTTGCTTCACCTAGAGGGGTTGCCTTAACAGGGCTTTTGGGACTCCTCTCCACCCCACACACATATCGAAATAAAGATATACACAAACACATACAAGCATGCATACAAACAGATGCTCGCAAACATACATACGCAAGAACAAATACACATGACAACATGCACATACACTCATACATTCATAAATACACGCATGTACATACATATGCACACACACGTAAACATACACGTACATGTAGAATATATATGAAGGAGCATTTATCATGACGATGATAATGGTTGTTACGAATAGGTGAATTCAACATGAATAAAAGAGTAAAACAATCCCAAATAGACAGAAGATAGAATAGAGAGACGTTCGCTTCGCCGGTTGTACAGTTTTTAAAATATATATATATATACACACACACACGCACACACGCACACACATTATATAATATCTTTACAAAACCAAAATTCACCAATCCATGGAATATTTTTGCCACATTTGGGCTAGAGCATCTACCACTATTCTCTCACTCTTTGACAGGCCACAAAAAATAGTCTCAAATTTAATAGGTGCCGCACTATCGGCCAGGTCCCAACGTCTGTTTCATTGTCGCAAGCTTGGATTCCTGAGTTTGTTTTTAAGTTACTTTAATGCAATGTTTTCTAAAAGCACCAGTGCCTTCTCGTCGTCCATACTCCCGACTAACCTGATAAGTAAAAAAAATCCCACCTCTTTACTGCTCAGTGGTAAAGAATGATTATCAAAAAAGCAGAAAGTTTTGGAAGTGTCTGTCGGACTAAAACGAAAACCACCAGATGTTGCGAATGAGCTATTGTAAGAATCGTGTAAGAATTTATAGTTAGTAATCATCATCATCATCATCATCATCATCATCATCATCATCATCATCATCATCATCATCATCAAGAACAACAACAATACTAATAATAATTTAATAGTTAGTAATCATCATCATCATCATCATCATCATCATCATCATCATCATCATCATCATCATCATCATCATCATCAAGAACAACAACAATACTAATAATAATTTAAGCATAATTACGTTGTTGCACAGGTTCCAGTTAGATCATCGAAGTTAAGTAACGTTGAGATTGGTCGGTACTAAAATGAGGGAATATTTGAGAGTCTTTTGCAGTGCTATCTCTGGGCCAGTCGACTACACTCTGCTGCAAGGTGCGCAATTGACTCTGAGGTCTTACCACAAATCCTGCATTCTGCAGGAACTTCCTCTCCTAGAACCACTTTTTTGAACAATCGTGTCCCTAATGCTTGCTCTTGTGCTGCACAAACAAAAGCTTCAGTACTCTTAGCCAGATACCCAGCTCTGAGCCATTGCCATCATCTTTCATCAGCCACTTCTGATATATCCTGGAAGAACCTTCCATGCATTTTCTTCATAACCAGTTCCTCTGCCTTTTCTCTGTCCATACGTTTCACATAATCAGCCTTGGTCTCACATACCTCCACTTCATTGGCCACAACCTTAAGCATACACTCCTCACTTCTAACCACATGATCCTTCAATGACATCTCCTCGGTTCTAACACAATCGTTTACACTTTTCAATCCTCTCGCACCGTCTTGCCTCTTTTGATACAGCCTTACTACGCTACCTCGAATGTGAATTATACCAAACATTGCTAAAACTTTTTTTTGGATATCCATGGCATGCAACTCCTTGTCAGATCATTCTAAAATTCCCGCACTGCATCTCAAAACACTGACTGCCCATACATTCACTGCTTTGGTTAGATTTCCTCCATACAGTTTCGACTTTGCAATTAGTTTTCACTCTTCTAAGATACTCCTTCCTGACTTTCTTCTTCATTTCTCTGTTCATAATGCCTACACCCTCCAGCACTCAAAAATACCTATATCCTGTATCTTCTATTTCTTTCATTATTATGAACCTTTACTCCTCTTTTCATCACCAGGACCGCGCATTTACTAATCCCAAACTCCATCCCAATGTCTCCTGAGTATGTCCCCACAAGTTCTACCAGTCTCTCCATTTCCTTTTCCTTTCTAATAATAATAATAATAATAATAATAATAATAATAATAATAATAATAATAATAATAATAATAATAATAAAATAATAATAATAATAAAATAATAATATTAATAATAAAATAATAATATTAATATTAAAATATTAATAATAAAATAATAATATTAAAATAATAATAATAAAATAATAATAATAATAATAAAATAATAATAATAAAAAATAATAATAATAATAAAATAATAATAATAATAAAATAATAATAATAATAATAATCATAAAATAATAATAATAGTAATAAAAAATAATGATAATAAAATTATAATAATAATAAAATAATAATAATAATAATAATAATAGTAATAATAATAAAATATTAATAATATCAAACCTGATGATTATAGAATAAGAAACTAAACTAAACTAAATCTGCAGTAGCGATGAGAGCAAAATAAACACAAAACATAAATTATTTTAGTCCTCACATGTCAAAATAAGGTTACATATTAATTTGATCCACTTAAATATAATACACGCCAAGACGATCATTAGACAAAACGCTGACAGATGAACAAAACAGTCAAGTCTTTGTTTGAGAGGAGTTCGGCTATTGGCGAATGAAAATTGCATCTCGAGATGAAGTAATAAGTAAACGCTACGAACGTAGAAAGTAATTTCAAAGTACGCATTTAGCCTGATGATTTCCTGCCATGCTTCTGTGTTGCTAACTTGTCATGTACGTATTTTCATACGTATCACACGTTAGTTAAAATCAAGCATCAAAATGTCATTAATTCGGACATTTGCGAACACGATTCTTCAATTACAATTCCCTTCTGTATTCGAAGATCTTCCATTTACCTCTACGTATAGTGTCCCAAATATGTTTTTTGAAGAGAAAACTGTATGCATATATGCACACACACACCAGATATATTTATACAATATATAATGCATATATATATATATATATATATATATATATATATATATATATATATATATATATATAAGTATGTTTATAGATGGATCGAAAGTATGAGAAACTGAGACTAAGAAAAAGGGAGAACGTGAACGAAAAAAATGCAAAATAAAGCCAGCGATATATATGTATATATTACATGGAAAAAATGTGAACATAAAAAGTAAGATGGTTAAGATAAAAAAAGTAAGAGGACTAGTTATTAAAACTGGAAAAGAAAAAGACAAGATATCCTCGTAAAAATATAATAAATCTATAAATTAAAATATTGCAGCATGAAGAATTGATTTTATAATGCTAAACTGAATTAAAAAAAATTCTTAATGCTGTTATATTTAAATTATGAATTGTGGTAATCGACAGCCAATCAGAGGAAACCGTCTCTCAGAATAAATCGTATCGATAAAACGTCAATGGTGGGAAGAGTTGCTATGGAAACCAACAGCCTCTGGGTGAATGGGCATTGGAAGATCAGTTGGGGTTTGAAACAAGAATCTCCTTTGACTAAATGTCTATCAGAAGACAAGAATCTGCCCTGGCTGAATGTTCATCGGATAACCAGTCATAGCTTGAAACACAAAAAGCTACCCTGGCTGAATGTTCATAAGAAGGCCAGTCGGGACTTGAAACACCCCTTTGGCTGACTGTTCATCGAGAGACCAGTCGGGGTTTGAAAAACAAGAACCTTTTTTAGCTGGCTGTTCATCGGAAGATCAGTTATAAACTCCTCTGGCTGAATGTTCACAAGAAGATAAGTCGGGACTTAAAAAACAAGAAAGCTCCTTTAGCTAAATCTTCATCGGTAGACCAGCCAGGTCTTGAAACACAAGAAGCTCCTCTAAGTGAATGTTCATAGGAAAACCAGTAGGGGCTTGAAACACAAGCAGCTCCTCCCGCTGAATGTTGGAGAAGTTGCTATAGTAACCAACAGCCATTCACAAGAAACCGTCTCTCATAAGCAATCGTATCTATGAAATGTGAATGTTGAAAAATTTGCTATTGTAACACACAGCCAATAGGAAAATAACGTCGCGTCCTTACATTTTCTGAGAACTTTTAAACACAGTAATTTTATTATAACTTTTGTTTTATGAACAAAAATTGAAATTTCTTTTTCCAAAATTTAGCTTAGAAGATGGCCTTATAAACTATAAAATTGTTATAGAAGATGGCCTTATGAACTATAAAATTGTTATAGAAGATGGCCTTATAAACTATAAAATTGTTATAGAAGATGGCCTTATGAACTATAAAATTGTTTGTAATTCAATCGCAAAATGAGTGAGTGGTAAAGCTTTGAAGTAGTTCTAAATAAATAAAACTAACACTTAACTATATATTCAAACACTACCGTGTTAGAATGATATATAAATCCAGTAAGTGATATATATATATATATATATATATATATATATATATATATATATATATATATATATGTATATATATAGTAAGTTATGAAAATATATAGGCCTGACTAATTCTCACGAGAATAAAACGCGGAATATTCTGTGTAGCTTAATTGCCATATACATTTTCATAACTTATTACCTAGCCCTACCATTGTTGAAGTAAATACTGAAAATTACGCAAAAAATTATATCTTCGTATGTTAGTTTATGTTATTAAATGAAATAGTCATATATATATATATATATATATATATATATATATATATATATATATATGACTATTTCATTAATAACATAAACTAATAAATAAGTTTATGTTATTAAATCAAAAAGTGAATTTCTATTCATGTAGGTTGTGATTTTATTCAATTTACGTATATATATATATATATATATATATATATATATATATATATACATATATATATATATATAAGAAATGTAAAAATACCAGCGGTGGTTGACGTTATGTTTTGAGAAAAATAGAAAAACCGAATGAAATTATTAAAATAATCAACGTTTCGTCCTTATTTCAGAGGACATCTTCAGGATATTTAAAGTAAAAATGCAAGAAAAGAAAAAGTCATAGATCGTACGAAAAAGAGAACAGTTTTTGAATCCTACCCATGTCGGGAAGGACAAACATATGTGTGCGTATGGGAAGGTTGGGTTGTTCGATGTCTACATATACACTTTTAAAAATGCGTTAAAATAAATATGTACATTTTTTTTCTTCTCCTGTAAACTTATTAATTTTGTTGAAATATTTAAGGAAAAACGGTTAGCCAGGATCTGTTTTGATATTTTGTTCTTTGATTATTATTTTCCATATGCTAGGGGTTAAATGGTAGAAGCCTTTTCTTTGCGTAATAGTATTAGTATTCAATATTAATGCTGATTCTAAAAGTCTTCTTTTAGCTCTATTTATCACGTATTTAATAATTTTCGCTTGATCTAAATTAAATGAGTGATCGTGTTCTGCACAATGGCAAAAGAGTGCATTTAGGGCGTTACCATTCCTTATATCTCTTCTGTGTTCGTTAAGTCTTAATTTCAATTTTCGCTGTGTTTCACCTATGTACGCTTGTTGACAGTTGTTACATTGGATGGAATATATACCAGCATCGGATGTGAGGATTTTGGGAGAGTGCTTGGTAGTTTTTAATGTCTGTTTTTATTGTTGAGGAAGTTGTTTGTATCAAGTGAAAACGAAGTCTATTAAGAGTGTCGTAGATTTTTGTATTTTTGGTGTGGGTGGGAATGAAAAGATGTCTGTTTAATAGTGAGGTATTTGTTTTATTTTTCTGTCTGTTTATGTTATAGTGTATTTTCGTAGCTTTTTTCTTTGCGTAAGAAATGAAATAGGATGGATACTGTAGTTTTCTTAAAACATTCGTAATATATTGAAATTCATCATTAAGATATTGGGGACTGCATATTCTAAAGGCACGCAAGAAAAAAACAATAATCATGCCAGTCTTTATTTTATCATTGTGGTGCGAGTCGTAATGAATATAATCGTTTTTGTGTGTGGTCTTTCTATGTACTTTGAAACTCAGATCGGTTTCTGATCTGATGAAGAGTATGTCTAGAAAAGCTAGGGAGTGGTCTTGTTCGGATTCATGTGTAAATTTTATAGATGGTTCCACTGAATTTAATTTATTTCTAATTTGTTCTATTTGTGTGTTTTTAGGGAGAAAAATAAGAATGTCATCTATATATCTAAAATATGTGGAGTTTTTAGGAAGTCTGTGTTTAAAAGAGTTGGTTTCTAAGAATTTTAAGAATAAGCAGGCTAGTACACCACTAAGGGGGTTACCCATAGGGAGTCCAAATTTCTGTCTGTAGTAAGAATTATTAAACTGAAAGTAGGTTCTATCAGTGATGAGTTTTATGATTTGTATTAGTGTATCTGAGGAAAAAGGTAGGTCGGCTTTAATTTTGATTAAGTGCTTGTGGAGTAGAGTAAGGCATTTTTTAAATGGGAATATTGGTGTAGAGGGAAATTATGTCTAAACTGTGCATGGTTTTATTTTGTATGTCCATATTTTTTATTCTATTTAGGAGGTCACCAGAGTTTTTGATATGTGAAGTGCTGATGGTGCCCATTAGTGGAGTTAAAATTTGGGCAATAGCTCGTGCTAATTTATGGGTGACGCTTCCGATGTTAGATACTATAGGTCTCATAGGGACGTTCTCTTTATGTATTTTTGGGAGGCCGCATAATATAGGAATAGTTAAATACGTATAATAATAGAAATAATGGGAGGCCGTATAATATAGGAATAGTTAAATACGTGATAAATAGAGCTAAAAGAAGACTTTTAGAATCAGCATTAATATTGAATACTAATACTATTACGCAAATAAAAGGCTTCTACCATTTAACCCCTAGCATAGGGAAAATAATAATCAAAGAACAAAATATCAAAACAGATCCTGGCTAACCGTTTTTCCTTAAATATTTCAACAAAATTAATAAGTTTACAGGAGAAGAAAAAAAATGTACATATTTATTTTAACACATTTTTAAAAGTGTATATATAGACATCGAACAACCCAACCTTCCCATACGCACACATATGTTTGTCCTTCCCGACATGGGTAGGATTCAAAAACTGTTCTCTTTTTCGTACGATCTATGACTTTTTCTTTTCTTGCATTTTTACTTCAAATATCCTGAAGATGTCCTCTGAAATAAGGACGAAACGTTGATTATTTTAATAATTTCATTCGGTTTTTCTATTTTTCTCAAAACATATATATATATATATATATATATATATATATATATATATATATATATATATATATGATTACTTCATTTGAGCAATAAAATAAACCTAGAACCCCATCCTCCTACGTAGATCCCTACTACCATGTCTCCTCCAACATCAGGGGTCTACGTTCTAACCTTCCAGAGGTTGAAACCCAATTACAGGAGACGAAACCTGACATATTCTTTCTAAGCGAAACTGGAATAGGGCCGACCACCTACCTAGATGAATTCATAATTAACGGATACTCTAACAACATCTAAATCTGACCCCCAAGATCGCCACGGGCATGGAATATGTGCCTACATTAAAGATGGCTTCCCGTGTGGCAGGGATACCTCCAGAGAAGACCCTAATCTACCTTATATGTGCTTCCGGGTTGCACTTGCTTACACCATCGCATTTATATTTGCCCTTAATCGCTCCCACAACAGCGGAGTTACTGTCTTTAAGAGTATATCAGAGGAAATTGACCACATCCTGTCTGCTCATCCTTCGGCTTACATTCACATTTGCGATGACTTCTATGTCCATAATGTGGAATGGCTGACCCACTCAAATAAGACTGATGATGAGGGGAGGTTCTGTCAGATTGTTGCGAGCCCACCCGTGTGCCCGATACTACCGGTCAGTACACAAGCCTTCTAGACCTTTTTCTATCCACTTTCCCTGAGCTATGCTCATGTTCCGTTCTATCTCCTCTGCGATCCTCCGGCCACTCCGTTGTAGCAGTTAAAATAAAAATGAAATATAATAAATCTACAGACGTACCTCTCCACCGTACTGTATACCGATACTCTATGGCGGACTGGCATAGCTTTCGCACATTCATATCTGATCTACCTCTGCATTCCATGTTTAAAAAGGATGTGTCCTCTATAGTATCCTGACCGAATGGTTAATTATAGGCATAGACCAATTCATACCATCCAAAAAATTCCAACAAAAACCTAACAGCCAGCTATGGTTCTCCCCTGAATGTGCTGCTGCCATCGCACACAAAAATCACTTTTTCCATAGCTACCAACGTAATAGATGCACTGAAACTAAAGCTGCTTTCAGGGCCGCCAGCAACCAATGTAAAAGAGTAATAAAAAATGCAGGAGAACTATATGCTCAATCCGTTAAATCCAAAGTAGCTGAGCAGCGGCTTATCCCACCAGTTCTGGCAAATAGCAAATAGGATCCTCAACAGAAACGTGCGTTCTATCCCAACCATTATCAATGGACCAGAGATCATCTCGACAGCATCAGACAAGGCCAAACTATTTGCCAAGAACTTTGCGGCAAATTCTACCCTGTGCGACGAAGGCTATCAACTCCCCGTATTCCCCCCTATAACAGACAACAAGCTATGCAACACACAAATATCTGTGCGTGAGGTCGCCAAGCTAATCAAGAACCTTGACTCAAGTAAAGCAACTGGTCCTGACGGTATTCCAATTATAGTGTTAAAAAAATTACAACCAGAACTTGCTCACATACTTACGAAACTGTATAAGCGTTGCCTTAAGGAGAAGTGCTTCCCAACACCCTGGAAAACCTCATCAGTATGCCTTGTATTTAAGAAATAAGGTGATAAGTCATCTCCCTCTCAGTACAGACCATTAAGTCTCCTGTGTGTCAGGAGTAAGTTGCTGGAATCCACAATAAATAGAGAAGTAATCAGCCACCTCAACAGAAATAACCTTCTTAGCGACACACAATATGGTTTCCGTTCTGCTAGATCTACAGCAGATGTGCTAACGATTATATCTCATAGGATTAGCGAATCTCTCGACAAAGGCTTTATTTCTAACGCAATTGCTCTTGATATATCAAAGACCTTCGATAAGGGTTGGCATAAAGACCTACTTCACAAGATTTCCAGCTACGGTATAACTGGAAATGTTTTCTCGATAATAAAATCATTTCTCTCTGATAGGCTCATAAGAGTAGTGGTTGATGGTCAGAAATCAAAGGTCCACAGTATTGATGCTGGAGTCCCTTAGGGGTCCATACTGGGCCCAACTCTATTCCTGATCTACATCAATGATCTCCCAAAACACATACTAAAATCTTTCGTTGACATCTATGCTGATGATACGACTATCTATGGCAACACATCAAAGACCGTAAATGATGATGTTCTCTCTGATTCTCTCTCCTCTGATCTTGAGCACGTGGTACAGTGGGGGAAGAGGTGGCTGGTTACCTTTAATGCATCTAAGACCAAGCTCCTATCTCTACATCATAAACGCTCTGATCCCCATCTGTCATCAATTGAAATGGATGGCTCTCGTCTAGGGGAGGCCCCATGTTTTGATAAGCTTCTGAGTTTGACCTTTACTCCTGATCTGAAATGGAACACATACATCAAGTCTGTGGCCAAGGTAGCTGGGAAAATGTTGGGATCCTTCTACCGCTCCAGAAGATATCTCACTAATGATGCAATTCTCTATGTATATAAAAGCCAAATACGCCCAAGGATGGAATACTGCTGTCATATCTGGGCAGGAGCTGATAAAAACAGCCTATCTGCCTTGACAGAGTACAAAATAGACTTCGTGGCTTGGTGGAGGATGCCATTTTCTCTTCCCTGTAACCCCTTTCCCACAGAAGAGACGATGTGAGCCTTCTTTGTTCTATCGTTATTTCCATGGCAAGTGCTCGTCTGAGCTCCATTCTCTGGTCCCCCCTCGCCAATCTTGTTCCAAAAACACCCGGATAACTGAAATAATCGTCAATAATGTTCCCCACTCTTTATCTGTGCCTAAATCAAAACGTAGATTCCATAAACAAAGCTTCTTTCTTAGAATTGCACGCCTGTGGAGCTCTCTGCCGCTTGCCTGTTTCCCTCCCGACCTTAACCCGGATGTCTTCAAGTCCAATACAAACAAATTCCTAATGAACCGCCTCCTTAATTAATGACACTTTATCAATTCTCCAATACTATTATTACACTATCCCATTGATTACTGTACACACAATAACCCTTATCCCGAGTGGCCCTTGGGCCTTGATAAGTGGTGACCTCCATGTAAAAAAAGAAGCAAATTTGAGCATATTTTATTGGATTGAAAATATAGAATATTTTATACCAATTGCCATGAAATATTAGCCATAGAATAGTATTACAACTATTAGACGGCCTTTAAATTTCCATGCAGTTTCGTCCCATAGAACCAAAGATATGAACATTTCAATAGTCAATTTGGTTACAAGTATAGTTATATCGACAGACATGCCACCTTTTTATGACATTTTATTCCAAATCTCAGTGACTATTGATCAGAATTAAAAAAAAAAAAACTTGTTGGAAAGATAATCACTTGAATTGTGTAGTGGGCGATGTGACATTTTACCTTAAGGTCATACATTAAGGGAGTCATCCATAATCCAGAACCAATTTTTGGCACTTTCGTACAGCCAGAAACTGTTTTAATCATAGTCATTTGTTTTCCTAGTTTTACATATCAATTACAAAATATCTGATATTTCCCCCCAAACCTCTGGCCTTGATAGAGAGGAGACTAAAACTTGCTGTTATGGTTTCAAATGATCTAAAATAACAGCAAGGGGAGACTTGATTACAAATATTTCTCATATGTTGTATCTACTCTCTTTGGTTTTTATACACCAAGTACATTTCAAAGTGTATAAAGATTATTTGATACTGGAGATATTCATAATCATACCCTATTTCCAAAAGTATGCATTAATCATCATGCGAAAGGAAATAAAAGCGTAGTCGGTCTTGGGCTTTTGTATCTTATCATCTGTTTTTCTCCCCCACCCCCACTTTTCTTCTCCGGTGAAAATATAAAAAGATTTTCATAAAAATAATTTGCTTTTCTGCCTTTATATCAGTTGGGGTTTTTAGGCTAAGAATGTTAGACTTCGAAAGAAACCGCAGCTGAAACACACATGTAGCCAACAATCTCTGTATAAATTAAAAAGTGTATATATATATATATATATATATATATATATATATATATATATATATATATATATATAAATTTAGGTATTTACATTTTATGATTTTAAATTTTCGAATTAAGAGTTTTCTATTGTTTGAAAACAAAGAACACAATTGCATAAATCTATTACCTTAACCCAGGAGTTTTCGATGCTTATCATCTCAAAATAAAAATATTTGCAAATGTTTTTTATTGGTTTGCACCTTATTTGATAAAAGCAATAAACATAGAAAATTAAATTATTTAAAGTTTTAAAAACATCTTAGATACATAGAATGAGGGAATTGGATATTGAGGCAGAAAAAGGATTTTGTACTTTAAATCCAAAATGAATGCTAAGTCTTGAAATAGAAAATCCTGGATTTTCCACTACCAGGATTTTCCACTATGAGGATTTTCTATCATCAGGCTAAAATATAGAAACATCTATGTAGCGTAATTTTCATAAATATAGTTTTTATAACTTACTACAAAGATCTACTCATGTATTCAGGCATAGTTGAAGTAAATACTGAAAGTTGACACATAAAATATATTTTCTCGTAACATTTTATGTGGATATATTTAATAGTATATATATATATATATATATATATATATATATATATATATATATGTGTGTGTGTGTGTGTGTATGTATGTATGCATGTGGGTGTGTATGTATTAAAAGTAGTTTATGAGGAATACACACGGACAGCTCAATTATTCTATGAAGGACATGATGTATCTATTATTTGCAAAATTATGTTGGTAAAACTTGATAGCTAGGAAAAAGCGAAGATATATTACAGCTTGTGTAGTTGTATTGCATACATGTGTCAAATTACAAACGTGTACGCAACAATACATAACCACACCCACATAATGTATATGCAGGCATACACACTGTATTATATGAGTGTGTGGCTACGTATAGAGGTGAGACACACCTACGCGCGTATGTGCCTATGTAACTTTACACGGATATACGCCTACAACAAAAATGTAACTGAGAATTCTAATCTCATTGCCCTCCAATACACACCAGTGCATTTCAAGATGCACATATAACTACTGCATCCATTTTTATAACTACTCATCCTTCTACATTCTCTTTCAATCAAGAATTTGCCATTTAGCACGTCATCACTACTCTTTCATTACATGATCTAGTTTTTCTATCAGCTACACATATCTATATTTAATGTTAAATTTCTTTAATTCATCTAATTATAATATTTATTGTAAAAATTTCCTCGAAATTAGTTATTTGAACTTTTACGATGCGTTTACACCCTTTTTTACTCCTGATAAAAAACGTGACTAAAACATAAAACTAACCTAGATATAGCTCCATTTTGAACCATTACAGCGAATAAGTAGGCGCAAGAATTCATAATTATCATTTAATAACTAAGGAGTGAATACTAATTGCAAACAAATGTATAAACATATCTCTCTACTATTATATAAAGGTAACTTTGTCTCTGTGTGTGTGTGTAAGTTTGTGTGTCTGTGTGTGAGTTCGTTCCATATGGATTCGAAAACAGCTCGGTCGATATTTATGAAATTCTACACGAATGGCCATTTATATTTCTGGCAGTTTTCTTAGATAGGGTTTCCAATGAAATGTTTTAAATAAATATCAATATCAATAATCGATAATCGAAATAATCTGATGAAGAAGGAACAGGCGATTTTGACCAAAGTTAACACCTTACACAGTCTACCATTACAAGTGCATGTGAGAAGTTTTATTACCATACAAGCCGAAGCGCACAATATATAAAAAAACAATAGGTTCTTTGATATAACAGAGGCACGTTCAAAATGAATGTCTCTGTTTAAAGCATAATTTAAGCCATTATCACTACACAAGCAGAAATGCCGGGCATATAAAATCAACAAGAGATTCATTGATATGACAGAAGCGCGTGCGAAATGAGTATTTTTGTTTAGAGCACAACTGAAACATGATACTTCATTTTTCATTGTAAACATTCATTCAAGCCATTATATATAAAATAATTTTGTAAACTCAACAGTAGGTTCTCCACAATGCCATATAGACTCCAACGTATTCTGGACTAAGTCACTGCAAGGTCCTTTACTAGAGGAAACAATATGTTGATTTGATTGAAAAATGGGCGATTTCATCGATTTTGATGACAACAAAAATCTGTGAGTGTGAAACGTTTGTTGATAATCATTAAATCCCGGGCAACATTCGGTCTATCTGCTAAATCGTCGAGCAGTTTTTGATAAACACATGATTCCTTGTGGATTTACATTTAGGAAACTAAAAATGTACAACTATTCTTATATATATATATATATATATATATATATATATATATATATATATATATATATATATATATAGAGAGAGAGAGAGAGAGAGAGAGAGAGTGTTTCCAAAAAGTCACTGAGGTGTTTGAACTTAGATTCGTTATTTTTGATATCTTTCTATAATTTTAATACAATTTGACTAAGAATGGGAAATCTTGTAAAAAAAAAAAATTCAAAAATTCAAAATTCCAACGATATTCATTTATGAAAAATACCTTCGCATATTTGTGCTCTTTCCAAAATATTATTCATGTTAGAATGCAGAATCTCTGGATTGCGATTTAAGTCCCTTATTTCGTTCCTGATGCTTTGCATCAATTCTTGCAGGGTTTAGAGTTTGACGTTTCGAGGTCTGCCAGTTCGCGGCACGAACATTGCAATCTGCCATCTGCCATGAATAATGTGTTGGAAAGAGCACAAATATGCGACGCTGAAAATGGGCAACATTTAAAAATTTTTCATAAATAAAGATGGTTTGAATTTTGCATTTGTTTAAAACAATTTTCCCAATGTATTTGTCAGATTGTGTTAAAATTACAGAAAGATATTATTTAAAATAAAGAATCTATTTAAGTTCAAAATCCTTCAGTGACTTTTTGGACAGACTCTCTCTCTTTCTCTCCTCTCTCTCTCTCTCTCTCTCTCTCTCTCTCTCTATATATATATATATATATATATATATATATATACATAGAGGGTTAGAAATAAAGAGAGATATGGAGAAGTAAATACAATAATAATAATAATAGAAGGAAAAGGAGAGAGGTACCGAGAAAAGAGATTATACAAAGGAAAATACGGATTACGTGGACGCAAACAAACAACATAAAATGATTCTAGCAAATGCGCATGCGTTGCACGCCGACCTAATGTCAGTTGACTTAAAAAATATGACATAACAAGATTTACGCGTTTGCTGAATGATTGCCAATTGTTTCATCTTTAAAAATATTTATGGATGAAATACAATTTAACTTTTCAATAGCAACAGGAACAATAATAAAACAACAATAGCACAAAATGATAAATTGCAAGGATTTGTTCAAACAGGCAGTGTTCATCGGTGTATTTCTCCTTAGAATTGTGTTACTGTTCAGATTAAAAACATATATTTTTGGATTTTTGCTACATATGCTTGCTGGAAAAAGCCAAGCAAAATCTTTTTAGCTTATTTTATTTATAAAACGAGGATTTAAAATTTCCTTTCCTAACTACGTATTTACTTAAACGTGTTCGACCAGGTTAATAAAAAATACGCGAACATTTATATGTAAAGCAAAGCTGTCTGTATGTATGTGCGTCCCGACATCACAGCCAAACTAACCACAGTTTTATAATCAACATTTTTCTTCTGATGCCCTTATTATTGTCAGAAATTCTGAATTTTTTAATTGTTATTATTCCATATTAGATGTACGAAAAAATACATTAGAAAGTAATATCCCGACATTTTTAACGTTTCTTTTTAGTTTAATTTTTTTAATTACATTTTCACCCCAAACAAGACACATTGCCAATTTGGTGCTACTATCTGGGGCAAGAACTACTGGAGTACTATGTAGGGATTTGGGCAGCAAGATGTCGGTTCGCATTACACTTGAACTTCTGCACGCCAGTACAGTCGGGGAAGCAGGAACCTGGAATGGAATTACAAAGTCTAGCGGTTCTGGGGAAGAAACTACTGGAGTAGAAAGATCTTTTACATCTAGGGATCTCTACTGTGTGGGGGTGGGATTTAGCTGCCTGTCGGGTTTGCGGAGAGTGTTTACGTCGTGGGGGCACAAGTGCTTGCAGTTTGTCAGTTTGTCAGAGCATTCACTATTAAAATACTTGTAGAACAGGCAGAGGGATGCAAAATTTCGTCGATGGGATAGAGGCTGAAGCTTAAATGTCAGTTCAGGGCCTATCAGATTGGCGACTCTTTTTTGAACCTTGTCTAGGAGCGAGTAGCGAGTAGCAGATGCACCAGCCCAAATATGACAGCAATACTCCATACATGGGCGAATGGTGGCCTTATAGAGGTACATGATACTTTCGGGTGTAAGTAGCTTTCTAGCACGGTAGAGAGAGCCTACATTCTTCGCAGCGGCCCTGGCAATGCTTTCAATGTAATTTTTCCAACTCATGTTTCCTGTTAACGTTAGGCTAAGGAGTTTGAAAGATGTACTCTCAGATAAAGAGTCGTTGGCTATTGGTGGTAGAGCAAGTTTCTTGTAATTATTGACGGAAACAAGTTTAGTCTTGGCGGCATTGAACGTGACCATCCATTTTTGTCCCCATTCCACTACAGATTGGAGGTCATCCTCTAGAGTTTCTGTTTTTTATTATTGACCGAGTAAAAACATACTTATTTGATTCTTTAACTTTCTAGTAAGAAAAATAAGTAAACAGATAAAAATTAAGAAAAGATTATTTTCAGTAGATCAACGTACGTATTTCACCTGCATTTTTATTAATAATTTTCCTGATGTTCTTTTTTATTTTAGACAATCAACCTATTTAAGATACACGCGTAGAGGTAAGCAGATGTTTAATGTTCTATTCCAGCATTGAACTCATGAATTATTCAAGTAAAATATTTTCATTTGATTAGTGATCATGGATAAAGAATATACCATTTTTCAGAATTAAAACTTGTTTTTTTCGTTTTTGGTATAGTGTTCCAGTTATTTTCTGTTCGTTATGAATACTAATCATAAATCTGAACACTATATTTTTAATTAGTTTATTGCGATCAAAAGTAACAAAAACAAAAACAAAACAACAAACAGGAACGACTCATCAAGAATTTGTTTACGTTGGACTTGAAGACGACCGTATTGTAGTAAGGTGTTCCAGTTATTTTCTAATTAGTTTATTGCGATCAAAAGTAACAAAAACAAAGACAAAACAACAAACAGAAACGACTCATCAAGAATTTGTTTACGTTGGACTTGAAGACGACCGTATTGTAGTAAGGTGGAAAGCGGGCAAACGGAAGAGAGTTCCACAGGTGTGCAGTTTTAAGAAAGAAGCTTTGTTCATGGAATATACATTTAGGTTTTGGCACAGATAAAGAGGGGGGACTTATTGATAGTGTTTTTAGCTAGACGAGTATTTCTCGTGAAAGTATGGCGAGGGGGTAGCATATATTGGAGCTCAGACGAGCACATGCACTGAAAATAACGATAAAGTAGAAACATGCTCGCAACATCTCTTCTGTGAGAAAAGGTTGCAAGGACCAAAAAAAAAAAAAAAAAGGACCCCAACTCTAATTATTAAAGTATACACGGGGCCCGTTTTTTGGGTCACCCTGTACTAGGCTACGAAGTCTATTCTGAACACTGTCAAGGCAGAATAAGCCTTTTAGCAACTTTTTTCCATATGTGGCAACAATAATTCATCCTTGGAGTACCTGTCTCTTAAATAGAAGATAATTGCGTCAGCAGTGAGATATCTACTTGATCGATAGAAAAGTCCCGCCATTTTTCCGGCTCTCTTGGCAACGGATTTGATGTACGTGTTCATTTTCAGATCAGAGGTAAAGGTTAAGCCCAGAAGCTTGTCTAAACATGGAGCCTCACGAAGACGAGAGTCATTCATTTAAATTGATGCCAGATGGGGATAAGAATGTAAAGATAGAAGCTTGGTTTTAGATGCACTAAAAGTAACCAGCCACCTCTTTCACCATTGTACCATGTGCTTAAGATCAGAGAAGAAAATCGGAGAGAATGCAGTCATTTACGGCCTTTGATGCGTTGCCATAAATGGTAGTGACGTCAGCATAAATGTCTACGAATGATCTTAGGATATTATTTAGAAGATCATTGATGTAGATCAGGAAGAGAGTTTGGCGAAGGATGAACTGTGAGCTTCTCTCAATCAACTACTACTCTTATGAACCTATCCGACAGAAATTATTTAATAATTGAGAAAACATTTCAAGCTTTACTGTAGCTGGAAATCTTATGAAGTAGACCTTTATGCCATAACTTATCAAAGGCTTTCGATATATCAAGAGCAACTGCCCTAGATAGATCGAGAGATTCGCTAATCCCATGAGATATAACCGTAAGCACATCTGCTGTAGATCTAGCAGAACGGAAACCATATTGCATGTCACTAAGAAGGTTATTTTTAGTTATACTTTATTTTATTAATAGCTGTAGATCATATGAATTATGAAATAAAAATAAAATGGACAAGAGTAAACAGAGCTTTAGGTAGCGACTGTAATTTTGCCTTTTCCTTTTTATCGATGGAATATCGGGGAATAATGCGGTTGATGTGTAATTCTATACTCTACTCCACAAGACATAGATATGCGATAAAAAATCGTAGCGACACAATTGCACTAAATTTTATCGATCTTCACTTTTTTTTTTGTATAGAAAATTGTTTGTAATTTTGATTATAGACTTAATAACTTAAAAACTCAGAGTCGCTGTTGAAACAAAATATCTCGAGAAAACGATTACGTGAAAACAATCCATACAAGATAACTTACGTATGGATGGCGGAGAAATTCATTATTCATACACTTTGTTGTATAGCTAAAGTAATAGATTTAAAACAAAAATTGAAATCTGCTTGCTGATTACTTAATTTGATCCAGTTCACGTTCATCACGCATGCTAACGCGCGCGCACACACACACACACACACACACACACACACACACACACACACACACACACACACGCGTATATAGATATAATTACAAGTTTAGATATATAAAATGTTTAGACAAGAAATGTTGTTTGTGCAGTAACATTGCTTCTAAGAAAGCTTTCATCAGATGATGATTCTGGGTAAGCCATGGCTTCGGAGCTGAAGCCCAGACCATTCCAGCAGTAGTTCTGGATACCATCAGACTTTGTTATATTGTTGTAATTCCGTAGGATTGCCATATCCACACCGATGCAAATAAATTCCTATCATGTATTTTCTTTAAGTATTTTTATTGTCTGACGGTGTAAGACAAAGATTTTTCAAGAACGTGGAGGTTGAGTTGGTAATAAAACCTCGACATCCAACTTCCAAAAGAAAACATAATAGTTTTCTAACCGCTTCTGAAACATTGTTCTCCTACATCTTCATATCTTTATTACTTGCTCTTAATATATGCCCAGCAAAAATACTTTATTTTAAAATGGAGTCGTTAATTCGACAATGAAAATTCTATTAAATTAACGGACCAAATAACAATGTTCGGAAGCTGATCCGTTAACGTTATTTCAGTTAAAAATATGAGCTGCCGTTCTAAGTTGAATGAAATGTACCAGTCTGTGCATATATATATATATATATATATATATATATATATATATATATATATATTGATTGATTGATTGATTGATTGATTGCCTGCTCTAGTTGAGCTTTACATGCCTCCCCGCAATGACTTAGTCCGCAGTACATTATAGCCAACATTGCACTGTAGAGAACTCACTGACGATTTTATAAAATTGTTGATATATATGACGAGCGGGGGTACCCGGCGATGCCCGGTTGGAGGATATTGGAACAAGGATGGAGCGATGTTAAGAATGGCTTCCACTTGGTTAAAATAAAACAAACGATAGAAAAATAGGTGGGCAATTAGTTTTCTACGCCTACCATTAGGCCAAAGACGACAGTGAATTTAAATAAAAAAAAGATAGAGAGATAGGATCGAACTCGTAGTGTAAGTAGTCTTCCTCGCTAACCATTAGGCCAAATAAGATATTGAATTCAATCAGTTGGTAATTAAGTTAAGAAATGAGCGTTGCTTTTAAAACTGGCCGAAGGTCAGGTAAGCTTGGCGCTTTCTGTCGGCATTTATTTGTTTTCTCACGAAAACAAAATGTGACACAATTTGCTTAAAAATGAAATTTTCTCAGTATAGAAAGGTTTCCCCTTTTATTGACCGAGAACTAACCTCATTTTGGTGCAGTGAAAGAGCAAACACCACAGACTGTCGAGCTGTTGTTTTCATTTCGCTTTATACGAAAAAGACAAATAAACGAAACGAGGGAATTTGTTAAAACTCGATCAAAAACAAATATATAGAAACGATGTCTGTTTGCGAATCTGAGATATTACGATCTGGGAAGTATAAAAATCTACTTCCAGAATCTACCCAAAAAGCCTTTCATGCACATACACAAATATTCGCGCCTATTTTTCCTATTATATAATAAAAGTTTAAAATGCAAAAGTTAAGTATCGTGCTTTAATTGTGCTCTTAACAAAACTACTCATTTCGAACGCGCCCCTGCCATGTCAAAGAATCTACTGTTGATTTTATATTCCTGCCATTATTGTTTGTGCAGTGATAATGGCTTGAATTTAAGTTTAAAACGAAAAGTCAAGTATCATAGTGCAATTGTGCTTTAAACAAAAACATTCGTTTCGAACGTGCCCCTGTTATATGAAAGAATCTACTATTGATTTTGTATGGCGGGCCTTTCGGTTTGTGTCGTAATGACACTTCTTAATTGGACGTGATGTTAGACAGTGTGAGGTGTTAACTTTGATCAAAATCGCCTTTTCCTTCTTAATCGGATTATTTCGATTATCGATATTTATCGAAGATATTCTGATACAAAACTAGACGGATAAAGTACCTTCGTGTAAAATTTCATAAAATTCGGCCTAATCGTTTCAGAATCTATGGCAAACGAACTCTCACACACAAACACATACATAAAGTTCATTTTGCAATATATATATATATATATATATATATATATATATATATATATATATATAACTACTTCATTTATTCACATAAATTTAATATACGAAAGTATAGATTTATGCGTAAACTTTAAGTATTTACTTCAAAAGTGCTCAATACGTAGGTAGAGCTAGTTAGTAATTTATAAAATATATATGGCGATTAAGCTACACTGAATATTCTGCGTTTCATCCACTATAGGATTCGTCAGGCTTAGCCTGACGAATCTCATAGTGGATGAAACGCAGAATATATATATATATATATAATAGTGGATGAAACGCAGATTATATATATATATATAATTGGTTTATTCTGAGTTTTTACTTCATCCATATTCGTTACTCATGCGATTCACATTCTATGCTTTCATCTGTATGCTTTGAAGTCGACATACACTCCCTAAGAATCGTTTTTTTTTTAAATTCAAACGGTATAGAACACATAGATGATTTATATGAAATTTTCAGCGTGACGATGTTTACTAATAACGATTATCTGCAATTGTTTTCCTTTTTTATTTATTTATACAAATTGTTTCATTATATTAAGAGGTTAGCGAACATACTAGTTTCTTGCGATGCTTTCTCTTGTGTAAATGTCATAGCAGGAAGCTCTCTTTTAACGATGAATCACGACATCTTAGACTGTACAATCTACATTTTGTTAACCGAGTTTTGCTGCTGCTGTTGATTAAGATTAATGGATACACCCTATTTTAAATAGTGTTTTCGTTGGTTTGTCAAGCGAACGTTTGATAGATCATTTTTAGAGCTAAACACTTAGACTGAAAGAATGTATCATAATAATAGCCTTTACTGTTTTTACATACACAAATGTCTACTACAGTAGGACCCTGAGCTAATTGCTCGAGGATTAGGGTTAGAGATAACACAAAGTGAAGTTATGATTAATCTACAGTGCTAAAATCTATGCCTTATAAATATATTTTACTAGCGGAGTTGCCCTGGTGTGGAATACGTTTAAATATGATATCTTAATTTGTTCAGATTTCGTATATATTATTATTATAGAATCGTGATTTCAAAAGTAAAAAAACAAAAAACAAAACAGTATTCAAGTGCCATTAGCTAGAATCGAAACCGAAACATTCAAAGCTGGTGATGTTACAATTGTAACAACGTGACACGCATATAAACTGATTAAAAATAAAAAATGAACTAAGATGAATGTACAAAATGTTTAACGATGTTTTCAATTTTGACCCATTCTTGACATCTTAATTTTTGTTTTTATATCTGGCTAAAACCCCATAAAAGAACAGTCCAATCATTTTAAGCCCCTAGCCCGTTCTCCGACTTTTAGTTTCGGAGAAGATAGAGTTTAAAACTATGGAGACAGACAGACAGATAGACAGACAGAAAAACAGACAGATATATAGCCGTTTATATATTAAATTAACAATGAATGTAAAACAAATGCACACAAAAAAAACAAACACAAAAACACAGATGCGATTGGATACATAGACCTTTTTATTCTTATAATGAATCATATCAGTAAAAAAAAAGCATGAACAAAACCATCCCTATTAACGAAATATGTCGTGATATGAACAATCTGTTCAAAAACTATCTACTAAGAGGTTTCTCCAAAATGCTATCTTGTTTTTTGCTGTCTATGAAAGTTCAGTCACATACTCGTAATCAAACTGTTGCACGATGCTAGTGTTGTATACCGGGGGAGTATATATTATGTACATCTGTCTAAACTCGTGCAGTATCTAGTGGGATAAATGTTTTACTAATTCATGTATATGCGTTTGTAGATACGTGCCACAATCTATACAACGTGTATATGTACGTGTGTTCGTATAATCTAAGTTTTCCTATTGTTCGCTGAATTGATGCGTGTCTAACCTTATGACAGCGTTAATATATATACAGATATAGTTTAACAACGGACCTGTAATATTCACAAGAGAAACGAACAAATAACAGTCTCTGGGGTTTTACATAGGCTAATGAGTGACACATACCTGGTCCATCAATGAATCAACAAATCTTGGGTTGCTATTTCAGCAACTCTTTTGCCGATATTCCCTATTGGAAAGCTGGAACGCTCGTCCTAGACTATCGACGCTTCTGCTCCCCTTTACTATAGGCCATCACGAGTATAAGACCGTCTTTGTTCCTCTCTCAACTCTTTTTTTTTACACGGAGGTCACCACTTATCAAGGCCCGGAAGCCACTCAGGGATAAGGGTTATTGCAAGTACAGTACGTTAGTGTGGAGATTTGATGAAGTGTTTACTTAAGGGGGCGTTTCATTAGGAATTTGTTAACGTTGGACTTGAACACATCCAAGTTGTAGTCAGGTGTGAAGCGGACAGACGGAACAGAGTTCCACAGGCGTGCAGTTCTAAGAAAGAAGATATGTTCATGGAATCCACGTTTGGATTTAGGCACAGATAAAGAGTGGGGAAAATTTTTCACAGTGGATTCAGCTAGATGGGTGTTTTTCGTGAAAGATTGGCGAGGAGGGACCAGAGATTGGAGTTCAGACGAGCACCTGCTATGGAAATAACGATAAAACAAGGATAGGCTCGCAACGTCTCTTCTGTGGGAGAGAGGTTGCAGGGTAGGGAAAAGGGCATCCCCCACCAAGCCACAAAGTCTATTTTGTACTCTGTCAAGGCAGGATAGGCTGTTTTTAGCAGCTCCTGCCCAGATATGGCAGCAGTATCCCATCATTGGACGTACTTGGCTTTTATATAGATAGAGAATTGCATCAGTAGTGAGAAATCTTCTGGAGCGGTAGAAGGATCCCACCATCTTTCCAGCGACCTTGGCAACAGACTTGATGTACGTGTCCCATTTCAGATCAGGAGTAAAGGTCAAACCCAGAAGCTTGTCAAAACACGGGGCTTTTCCTAGACGAGAGCCATCCATTTCAATTGATGCCAGATGGGGATCAGAGCGTTGATGATGTAAAGATAAGAGTTTGGTTTTAGATGCATTAAAGGTAACCAGCCACGTCTTCCCCCACTGAACCACGCGCTCGAGATCAGAGGAAAGAGACCCAGAGAGAACTTTGTCATTTACAGCCTTTGATGTAAATGGCAAAGTTCTCTCTGATTTAATCTGCTTTCTCTCACTCCCGACTCTTAACAAACAAAATGATACGTGCTTTCAAGTCCATGTTACTTTAAGTGACCTCTACATAATGCTACTCTTTAGGTCAACCTATTTTTAAAATATTGTTTGCGATTTAACATTTTTTTCTATTAAAACATCTGAACATATATTATTTTATCTGTAAATATTTATTTCGCTATGATAACATTCTATTTTTACATTTAGTATAGCGACAATAATAATCGTCGATTAGCACATCGTCGGCGTGACCCTGACAATATCTAACACTATAATCGGTGATGTATTCATTAACAGGGGTTTCTGATGAGCTGAACCCGGATATCAGATTAGGCTTCTATACAAACAATAAAGGATTATACATGTGCGCTATCGCTGCAATGGTTCCATTTTTAATCCATGCTAATTGAATATTGACACAATATACACTTTTCGAACTCATACAATAAATTGTAACCTAACACTATTCTTTTTCTAAAAAAAGGAGCTAATTTCGACACGTCCATTTAAGATGATTAAACGTAACAATACTAACTTTTACTGTAATGAGAATTTAAATCGTTAAAAACATGTAACATCCAGATAAGAACAATAACAATTTTAATATTATATCACTGATTTGCTTCCGTCGGAAACACTTTCATCAATTTTGACGAAAAAAAAAAAATTACAAATCAAAGTTTGGTTTTGAAAGTAAAAGGTAATTTATTTGCTTGCCAATCTCGATACTTTTTTTTTTAAAATGTTAGTCGAAGTTTTTGTATATTTTGTTTGTTAAATAGATGTTTTGACAGAAAATTCAATGCAAGACACTTTTATTGTTTCTGAAATTTTTTTTTTATAGATTTCTTATGTTTTTTTTAAAAACAAAATTAAAAAAATACACGAATAACGAAAAAATCAAAAAAAGAAAAAATTAAACAACAAGAATCTTCTGAAAGGTTTATTTGTTTAGTAAAAAATATTTTTCGATTTTTTTAATAAAAGAAAGTATTTTTGAAAAAGTTATTGTTTATAAAAAATGTCCAACCATTTATAATTGAATTATCTACGGTAAACCATCCATTGCCCATATCCTTCTCTCTCTTGCTTTCTCTTTCTTTCTCTCTCTCTCCTCACTATATATATATATATATATATATATATATATATATATATATGTATAAATATTGCAAGCATAGTAGAAGAAAAACGGTTTCAAATTAGTGTAAAACAATATTCTCTTTCAATTATAACTTTTTAGATTACCAATACCGTATTAGAGTATATGGAAACAACGAAAATGCAGATAATGTTTGCGTTTTTTTTTAATTAATAGTAGTTCACTTGTTTATGCAAGAGATTCAGCATTTAGATGTGACCGGTCGTCCAGGATTCAAATCTCATTGTGGTTACACTTGCTATGTCTAGCCACACTGATGAGTAATAGACAAGGAAACAGTTGTTTGAGGAGAATAGTAAACACACACACAACGCCGCCCGCACGCACGCACGCACGCATACAAACACCCCCCCACACAAATACACATATATATATTATTTAAAAATTCCCCTTAAAGAAAGCTTTTACGATTATTTCAAAGAAATTATTGAAATTACTAGTTCAATCTTGCAAAATAAATAAATAAATAAATAAATAAAAAATAGTTCAAGCTCACACACACACACACACACACACACATATATATATATATATATATATATATATATATATATATATATATATATATATATAGGGTGTCCACAACGTCTGACTACATTATGTAGCCAGACTTTGTGGGCACCGTGTAGATTATGTAGCCAGACTTGTTCCTTGCTAATAGAGTCAGATCATTTTGTGGCCAGATTCGAATCTCCCAACCAGCTGTAATCATAACTCCCTGAATTGATAGATTCCTGAAAGGATGAAACATTAATGTCCATACGTATTAAAAAAATTATCATAGTAATAATTTTATATATATACAGGGTGGGCCAAAATAAGGATCCTATTTTTAAAAATTCATAAATTCATGTAAGTTTTAAGAAGTGTTTTTCGGCCAAAATTTGTTTTGTTTATTTCAAAAAAATCTCGGAAGGGTCAATCTACACACACATAAAGTTTGGTAAGTTTAACTTTTATTTTGTGGAAGTTATTCAAATTTAAAGATAGGACCCTTATTTTGGCCCACCCTGTATATACAGGGTGCCCATAAAGTTTGGTTACATAATCTACACGGTGTCCACAAAGTCTAGCTACATAATGTAGTCAGACTTTGTGGACACCCTGCATATAAATTAAAGGCTAAATGTCTGTCGCTCGCCATATTTTCAAACTCTATTATTTTAAAACTTTAACTGAAAAAATCAATTCAGGAACTTGATTATGTAGTAGAGCTGGAATCTATTTAATTTAGTCGCCTTCAGGCTCAATCACCACTGCTCATCAGTACGGCTAGACAAGAGACTGCCGTAAGCCAGGATCGAAACCCGATCGCCCAAACGATAGTCGGAGTTTCTAACCGTTGCGCTATACAGCTGCTATGCGGGCAGTGAATTAACAATGTTTTGATATTGTCCAAAATACCCAAGCTCAATTTGTTTACACAAAGAACATCGCTTCATATGCTTTTGTCATTTGTATATCACTTCCTAAATGCTCAACCTAAGATGTGTATATATATATATATATATATATATATATATATATATATATATATATATATATATATAATTTAAAGGAGATTAGAACAATAGTCTAAAGAGCAGAGTGTATTTTAATGTAATAGTGAAATTACTAGTTTAATTAAAATACAGGAAAGAAAAAGTGCTCGTTGTAATTTAGATATATAATAAGCTCGATAGGTAAATATCCTAGACCTAATTTAATATTTAGTAATGTGATTGATAATTCAAAATTTAAAAATCAAATTATAATTAAATTAAAAATCCGTTTCATAAGAAGGAACAACAACAAAATCAATTATTTGTACGATCGTTTCGGAAAACAGTGTTTTTATTGTGGTAGACATCAAGTTACGGACAATAATTATTACATATAGTTTTTTATCAAACAAGGTTTCCTCATCAGCAAATTGTGAAGGGTTTTATTAAATTTAAATTTAAAAGACACCATAAATAAACCTAGAATTAAAAGTATGGCAGATGTATCTGGAAAAAATTAAAATAAGGTCTGGATTCAAAATTATATATATATATATATATATATATATATATATATATATATATATATATATAGAGAGAGAGAGAGAGAGAGAGAGAGAGAATACAAGACAGAAATTTTTATTCCAAAATTCATGATATTGCCAATCTTATAATTTATTCCTTTAAATCAGTTGATTTATCCAATTCTTGAAAGTATCTGTTTCGTAGCGCAAAATCAATCAATTATTATATCAATCAGTGAATCTATTATGTCCTTAACTCATCAGAAGAAATAGCAACAATCAATCCGTCAAAAGGAATTAAAATGTGATTTGACATGGTGAAAATCCGAAAATTGGAAGAGAAGCTGCAGATACCTTTATATTTTTACATTACGCCATATTGAATTCAATACTGTCAAGAATTGTATAAATCAACTGGTTTAAGGGAATAAACTATAAGATTGTCAACATCATGTAAATTAGATGTCATATATACATGGATATACATTTTATGTGAGAAAATAAATTAGAGTAAACTAGTGTGGTGGATTACGTCTAAAAGTAAAACATCCAGACGCAATTTTTTAATCTCTACGATATTTTAACTTTTAGACGTAATCCACCACACTAGTTTACTCTAATTTATTTTCTTTCATAAAATGTATATACATGTATATATGACATCTAATTTACATAAGGAAAACACGCTGCTCTCCCCCATCATTATATATAGCCCCAATCCTTCGACTCTCTCGTCAATGACCATCCCTCTTGAAGAAGCCCGCATAAATCGGGCGAAACATTGAGTATTCAGGTCCTTCCACCTCCATTTTATTTCATATATATTAGATTGTAAAAGTGGGACTTTTCCTCGCTCAAACATTGATATTAAAAGCCTTTTTCTATTTTAAATTATTTGAATGAACTTTTAAATATACTCAGTCATGGGTATGGAAGCGAATGCTTTAAGGTCAACTAATTTGCGTATTTCTTTGAAAAACGAACGTTAATTAATTACTTATTCATTTATTGTGGCTTCTTATGAAATAATTGGTTTTATGTCACTATTATGTAAAATTCTCTTATGCATAGTTTCTACATTCTATATAATTTCGTAGAATTTAATTTTTTAGGCCACGGATATATATATATATATATATATATATATATATATATATATATATATATATATATATAAAGTTGAAATTTTATATATAATGTATATGAATGAGTAGCACAATTTCAATTTGGTTTTAGACTATACAATAGCTGCTAAAGGTAATAAAAAACATTGACCGTGGAGTCGATTATACCCGTTTTTGTGCGCATGCGGTAATTAAAAAGTATAGGTAAAACAACCTTATATTTTTAAAGTTTTTGTATGCGTATGAATTTTAGTTATACGGTTACGGATAAGCTTGTTTTTTTTTGTTTCAAACTGCCGATCCACACACCATTTCTATACTTTTGAAACCACTATTTTATATTAGGTACAATATAATAACCGATAGAGAATTGGCTCTATATAAAATACAGAATCTGTATGAGTTAAAATATAATATTTAAGCGTATTTTACGATCGATCCGCACCAGGCGACTGTTAATATATATATATATATATATATATATATATATATATTATGTGTGTGTGTGTGTGTATGTATATATGTGTATATATGCGTGTGAACTCTTTTTCTGGGTCAACGGTCAACTAGCACCGTGTATATTTGTGTGTGTGTGTGTGTGTGTGTGTGTATGTGTATTGGGGTAGAGAGGGCTCCCGTAAGTCGTGGTGAAGGCAACCTTTCTAGGAGAAGCAAATCTCTGATTAAAAAAAACATAAAGCGGAATACCAGTACCCGCATTAAGCTGGTCTACAGTTTAATTTGTTGCTGGCTATCTTGCTCTTGCTTGTTGCTGGATCTCAACATTTTGAACCGAGAGAGAGAGAGAGACTTAGCTGTCGTACAAAGCTAAGACTCTGTAACATCATATTTGTATAGATACTCCCTCAGACATTTGGGCTCATGGATTTTAAATGTCTGAGGGAGTGGCACTCGTCTGACAAGACGTTGCAATCATCATATGCGTGTATATATGCGTGTATATATATATAAATGTAAATGTGCGTATGTTACTAAAATATAATCTAAAACACTAATTTACTGATTGACTTGAAACTTTGCAATAGCATTTTAATCGGACACATGCGTGTTTTTATATATCACTTTTTAATTATGTTTTATTACGTTCTTGTAATTATTTGATTTTCTTTGTAACGAAGTAGCTATTTCATTTTAAGGGAATTATTAACTAGACTAAAGCCCCGTTCTACCAAATATAACGCTTGAAAATCAATAAAATATATCTTTACCTTGTTTTATAATACTGGATAGAAGTCAGAGATCTTTTTTTGTAGCCAAAGCTCTTGCTACGATTTCTTGAACTTCGAACTTAGCTCAATGTTCTTTTGGATTACAATTAATTCTTCCTCTATTTCTCCTGTTTCCTCCCTGCTGACATCTAAGAATAGATTGATTACCCAGTCTGGTATTTTTACTCATAAAAAAATCCTGAACTCATTCAGACATGTCTCTTTGCAATTCTTCTAGGTGAGCGCAATGCAATTGAAGGCCATCATCATGCTCTTTTTTATCCAATTTATAGAGGCTTGGAAACTGGTAAAGTTTATGACGGCTTAAGTTTCGTTTAAATAACTTACACTTAGACAGGGAGGTGGAGATAGCAGATTTGACTTTGATAAGGTTGACATCATTTCCTTGCAACTGCAAATTAACTTCATTGAATTTTGTGAATATATCTGACAAATAAGCAACGTCATTCGTTATGTGTTTTTTTTTTAGATAATTACAAAGCCCACTATTAGACCCTTGAAAAGAAATTTACAACTGCATCGAACAAAGAATAGAAACGTTTCGATCAGTTTCCCTTTGACAGCCATCTAACTCCTGCGTGTAGAAATAACCGTTCAAACTCTTTATCATTATCAATGCAAAGATGTAGAAACAGTCTGGAATTGAGAGAATGTACCTTGATCTTAATTACTGCTGTGATAACAATGTTAATTGTTTTGTGAAGTCGACCACGTAGGTTTGTTACCTGATGTTGACTGTGGATTACACGCCAGGTACGGCTTTTTTCAAGAAAATGATGAAACCACGATGACGACCTATTATGGATGGTGCTCCATCTGTTGCACACGCAATAATGTTAGAAAGTGGAATGTTATCTCTTTGAAAAATTCTCAACAGCATGAAATAATGACTCTCCTGTCTCGTTTAAGTTGTCTTACAAATGACAGTTCTTGAACCAACTTTCATCTTTGATAAAACGAAAATACGCGAGAAGCAAAGATTCATTTCCTGGTAGAGTGGATTCATCTAAGTGCAAGATAAATTCTGTTGTGGCAAGAATGTTGCACAATGCTTTTTCAATGTTTTCAACCATTTCATCTACTCTTCTTTGAACCGAGTTATCACTAAGAGGTATGGATTTATGATTTGATCAGGTGACTGTGTGCATAATCTCTCTTACTGCAGACAGAATAAGTTGCTTCGCAAACATATGAGGTTTTCCAGATCTAGCAATCAGTAAGGATATGTAGTATGAAGCACGCAGATAGTCAGTGGATTATTGTGACGTGCTAGAATACATATTTCCAACAGTTTTTCGTTTCTGGAACTTTTCTCGAAGTGACTAAAAATATGCTATATTTTTGTCTGCTTTATCAAAGTTTATTTTTGTCAAATGTTTAAAAATGCTCGGTTTCATGGCCTCATTTGAAAACATTTTCTGACACAGCAGACATATAAGTTGCTGTTGGTTCGGTGGTGTCAATACAAATCCATATTTCAGATATTCCACACTATATTGCCACTTCTTTTTGCTTGCTGTTGAGTTGTCATCCTTTATTCATGGAAAAACATTTAAGAAATATATATATATATATTTACATAGGGGTGATCATTTATCAAGGCCCGGAGGGCTCTCGAGGATAATGGTTAATGGGTATACATTAGTCATTGTGATTATAGCGTAGTAAACATAAGTAGAAGAAATTTTGTAAATTGGATTACTTAGGGGGAAGGGTCATCCAAAACTTTTTCACGTTGGACTTGAAGACAATCAGATTGTAATCAGCTGGAAAGCAGGCAAACAGAATTTTAGAGAAAGAAGCCTTGTTCATGTAATCTACGTTTAGGTTTAGGCACGGTTAAAGAGTGTGGGGCATTATTTATAGTGCTTTTGGCTACACGAGTGTTCTTCGTGAAAGTTTGGCGAGGGGGGACCATAGGTTCAGATGAGTACTTGCTATGAAAATAACGATAAAGGCAGGCTCGCAACGTCTTTTCTGTGGGAAAGAGGTTGCAGGGAAGAGAAAAGGGAATTCGCCACTAAGCTACGAATATATATATATAGAATACTTATGTGATATATAAAGGTAAAGGTAAAGCTTGACTGTGTGCGTGTGTGTGTAGGTAGGCTATGTCTATATGTGGGTGTATGTTTTTTTTTTTTTGCGTCGCCACCCCCAAACCGCCCCTTTTTGCGTTACTACCCTCGATATCAAAGCCGATACCACCCACTTTGGGAAACACTGGTTTATAACATGGTTAGCAAAAATAATTTTGTTAACTGGTAATTTTTGCTTTTAATACCAATGTACAACAACAACAACAACAACAACAACAACAACAACAACAACAACAATAATAATAATAATAATAATAATAATAATAAAAATAATAATAATATTGTAATTTTTATAAAACAAATCATTCGAAGGATTGTACGAAAAGAAAGACACGACTACTTTTGTTCCAACTATTATATTTAATGTAGCTATGTTTATAACATTATAAAAAAAAATACAGAGCAGAAGCATTGGTGATCGAAGTCCGCCAGAACCAGTATCAGGAGAAAACCAAGAATTGATCTAAGAATGTTCCGCTTACGAAACGGGACTTCCGTTTTTAGTTTCCAATAAATAAGTTACTTGCCTACATTTAATACTTTATAGAAATATGTAATACTTGATTATATTTGCATAAATGTTAGTTACGATAATTTGAATCTGTTTTTTTTTAATCATTATAACAATATTACACTTTATTAGTTAATTATAAACACTTTATTAAATATTTAATTATTTCTTTATATTTTAAAGAAAAATAGATTCAAATGTTTTTGACATCGCGGAGTTAAAACATAATACTTCCCAATCACTTTAAAAATTTAAGTGAAAATCTTTACAACTGTGTGTCTTACATAAACGCAATGAGTGCCTCTCACATGGACAATTATATGTTGCGCGTTCTAGAATGGGCAAACAAGAACATTTTTATAACTACACAAAAAAATAGAAAAAAACTGGGTAATCTCTAACAATTGCGCTCTTAAAACAACAATGACGGAAATGGATACAATTGATGCAAATACGGAACGGAAGGCACGAAACATGAAACGGAACACGAACATATACAGAAAAATCCCATCTCCAAAATTATCCCAGTTTCAAAACTTCTTGTGTTAATATATTTACTTTGTTACTATCTAAATACTTCATTTATAGAAATATAAAAAAATTAAATTTGCTCTGTTTTTTTATCGTTTCGTAATGACACAAATGTTAAAACAAAAAACTTTAAGAAATCTAAAAAATAATATTTTATTATTTTTTATTGTTGAAACTAATAAACTTATTTAAAGAAATGCCAAAAAATAACAGTTAATTACTTTTTAGAAATGTAAAATTAAGGTTATTATTTCTTTATTGTTTTATGATAACATAAAAAAACCTTTCATAGTATATTGTTGAGGGTCATCATGGCTATGATGAACAATAGTGGTGATAGGTAACCTCTAGGAAGAAACTTCTTTCTATGTTTATCTCAGTTATGTATTGTCCATCAGCTGCCAGTTCAAGTGTTTATGTTTCCATCAGCTCTCAGTTCAAGCAATGAAATTGATGATATCTTGTATTTTGTACATTCTCAGACAATGCTTGTAGGATTCTATCGTATTCTTTATTTTAGTTGATTCATGCCATGGCTAAAGTTTTTGTTCTTAGATAGTATTGTACTTGTACCCCTCATATTAATTACTCACACCCCTTTCTATTGTTCCAGAGTGTAACCAGCAGCGCATTCTTAGGAGCCGGAAGGAATTGGTAACCTGAAGATCGTCGAGTCCCTCCTCTCAAGACTATTAGACCTACTGCTCAGTAGAGGCCTGCACCTTCACTTGCCTACTAGTTCCTTTCCCCTGCCTGCTCATAGGAAGGTGTGTCTACTCATCTATGCGCCGCTGAATACACACTTTTGTCAATACAATCATGTCTAATATTCAGCTAACATGCCCAGTCACAGGATGCACCTGGACCTCCCAATCACTCCCTGAATCCCTCTCCAGTGTTTTGGCTGCTGCCATGACGCTGCATGCGCAAACTGCCCACCCACCTCCAGCAATGCAGTCTACACAACCCCCAATCCCGACCCTAAAACTCAAATCACCGTCCATCGGCGCTGGTAGCAATCCCGACCAATGGTCTGCATTCACAAGACAGTGGGCCATGTATAAAACCGTCATGACCATACCTAATTCAATGTGTGCCACAGCACTGTTCCACTGTTGTGACCAGGATTTAATGAATGGCCTCCTGAGAGACCTACGCAAAGATGTGTCAAAAATGGCTGAGGTAGACCTCCTTGCTGCCATCAAGCGCCTGGCAGTCAGGGAGGATAGCACTCTTGTCCATCGTATCAAGCTGAGCAAATTGACACAGGCCCCCGGCACACCAATCAGAACCTTTCTTGCAACCCTCCGAGGTCAAGCCGTGTTGTGTCAGTACACGGCAAAGTGTAAAGAGCCTAACTGTGGCCACATATATGATTACAGCGATGAAATAGTTAGGGACAACCTAATCCAAGGTATTGCCGACCCTGAAATAATGTCTGACCTCTTAGGTGACCCAAAAACAGACCGAACACTGGACGAAACTGTCACCTATATCGCCCAGAAAGAGCAAGGCAAAGCGACCAGGGCAGCCGTTAGGGATTCCACTAGCACCATAAGCGCTGTAAGCCATGCCACTAGCAAACCCCGCCATGCTCAGTCTTCTCCCGGCAGCGAGGCAGGCAGGTGCTGAGCTTGTGGGGGGTCATGGCATGGGAAGAATAACGACCGGAACTCCAGAGCTAAACTCTGCATTGCCTGGTCTAACACATGCAACAGGTGCTTAGTAAAAGGCCACTTTCCCGCTAACTGCAGCAAATGCACCAGTTGTGGTACGTGGGGTCACAGAGATAAGAGCTCACGGTGGTGCCCCCAAAATCCCAACACCAAAGTGAAGCCAAGAGCCAGCAGAGGCACGTTTCAGATCCAGGATCCGGATTCCTGTATGATCAGCAATGTGCCACCCAAAATAAAACAGCAGCCGAGCACTATATCTATGACGGTAAATGGGTCGCAAGACCCTCTAAACCACACCCTATTGTAACGTGCATCCAGGAGATAAGCGCCCGCGTGTTTGCGTGTTGTGTGGGTACGTGGGAGAGACGGATGAGGGGAAAAAGACTTACCTCGGGACCAGCTCAGCGTTACCGACCAAAAATAGAAAAGAAGGACCAAGATGGCGACCGCCGTCTTTTGTAAAGTATGATGTCTCGCAAAGTCACACGAATTCTCGGAATATGCAAATTTAGCCGGCCTAGAACGACGATAAAAGCGGGTGAGGGGAAAGACGTCGGGGAGTGACGATTGAGTTGGCTGGGGAATCGTGTGGCTGTTGCTTCTTGTGCCGTGTTGAGGATATCTTACCGTGTTAAAGAGAGAGTCGGGCGCCATCTTGAATTTTTCCTTACATTTTATTTCTTACAAGCTATTCCGGCCATTTGGCCTCTAGGACTATGACCGAGTCGAAATTTGACTTAAAGCTCATACCCGAGTTTGACGGGTCCACGTCCATCGTCGACTGGGTTGAAAGGGTCGAGCTGACGTGCGACCTTTGTGAGGTGAAAAGGGTACACACTGTAATTCCCCTGAGATTGGCTGGGGGTGCCTTGAGTGTATATCAGCAACTCAGTGCTGCCGAAAAGGGAGATGTCACCGCAATTAAAGCTGCGCTGTACAAGGCATTTGCCATGGATCCTTGTACGGCCTATGAAAAATTTGCTTCCCGAAAACTTCTACCGGAGGAAAGCGTGGACGTTTTCTTCGCTGAGTTAAAGAAACTCGCAGTTCTGTTCGGTGGAGGGGTGTCGGAGCGGACGCTCGCGTACGCGTTTGTGGCGGGCCTTCCCACTCGGGTGAAGCAGCTACTGAGAGCCTCAACCAGCGTTTCAACAACGACCATGGAACACTTGATGGAACGTGCTCGAGCCATCATCAAAGATGAGGAGGACCTGGGGGAACCAGTTGTGATGGCGACACAGACAGGCCAGATTGGCGCTCGGGAGATTCCGAATCAGAACCCTGCAAGCAATGGGAAATGTTTTCGCTGCGGCCGACGCGGACATTTTGCAAGGAATTGCACCAACAGGGGGCGTGTGCGCTGTTTTAAGTGTGGCGGTTTGGGGCATCTAGCCCAAAACTGTGCGGGGAAACGTATCAGGGGAGAGGACGTCAGCGCCACCCTGCTCCCCGAGCAAAATTTGAACAAGGCGCAACCAGTCATAACCGTCTACGTAAACAGGATACCCTGCTCAGCACTTCTCGACTCAGGCTGTTCGCATACTATAGTTAGCACCAGGCTGTGTCCAAGTTGGACTAAGAGGAAGATCAAAGTCACCACGATAGGAGGCGAGACCCAGACATGCTGTGGAGCTGGAACTGTCAAGATCTACACGGACACCGGTGCAGCCACTAAGATCAATGTGCTCGTGACCCAAGGAATTCTCCTGGGGTTTGACCTGTTGCTCGGATACGATGCCATCAAGGCGCTGGGGGGAGTCGCAATTCATCGGGATGGAAAGGTGCGATTCTTAGAGGCCCCAGTGTGTGCAGCACTCCATATCGATCGGCCGGATTTTACAGTGGACTACGACTCGCGCAAGAGGGCCTGGATTGCATCTTGGAAGTGGACCGAGGGAATGGCACCGACTAAACTCAAGAATGGGGTTGCAGAGTACCCTATACCCAGTGAGGCCCGAGCAGAATACGAAAGGGAACTAAAGGCGTGGATCCAAGATGGCTGGTTAATCCCCTACCCTGAGGACAAGCTTGGGCCCCCGAAGGGTCTAATACCCTTGATGGCAGTAGTCCAGCATAACAAGTCGAAAGTACGGCCCGTGCTGGACTATAGGGAGCTTAACAAGCATATTGAAGCCTACACTGCCGATGCTGACGTATGCGCCAGTAAGTTGAGGGAATGGCGTCAGAAAGGCACTAATGTCTCAATATTGGATTTACGAAAAGCCTATTTACAGGTGCGAGTTGATGAGACGTTGTGGCCGTTCCAGACAGTTTGGTTCCAGGGGCAGAGGTACTGCCTTACACGCCTTGGCTTCGGCCTAAATGTGGCACCACAGATCATGAAGACTATTGTCAACACAGTATTGTCCCAAGAAAAGCCCATGAGGGACTCAACGTCAGCTCACATTGATGACGTATACGTCAATGAAGATGTACAGTCTGCGTCGTGTGTCAAAGAAAAGTTGGCTCAGTTTGGTCTGGAATGCAAGAATCCCGAACGTTTAAGGGAAGGAGCACGTGTATTGGGATTGGATGTTTATGAAGAGGATGACACCCTACAATGGAGACGTGGCAGTGAAATTCCAAGCATCCCCAACCTCGTTACAAGGCGGACCGTTTTTTCTTGGTGTGGAAAACTTGTTGGTCACTTACCGGTCTGTGGCTGGCTCCGCGCAGCTGTTGGTGTGATTAAACGCAGAGCAAATTTAACAACCACGGGTTGGGATGACATATCCGATGATGTCCTACTAACTCTGATGATTAAAGAGACACTGGAGAGAGTGAACAAGAAGGACCCTGCCTGTGGGCGGTGGTGTGTTAACGGAGACAACGTAGGTGTGTGGGTTGATGCCAGTTCTTTGGCGTTGGGAGTATCGTTGGAGCAAGGAGGAAACGTGTTCGAGGATGCGTGTTGGCTGCGGCCCGTAACAGATTCTCAGCATATCAACCTGGCAGAGCTGGACGCTGTTGTAAAGGGGGTAAATCTGGCCCTGCAGTGGCAGTCTAAGAAGTTGACCTTGTACACAGATTCTCTCTGTGTCTACCACTGGGTGTCTGACACACTTTCAGGACGGACACGAATCCGTACCAAGGCAGCAAGCGAAATGTTAATACGGAGAAGGCTAGACACGCTAAAAAACCTGGTATCTGAGTATGGGCTATCACTGAGCGTCACTCTGGTGCCATCACATTGTAATTGTGCTGACCAACTGACCCGTGTACCTCACAAATGGTATGAAGCCGCGAAGATGGGAATGGAGATTACTGCTCGATCTTGTGCAGTTGCAATCGACCCATGTCAAATACAAAAAATTCATGCACAGAGCGGACATCCGGGTATCAAGAGGACCCTTTATTTTGTGAGGCGTGCATACCCAGCAGTGACCAAGATGGATGTCAGACAGATCGTCAGAAATTGTGAGTCTATTGATCCTGCACCAGAGCAATGGCAGAAGGGTCGCTTGGAAGTTGAGAGTGTGTGGCAGCGGCTGGCCATGGATATTACCCATTACAGTGGCAAGCCCTTTCTAACTCTCATTGATTGCGGGCCTACGAGATTTGCGGTGTGGCGGCAGATGACCAGACAGGATTCAGCAAATGTTGTTCGCCACCTATCATCCATTTTTTTTGAGCGAGGTGCACCGGAAGAGCTCCTGACTGACAATGATGCAGCGTTTTGTAGCCAGCAAGTCCGGCAGTTGTTAGATAAGTGGGGCGTCCGTCTACGGTTGCGATGTGCGCATGTGCCATCAGGAAATGGCATTGCTGAAAGAAGCCATCGCAGCATCAAGAGAATTGCTGCCAGGAAGCGATGTACTATTGCGGAAGCAACATATTGGTACAACATTACGCCAAAGGACGAGACGTCCCCTTCAACCGCACCTGCGAATGCTATTTACACGTACCGAGTCGGAGTGAAGGGAATCAACACTACGCAGCCAACCGACAAGGGAACATATAACAGATATGAAGTGGGAGATCCAGTGTGGGTGCGGCCTCCAGGAAATCGGTGCACCGACAAGTTTAAGCGAGGACACATATCTGGAGTGATTAGCCAGCAGTCTGTTTTGGTAGATGGAACCCCACGCCATGTGCGAGATCTTCGCCCAGCTACCGAGGTGCGTCATACAACTACAGAAGAAAGCAGTGAAGCGTCTAGCGATGAGCTGCCGATGCACGGATTCAGTGAGCCCCTTCCAGAGACTGATAGCGATACTTCATCTGATGAGGCGGAACCAGATCCAGAGCCCGAATCTGAAACAGTGAATGTACCTCTTCGCAGAAGCACACGCACTAAAAGGCCACCCCCAGTGCTCTCTATGTGATCATCAGATCAGGGGGGAGTGTAACGTGCATCCAGGAGATAAGCGCCCGCGTGTTTGCGTGTTGTGTGGGTACGTGGGAGAGACGGATGAGGGGAAAAAGTCTTACCTCGAGACCAGCTCAGCGTTACCGACCAAAAATAGACAAGAAGGACCAAGATGGCGACCGCCGTCTTTTGTAAAGTATGATGTCTCGCAAAGTCACACGAATTCTCGGAATATGCAAATTTAGCCGGCCTAGAACGACGATAAAAGCGGGTGAGGGGAAAGACGTCGGGGAGTGACGATTGAGTTGGCTGGGGAATCGTGTGGCTGTTGCTTCTTGTGCCGTGTTGAGGATATCTTACCGTGTTAAAGAGAGAGTCGGGCGCCATCTTGAATTTTTCCTTACATTTTATTTCTTACAAGCTATTCCGGCCATTTGGCCTCTAGGACTATGACCGAGTCGAAATTTGACTTAAAGCTCATACCCGAGTTTGACGGGTCCACGTCCATCGTCGACTGGGTTGAAAGGGTCGAGCTGACGTGCGACCTTTGTGAGGTGAAAAGGGTACACACTGTAATTCCCCTGAGATTGGCTGGGGGTGCCTTGAGTGTATATCAGCAACTCAGTGCTGCCGAAAAGGGAGATGTCACCGCAATTAAAGCTGCGCTGTACAAGGCATTTGCCATGGATCCTTGTACGGCCTATGAAAAATTTGCTTCCCGAAAACTTCTACCGGAGGAAAGCGTGGACGTTTTCTTCGCTGAGTTAAAGAAACTCGCAGTTCTGTTCGGTGGAGGGGTGTCGGAGCGGGCGTACGCGTTTGTGGCGGGCCTTCCCACTCGGGTGAAGCAGCTACTGAGAGCCTCAACCAGCGTTTCAACAACGACCATGGAACACTTGATGGAACGTGCTCGAGCCATCATCAAAGATGAGGAGGACCTGGGGGAACCAGTTGTGATGGCGACACAGACAGGCAAGATTGGCGCTCGGGAGATTCCGAATCAGAACCCTGCAAGCAATGGGAAATGTTTTCGCTGCGGCCGACGCGGACATTTTGCAAGGAATTGCACCAACAGGGGACGTGTGCGCTGTTTTAAGTGTGGCGGTTTGGGGCATCTAGCCCAAAACTGTGCGGGGAAACGTATCAGGGGAGAGGACGTCAGCGCCACCCTGCTCCCCGAGCAAAATTTGAACAAGGCGCAACCAGTCATAACCGTCTACGTAAACAGGATACCCTGCTCAGCACTTCTCGACTCAGGCTGTTCGCATACTATAGTTAGCACCAGGCTGTGTCCAAGTTGGACTAAGAGGAAGATCAAAGTCACCACGATAGGAGGCGAGACCCAGACATGCTGTGGAGCTGGAACTGTCAAGATCTACACGGACACCGGTGCAGCCACTAAGATCAATGTGCTCGTGACCCAAGGAATTCTCCTGGGGTTTGACCTGTTGCTCGGATACGATGCCATCAAGGCGCTGGGGGGAGTCGCAATTCATCGGGATGGAAAGGTGCGATTCTTAGAGGCCCCAGTGTGTGCAGCACTCCATATCGATCGGCCGGATTTTACAGTGGACTACGACTCGCGCAAGAGGGCCTGGATTGCATCTTGGAAGTGGACCGAGGGAATGGTACCGACTAAACTCAAGAATGGGGTTGCAGAGTACCCTATACCCAGTGAGGCCCGAGCAGAATACGAAAGGGAACTAAAGGCGTGGATCCAAGATGGCTGGTTAATCCCCTACCCTGAGGACAAGCTTGGGCCTCCGAAGGGTCTAATACCCTTGATGGCAGTAGTCCAGCATAACAAGTCGAAAGTACGGCCCGTGCTGGACTATAGGGAGCTTAACAAGCATATTGAAGCCTACACTGCCGATGCTGACGTATGCGCCAGTAAGTTGAGGGAATGGCGTCAGAAAGGCACTAATGTCTCAATATTGGATTTACGAAAAGCCTATTTACAGGTGCGAGTTGATGAGACGTTGTGGCCGTTCCAGACAGTTTGGTTCCAGGGGCAGAGGTACTGCCTTACACGCCTTGGCTTCGGCCTAAATGTGGCACCACAGATCATGAAGACTATTGTCAACACAGTATTGTCCCAAGAAAAGCCCATGAGGGACTCAACGTCAGCTCACATTGATGACGTATACGTCAATGAAGATGTACAGTCTGCGTCGTGTGTCAAAGAAAAGTTGGCTCAGTTTGGTCTGGAATGCAAGAATCCCGAACGTTTAAGGGAAGGAGCACGTGTATTGGGATTGGATGTTTATGAAGAGGATGACACCCTACAATGGAGACGTGGCAGTGAAATTCCAAGCATCCCCAACCTCGTTACAAGGCGGACCGTTTTTTCTTGGTGTGGAAAACTTGTTGGTCACTTACCGGTCTGTGGCTGGCTCCGCGCAGCTGTTGGTGTGATTAAACGCAGAGCAAATTTAACAACCACGGGTTGGGATGACATATCCGATGATGTCCTACTAACTCTGATGATTAAAGAGACACTGGAGAGAGTGAACAAGAAGGACCCTGCCTGTGGGCGGTGGTGTGTTAACGGAGACAACGTAGGTGTGTGGGTTGATGCCAGTTCTTTGGCGTTGGGAGTATCGTTGGAGCAAGGAGGAAACGTGTTCGAGGATGCGTGTTGGCTGCGGCCCGTAACAGATTCTCAGCATATCAACCTGGCAGAGCTGGACGCTGTTGTAAAGGGGGTAAATCTGGCCCTGCAGTGGCAGTCTAAGAAGTTGACCTTGTACACAGATTCTCTCTGTGTCTACCACTGGGTGTCTGACACACTTTCAGGACGGACACGAATCCGTACCAAGGCAGCAAGCGAAATGTTAATACGGAGAAGGCTAGACACGCTAAAAAACCTGGTATCTGAGTATGGGCTATCACTGAGCGTCACTCTGGTGCCATCACATTGTAATTGTGCTGACCAACTGACCCGTGTACCTCACAAATGGTATGAAGCCGCGAAGATGGGAATGGAGATTACTGCTCGATCTTGTGCAGTTGCAATCGACCCATGTCAAATACAAAAAATTCATGCACAGAGCGGACATCCGGGTATCAAGAGGACCCTTTATTTTGTGAGGCGTGCATACCCAGCAGTGACCAAGATGGATGTCAGACAGATCGTCAGAAATTGTGAGTCTATTGATCCTGCACCAGAGCAATGGCAGAAGGGTCGCTTGGAAGTTGAGAGTGTGTGGCAGCGGCTGGCCATGGATATTACCCATTACAGTGGCAAGCCCTTTCTAACTCTCATTGATTGCGGGCCTACGAGATTTGCGGTGTGGCGGCAGATGACCAGACAGGATTCAGCAAATGTTGTTCGCCACCTATCATCCATTTTTTTTGAGCGAGGTGCACCGGAAGAGCTCCTGACTGACAATGATGCAGCGTTTTGTAGCCAGCAAGTCCGGCAGTTGTTAGATAAGTGGGGCGTCCGTCTACGGTTGCGATGTGCGCATGTGCCATCAGGAAATGGCATTGCTGAAAGAAGCCATCGCAGCATCAAGAGAATTGCTGCCAGGAAGCGATGTACTATTGCGGAAGCAACATATTGGTACAACATTACGCCAAAGGACGAGACGTCCCCTTCAACCGCACCTGCGAATGCTATTTACACGTACCGAGTCGGAGTGAAGGGAATCAACACTACGCAGCCAACCGACAAGGGAACATATAACAGATATGAAGTGGGAGATCCAGTGTGGGTGCGGCCTCCAGGAAATCGGTGCACCGACAAGTTTAAGCGAGGACACATATCTGGAGTGATTAGCCAGCAGTCTGTTTTGGTAGATGGAACCCCACGCCATGTGCGAGATCTTCGCCCAGCTACCGAGGTGCGTCATACAACTACAGAAGAAAGCAGTGAAGCGTCTAGCGATGAGCTGCCGATGCACGGATTCAGTGAGCCCCTTCCAGAGACTGATAGCGATACTTCATCTGATGAGGCGGAACCAGATCCAGAGCCCGAATCTGAAACAGTGAATGTACCTCTTCGCAGAAGCACACGCACTAAAAGGCCACCCCCAGTGCTCTCTATGTGATCATCAGATCAGGGGGGAGTGTAACGTGCATCCAGGAGATAAGCGCCCGCGTGTTTGCGTGTTGTGTGGGTACGTGGGAGAGACGGATGAGGGGAAAAAGTCTTACCTCGAGACCAGCTCAGCGTTACCGACCAAAAATAGACAAGAAGGACCAAGATGGCGACCGCCGTCTTTTGTAAAGTATGATGTCTCGCAAAGTCACACGAATTCTCGGAATATGCAAATTTAGCCGGCCTAGAACGACGATAAAAGCGGGTGAGGGGAAAGACGTCGGGGAGTGACGATTGAGTTGGCTGGGGAATCGTGTGGCTGTTGCTTCTTGTGCCGTGTTGAGGATATCTTACCGTGTTAAAGAGAGAGTCGGGCGCCATCTTGAATTTTTCCTTACATTTTATTTCTTACACCTATGATAACCGTCAGACTTACACCGCTACCAACAGATCATGACGAACTGGGCTATCCCCTTAAATCATCGAATCCTACCTCAATTGACATCCCCATGGTGGCAGATTCAGGCTGCCAGAGCTCTATCATCCCGCTTCGGTCTGCCTTGGCCATGGGCATCAGCAAGGATGACATGACACCTGTTCAGTTGAACATTCATGGTGCTATCAAAGAAGACCTTGGGGTTGAGGTGGGATCTTTGTTGAAGTTTCAACCACCGATACAACTGGTGCACTGAGGACCACTAAACAGCAAGTGTTTATATCGAGGAAGATCGGTAAAGCCTTCTTATGCAGGGAAGCTCTTATAGCTCTGGGAGCCCTACCCCCTGACTTCCCCATTGTGCCTGCCAGATGGGCGGGAGATATGCTTGCTGCCATGGAAGACGAGGAAGTAAAGCAGTGTTCATGCCCTAAGCGTGTAGATTCACAGCCTCCAATCCCTACGGCACTTCCGGATGGGATATCAGGCACAGAGGAGAATGTGCCTGCCCTGAAGCGGTGGCTGTTAGACTATTACGCTTCTACAGCCTTTAATACATGTGAGCACCAGCCACTGCCAATGATGAAATGTGTTCCGCTGGAGCTTCTCGTTAACCCTAACGCCAAGCCAGTCGCCATCCACAAGCCAGCTTTGGTGCCTCTACACTGGCAGGAGAAGGTGTTCCAGGATCTGGAGCGCGACGTCAGCATTTGTGTTTTGGAGAGAGTCAGCCCTAATACGCCAGTTACCTGGTGCTCCCGCATGGTGGTAACAGCCAAAGCTGATGGCTCCCCCAGGAGGACAGTGGACTTGAAGCGACAGAACCGCCACTCCATCATCATGTGGAAAGCCTTTTTCACCTCGCCGACCGGGTCCCACAGTACAAGAAGAAAACTGTCACGGATGCCTGGAACGGGTACCAGTCTGTCCCGATCAGAGAGGGAAACCGCCACATCACCACCTTCATAACACCATTAGGTCGATATCGCTACAGAGTGGCACCGCAGGGATTCCTGGCCAGCGGGGACGCTTACAATCACCGCTTTGACTCCATCATCGCAAACGTGAAGAACAAGATCAAGTGTGTGGATGACACCTGCATGTGGTCCGACTCAATTGAGGAAGCATTCCTCCAGGCCTGTGAGTGGCTAGACCTGTGCGCCAGAAATGGAATCACACTAAACCCAAAAAAGTTCCAGTTTGCGCAAAATACGGTTACTTTTGCTGGCCTCGACATTACTCCCACCAATGTCACACCGTCAGAAAAGTTCCTAGATTCCATCCGGCACTTTCCCAAACCTATGGAAATCACCGGTGCCAGGGCCTGGTTTGGATTGGTCAACCAAGCAGCGTATGCATTCTCCATGGTCAAGCGGATGCAACCCTTCCGTCATCTGCTGAAGCCATCAAATAAGTTCCAGTGGACAACAGAACTCGATGATATCTTCGAAGAATCCAAAACCAAGATTGTTGAAGAGATCAAGGAAGGAGTCCGCCTCTTTCAACCATCCCGCCCTACCTGTCTTATCACTGATTGGTCTGTCACTGGCATCGGGTACTTGATGATGCAAAAGTACTGCGGCTGCACCGGTAGAACTCCACTATGCTGTAAGGAAGGGTGGAAGCTCTGCTTGGTAGGAAGCAGATTCACACATGCTGCAGAGTCACGTTATGCACCCATCGAGGGAGAGGCCCTTGCAGTTGTCCATGCCCTGCATCAAATTCGTTATTACACGCAGGGATGTCAGGATCTGACGGTTGCTACCGACCACAAGCCACTGGTTGGGCTCCTCAATGACCGTTCCCTCACTGAGATATACAATCGCCGCCTGCTCAACCTAAAAGAGAAGACTCTTGCCTATAGGTTCAATATAATCCACATTTCTGGAAAACGTAACCTTGGTGCTGACGCGGCATCACGCTACCCACCCCGTAGCACCCCAATCACTAACTACAGACCAGAAGAGCCAGTGGATATCGGAGAAGACGCCTCCACTTTAGCATTAATGTCCAGCACACTGTACGCCGTAACTAATGTTGTCACATGGACCATGCTGCAGGAAGCTACATCCTCTAACCCGGACCTCCAGGAGCTACAGCAGTTCATCTGTGAAGGCTTTCCATCAGACTGCAGACAGATGAAAACCGCATTGCGCCCTTACCATCGCATCTCTAGTAGCTTGTACAACATAGACGGTGTGGTATTGACAGCCAACCGTGTCATCGTTCCTACAGCACTGCGCTCACAGATTCTGGAGGCTTTGCATGCAGCCCACCAAGGAGTCAGTGTCATGTGCGCCCGGGCAACAGACTCCGTCTATTGGCCAAACATCAGCACTGACATCCAGCGCATCAGGGACCAGTGCGCTAGCTGCCATAGGATTGCAAAGTCGAATGCCATGCAGCCACCATCTGATTTGGTGCCCCCCGAGTATCCTTTCCAGAAGATCGCCTGCGACTATTTTGCACACAACAATCACGATTACGTAGTAGTCGTTGACAGGTACTCCAATTGGCCAATGGCGTTTAGAGCAGAAAATGGTGTAGATGGTCTTGTCAGGCGCCTCAGGGAAGTGTTTGTGACCTTTGGAGTACCTGAAGAGTTAACCTCAGATGGAGGGCCCCAGTTCACAGCTGGAAAGACGCAGGAATTCCTTCGCTCATGGGGTGTACACCACCGTCTTACCTCAGTCGCCAACACTCACGCCAACTGCAGAGCTGATATAGGTGTAAAGACTGTCAAGCGCATGCTGATGGACAATACATCTGCAAGTGGGTCTATTGATGTAGACAAGTTCCAGCGCGCCATGCTCATCTATCAGAATTCAATCGTCCCGGAGACTAAGGCATCTCCGGCTCTCATAGTCTTCGGAAGACCTATCCGTGACCCTATCCCCATCCCCATGGGTCAGTACTGCCCTCATCTGACATGGACAGAGACCCTTATCAACAGAGAAAAGGCTCTTACAAAGCGACACTCCCGAGAGCATGAGAAATGGAGGGAACACACTCGATCCTTGCTTCCTCTTCGTATCGGGGATCATGTCTACTTACAGAACCTGATAGGCAATCATCCAAAGCGCTAGGAAAGGACAGGCACCATCGTAGAGGTCAGGCAGTTCCACCAATATGTCGTGAAGATAGATGTCCCTGGGAGACTAACTCTGCGAAACCGCCAGCATCTTCGTAAGTTCACCCCCTTTAAAGCAGTCTCACATGAAAATATCATTGAGTCCCTCAGCCCCATCATCAGGGATGTGGTCATCCACTCAAACGGATTAGGAAAACCTACCATTAACGTTCCAGCAAGGAACCCTGAATCAGCATCAGGTGAGGAAGATAAGTGCCTTGGCGCGCCCGCAAGCCCTGGCCCATCGCCTGAGAGAGCCGTAGACACGGCGACACCGACAGCTGGAGACCCTGCACATACATATTGGTCTTCCCATGCAGAATGTAGACGCCACGCATACGGCCTCTCCACAGCTTCATATACCTGCCATACACACAACTCCCAAGAAGCCTCCCATGGCTTTGCGCCGACTGGCATCGCACAATGCCCCCGGTATCGCTGAGACTCAACCAGGCAACAGGTCGCGCAGCCGGCGCTCCCAGCACTAGTAAAATTCACTGATACCTGTAATGTGTAAATAGTTGAAACAGATTTTCTTCAGAATTTTTTGTCATGCCCGCAAAAAACTCGCCGTGGGTGAGGGAGATAGATAGTATTGTACTTGTACCCCTCATATTAACTGCTCACACCCCTTTCTATTGTTCCAGAGTGTAACCAGCAGCGCATTCTTTTCCACGTCATTTTCCATAATTTCATATGAACTTGGGGGGAGCGGGATATCTGTTGGACCAAATGAAGCTGTGGTCATCTTGTAAATATTCTACATAATAATACATATATTGGAATGGGACATACCATTTTGTTAAAGTTAAGTGGAATCTAGTCATCAGTTAACATCAGAAATTTGGTCGTCGCTACTCATGTTGTGGAAAAGAAAGCAGCGCATTCTTAGGAGCCGGAAGGAATTGGTAACCTGAAGATTGTCGAGTCCCTCCTCTCAAGACTATTAGACCTACTGCTCAGTAGAGGCCTGCACCTTCACTTGCCTACTAGTTCCTTTCCCCTGTCTGCTCATATGAAGGTGTGTCTACTCATCTAGTTCTACTTTTAAATTCTTCAAGCTCATTTATTCCATGCATAGTAGATCACGTGTTTCTCTTTTCTGTTTTTAACATCCTAAAATTACTAAAGGAATGGAAAATTTGTTCTTTCAATTATAATGTCATATTAAGTGAGCACGTTATGGGACTGTAGTCGCTGAGTGGAGTACTTATTTGCGCTGTGTGCTTCTCCTTTTTGTCATCCATTCTGGCACTTCTGCTTCATGGATATTTTCAGGTTTTTAATTAGCCTTTCATGTGTCGTCGTGAATATTTTGAATCAGTATGTGTATTCCATCGTAGGCTGGTGCTTTCCAGTTAGTCATTTTTTGTAGGTTGTATTGAGGGTTATTTTTAACTGATTTCATTCTCTATACCGTCTTCAACTTGCTTTAACTATTTTTTCATGCCTTTCATTTTTATTTTTTCATGCAAGGGTGCATTTCTAGTATTTCCGATACCAGTAGAGTTTTGTTCCTGTCGTGTCCGGTCGTTCTATTTTTGTTTTCTCTCATTTTACATTTTCATAGAATTGATTTTCTTTGTTCTGTTTTGCATCTGTATCGTCTTTATCTACCTTCTTTTGTTGTAATTTTTAATTCACTTCTTCCTGTTTCTTGTTTAGCCCAATAAATAAGTTACTTGCCTATATCTGCAAGTCAAATTTCACTTTTCTATCCTCTAATAATAAACGCTTTAATATTGTTTATCGTTTTAATTTCTTTTTAAAGTTTGTAGATCTGGGTTATCTGTCTGAATTTTCATGTCGATTTTGTCGGTTCATTTTTCTCGGACTTTTTTCTACGTTAAACTTCATACTTATTGTCTTGGCACCTATGTAGATTAAAGTTTGTAAGTCCGTAATAGTATCTTGTTAGGATGTATGGTACAATCTTGTTTACTTTCTCTGTTTCTGTTTTTAATTTCTTTTGTATGATGTTTTCCACTTCAGTTTCTTCATCTTCGTTTAGTTCCGTTGTTTTATAGATGTGTTTACTGTGTTTGAGTTTTGCAGGCTTTCTATATATGAGATTTCAATGTGATGTGTTTCATGAATGTTTATCATTTGTTTTATTTCCATTAGTGCACTATTTGAATACCAGTCTTTACTGAGAATACATTTCGCTCGGTCTGCAATTCTTTGTTTCACTGTATGGTAATAACTGGACATGTCTCACAAGCATTTCATCTGTGTCCGATATCCTTGAACTTTGCATTACCAGTCTATTCTCTTTTTTTTGTTCATTTCTTCTTCCTGGCTTTTGGTCTATGTTGGGTTATTTGATCTGTATTATTTTGATATCTGTATTATTTTGATATCTGTATTATTTTGGTATCTGAAATTAGAGGTGTTACTTACCTGTTTTGTGTCTGTGAAATTCTTGTTTCTGAAATTAGACGAGCTTTTTCTTTTACACAGTAATCACCACTTATCAAGGCCCGGAAGCCACTCAGGGATAAGGGTTATTGCAAGTACATTACGTTAGTGTGGAGATTTGATGAAGTGTTTACTTAAGGGGGCGGTTCATTAGGAATTTGTTAACATTGGACTTGAAGACATCCAAGTTGTAGTCCGGTGGGAAGCAGGCAGACGGAACAGAGTTCCACAGGTGTGCAGTTCCAAGAAAGAAGCTTTGTTCATGGAATCCACGTTTTGATTTAGGCACAGATAAAGAGTGGGGGAAATTTTTCACAGTGGATTCGGCTAGACGGGTGTTTTTCGTGAAAGATTGGCGAGGGGGGACCAGAGATTGGAGTTCAAACGAGCACCTATTATGGAAATAACGATAAAACAAGGATAGGCTCGCAACGTCTCCACTATGGGAGAGAGGTTGCAGGGTAGAGAAAAGGGCATCCCCCACTCTCCCGGTCACCTAGGGAGCACCAGCCAATTATGACACTCAGATCTTTCTTCTGGGTCACACTTTGTGTTTTATGTGTCATAATCAGTTCAAGCTGTGGTGTTCATAGCAACACCAGGACCAGAATTGTTTTAGCTGTGGTTCTGTCACACAGATAGTGTTTACCGCCCATCTAGATGTGATGCAAGCTGCACTATCACATGTACATAAAAGACATTAACAGTGCACAAAATACCTAAGTATATGCTCTTAGTATAAGTTTTAATATATTTCTTTGAAGATACATCCCTCTCCGAGTACTGTCAATAATCTACAGGAACACAGCCATTGTTTTCTTCCCTAAACTTTCAGATATAGCATAAGAACTACTAAACTACTATCGCTTTGTCCAAGTTAATATCAAAGCCAAAACATGGATATTAGGTGTTGGCAAACCGTTTACGTTTTTATATATATTTGTACGGGTGTGGGAGGGGAAGATCAGCATGCATTTTCATCATTTTTTCTCATGCTCAAAGTCCTAGAATTATCGATAACAGGTATGATTTAAAATGTCTTAGAGAAATACAAATTTAGAATACGATGGAAATTCGATAAGAAATATAAATTAATCTTCTACAAGACCACATACCTTGTTTTCTTTTCGAAACTTTCAGATTCAGCATAAGAACTATTGAACTACTGTCACTTTGCTCAAGTTGGTATTAAAACTATATATGGACTTTACGTGTTGGCAAACTCTTTATCGTTTACAATTTATTTGTAATTCTGGAACAATTCGGTTTTGAAACATTTAAAAATGATTACGGTTATGAATTTTTAAAAATTTCTACATAATGACTATGTTTATAGATATATACTAGCAAACCGCCCGGCATTGCTCGGTCGTAAAATACGTATAAATATTATATTTTAATTAATACAGAATTCTTCTGATTATAAACGGAATTACTATACGTATAAACCGTAACGTTAAATTCCTTAAAAAGAATGAAGTAAAAAAACAAACAAACAAACAAACAAACCGGAACATCTACATGTTAGTATTATATTCTTTCTAAACAGTTCACTTCTTGTATGTAAATGAAAAATACTTGAGCTGAGATCGAAATCAAAACCATGAAGGCAGTGGCTTAAGTACTATAATCATTAGGTCAGCTTGACACGGTCTTCAAAAAGTGTCTTATTCTTAACATAAAGTATCTGTCATCTGAACGACTTGCGCATGCGCATTCGTGTTTTGACAAACAGAAAAAATCTCACGACCTTCACATCCCGATTTTTCAATTTTAGCAACCCTTTTTCCGGATGGAAACGAATTTAAAATTTGTCCACACGTCATATACCAACTTTCAAGTCTGTAGCTAAAATAATTCGTTGAGTATATACGCTGTCCTCACCCCCGCCCCCCACACGCACACATCTTCTCACATATATATTTACTAGAAGATGTACCTAGCGTTGCCTGGTATTGAACGTAACGTTAAATTCCTTAAAAAATGAACTAAAAAAAAACCCAGAAAGAAACCAAGATATGTGTCTGCGAATATTATGTTTTTTTTCTAAACAGTTCTATTTTCGCAAGTAAAAAAAATATTCGAGCAGTAAATCAAGTACGATTATCATAAAACCAACTTAACTCGATATTTTAACATTGTTTTACAACCAACTTATTCTTAATATAAAGTGAACGATTCGCGCATGCGCAATCGTGAAACAGTTAACAAACAGATAAAAATATGATGACCTCTAAGTAAACATTTTTCGATTTTAACCATTTAGCAGCCACTTTTTTTCCAGATGAAAACAAATTAAACAGTTTTCCACGTATCTAAATGCCTTATATATAAAATCTCAAGTCTGTAGATAAAAAATTCTAGTACATATGTCGAGAAGTGTCCACACACACATTCTCATATATATATATATATATATATATATATATATATATATATATATATATATATATATATATATAAAGTGGTAGCGTTTGTGGGTTGGTGTGTGTGTGTCTGTGTGTACAACTCTTCTACAACGCATATTACTAGACCGATCATGACCAAACCTGACATGATGATGAGCTCCGACCTTAGAATAGTGGACAGCATTTTACAAGGTAGTTATAAAATATTCCACCTAGAGATGGTGAAGAACCCCAACTTTGTGTCCACCATCCATAGTTTTTTTTCCATAGGCATCACCACATTATCAAGGCCAAGAGGCCACTCAAGGATAAGGGTTAAAGAGTGTACAGGTTTGGGAATTTATGAAAATCCCCACCAAATATTACCTTAACTTTTGACCTTGAAAACTTTAACATTACGTTTAATACCAGGCAATACCGGGTATATCTGCTAATATATATATATATATATATATATATATATATATATATATATATATATATATATATAGACACACACAGAGACACATACACTTTTTTTTACATAGGAGTTACCACTTATCAAGGCCCTGACGCCACTCGAAGATAAGGGTTATTGAGTGTACAGTAATCAATGGGACAATATCGTAATAGTCGCTATTAATGGATTTTGGTGGGTTGGATTACTTAAGGGAGCGGTTCATCAAGAATTTGTTTCTATTGGACTTGAAGACAACCAAGTTGTAGTCAGCTGGGAAACAGGCAAACGGAAAAGAGTTCTTCAAGTGTGCATTTCTAAGAGAGAAGCATTGTTCACTGAATCTACGTTTTGATTTAGGCACAGTTAAAGAGTGGAGAAAGTTATTGAAAGTGGTTTCAGTTAGACGGGTGTTTTTTGAAAAAGATTGGCGAGGGGGGACCAGAGATTAAAGCTCAGATGAGCACTTGCCGTGAAAACGATAAAACAAAAACAGGCTCGCAACGTCCCTTCTGTGGGAAAGAGGTTGCAGGGAAAAGGGCACCCCCACTAAGTTACGAATTCTATTTTGTACTCTGTCAAGGCAGGATAAGCTGCTTCTAGCAGCTCCTGCCCAGATGTGGTAACAATACCCCATCCCTGGACGTACTTGGTTTTTATATAGATAGAGAATTGCATCAGCAGTGAGATATCTATTGGAGCGGTAGAAAGATCCCACCATTCTTCCAGCGACCTAGGCGACAGATCAGATGTACGTGTTCTATGCTGGCAGCCCGCCCGGCGTTGCCTGGTTGTAAACTACGCATGTATATTAGATTTTCTTTCATGCAGAAACTGAGACATGTGCATGGTATATAATGTTTTTTTCTAAACATTTCACTTCTTGTAAGTAAATAAAAAATACTGGAGCTGAGATCGAGCCAAAACCTTTAGACAGAGTGTCAAGTACGATAACGATTAGGCCAGCTTGACATGATCTTTAAATAATGCTTTCAAACCTACTTATTCTTTATATAAGGGATCTCTCATGGGAACGATTGACGCATGCGCATTCGTGAAACAGTTGTCAAACAGATAAAAATCCGATAACCCCCACGTACCACTTTTCAATTTTCACCTCTTAGCAGATCTTTTTCCCCGGATGAAAACGGATTAAAAGTTTTCCATATGTCTGATTACCCGATAGATCAAATCATTAGATCAAACCTTTGAGTATATAGGTTGAGAATCGTCATCACAGACGCATTTTCACTCTTGTAGATATATAGATATATGTATATATATATCGGAATTTTATATGGGTTGTAAGAACTTTTCTTAAACAGTAAACGCATTCTCCTCAATAGTACGTCTCTGTAATTTTTCACTTATTTCTCTCTCTCTTTCTCTCTCTCTCTCTCTCTCTCTCTCTCTATATATATATATATATATATATATATATATATATATACATACACACACACACACACACACACACACACACACACATATATATATATATATATATATATATATATATATATATATATATGGCAGTTAAACTACACAATATTCCGCATTTCATCCACGCTAGGATTCGTCAGGTTCAGGCATAATATATATATTTTTATAACTTACTATCTAGCTCTACCTACGTATTGAGCACTGTTGAAGTAAATACTTAAAGTTTACGCATAAAATTATACTTTCGTATATTAATTCATGTGATTAAATGAAGTGGTCATATATATATATATATATAATATTTTCATATTCAACATATTCATATCGCTCTGTCTAAACATTGAGCACTCTTTGGTAGACACATTGTGGTTTTTTGTTTTTGTTTAAAAACTAAACAATACTACCAATAATATATATATATACATATATATATATATATATATATATATATTACACATAATTTTTTTTTACTATTTAAATTTCGATTTTGACTAGATGATTTTTAATTTGTTAATATTATACTATGTTATAACGTATTTAAATGTCTGGAAAAAAATAATTCGTTCGATCAAGGCGACTGCTAACATGAAACATTTTAAATATTCACAATTAATTTTACATGAGAATGAGGATAAAGAGAAGAGAAAAAGTACAAAAATAAAATAAAATGAAAAAAAAATTGAAAAACCTACCTAGGTTTGACAGCGAGTATTTGTCTATCTCCTTTTGTCTTCTTGCGAATTTTCCCGCCAAATTTCTTTCGCTTTTGATATAGCAATATTGCAGGAGTATTCCAATTATTTTCTTCCGATACATTATTATTATAAAATGTATTTAATTCGTTATGAACATTACTATTTTAGAAATGATCGTTATATGGCTGGCCATCATTCATTGCAGAATGTACATTCACAAAACTCATCCGCCGTCGGGGAGAGAGTAGCGTCATTTATGAGAAGTCTGTGGAATCAGCTAGTCGACTTTAACTGTTCAGTTTTGCAATAACGTTCCATTCTCATCAGTTCAAATGATACTTTTGTTCGCAAGCAAAACGTAACATAAAAAGAGCTCAAACGAAAAAAAAAGTATTAGTAAAACTGCTCTTTCGAGACGTCACTAATTCACTTTTAAGAGACATTCTTTCTCTACAATTTAGCCATAAAAAATTTTAAGTTCATTCCAAATGGAAATGAGAACGAGTAATTAATTTTCTTAATAATGTTTTGTACCTGTCCATGTTCATCTTTCATTTATGCTCACTGTCAGAAACGAAGAATTCAAAGTGATCGGCGGTTTTATGATGATAATAAATGTGATAAATGTTCGATTCAAATGTCAAAATTCAATTGAATTCTATCGCTGAAGATAATCCTTCGAATATTAACAGTAAAAGAAAATCGTTTTTCTTTAAAATACTGTTAATCAATTGAAAATGCTCAACATTTACAATTTTTACCGTTGTCTTTTTTTCTTGATTCTCACAGAAAATGGCGTCTTCAATACAGTGCACATGAAAAAACCTACAAACTCTACAAAAATCTAGACTACACGTTTTTTTTTTTATTTTCGTCTATGTAATTATATATGACCTGATCTGCTACGGATGAGCTGCCATCGTATAATTATTTTAACAAACATTTTAAAATGAACGTATACCATTAAACATCACACCAAACGTTCTTAGTTAAGAATATACACACAAATGGACGTCATATGTATGTTTCTAATAATTATGGCACAGATTAATTGCTAAAATATGACCTTTCAGTAAATCACTTTTGCGCGAAATTGTAAAATATTGAATAATCGTCTTCCAGATAAAATTCGTCCAAAATAGAGGTAGGTAAATATCTGCCACACGTGAAAGCTAACAGTTGGCGGGTAATGAAACAAAAAGCATATACATAATTTTGTGTAAAATATTGAAAAAGCAGAGGACCACTCAGATGGACTTCAAATGTGTAATTATCACGCCAGGTACGAGTTATTCGTATGGGTGTTTGGTGATAATAAATAAATATGCAACAGGAAATGTCAGAAGCAAACAAATGCAAGAAGACATAAAAGGATAGCAAAGACGACTAGTAGCCGACGATTCATTCGTTTCTAAGAAGAGATGGTAAAATGCAGTAGATATTGGATTTTCATCTTGAACACTTATAGCACTTATATCATACGACGTTGTGAAAAGATAAAAAGCCAGAAAAATGGAAAATGCAACCGAACACGGAAAAGAAACAACAATATCGTTTCTGAATTCCCCTTCTGATATCCCTCTCATAAATCCCTTTACTGATATTTTATCATCTTAGACAAAAAGGATGCAGATGGGCTGAGATCATGATAGGCATTTATTTAACACAAGACAGGGATAGATATCAGTGATTTGTTGGAAAAGAAGTGGTTGCTAGCCACTAGCCTTCATCCGCCTTAATAATCAGGGTTGGACATGTATTACTCTCGCTGAAAAGGCCCTAATTCTAATTTGTGAAATAGCAACTAGTATTCAAGATAAAGTAGTTATTTCATTTTGGCATCAAATTATGAAAACAGCATTAAAATGCCGTAAAATAACTTAAACAAACTAACCACTCTTTACAAACAAACGGAAATAGAAACAATTGAATTGTAGATTCCTTTATTTCATCAATAAAATTATAGTCATGCTGTGTTTCCTCGTTGTTTTTAATGTTACATGGCATAAGAGGAAAATGTTAGGCCAAATAAATTCATTTTTATTTCGGAAAACGGAAGCATCTCAATTTTAATGAAAGAACTTTCAAAGATAAAACCTAAAAAACAAACACAACACAAAACAATGCATTCGACACATTTTGAAAAGCGACATGAAATATGCATTAAAACAAAAACATTTTATTTCATATGTGACGCTTTACATTTTCCTTCCAAACATTTAAAACTTCATTTTATCGTATGAATAAAAAAATTATTGTATCGGAAGCTATTTATATGTATTATTGTGAGACCGAGACTTACCTGCATCATAGACTCTTCCAATACTATATTACGATGTGAGATAACACTTTCAATAGACAGTATCATAATACTGTAGAAATGCTAGTAGTGCGTAGCGGGCACGACTATCCATATTGAACACAACTTAATATTTATTACCCATATTGAACACCGCTTCATATTATCTCCCATATTGAACACCACTTCATATTATCTCCCCACACTGAACATCACTTCATATTGATTACCAATATTAGACACCACTTTATATTGATTACCCATATTGAACACCACTTCATATTGACTGCCATATTTAACACAACATCATATTGACTACCCATATTGAACACCACTTCATATTGACTACGTATATTGAACACTACTTCATATTGACCTCCCCCATATTAAACACTACTTCATATTGACTACCCATATTTAACACAACATCATATTGACTACGCATATTGAACACCACTTCATATTAACTACCCATATTGAACACCACTTCATATTGACTACGTATATTGAACACTACTTCATATTGACCTCCCCCATATTTAACACTACTTCATATTGACTACCCATATTGAACACCACTTCATATTGACTACGCATATTGAACACCACTTCATATTGACCCCCCCATATTTAACACTACTTCATATTGGCTGGCCATATTTAACACCACTTTATATTGCCTACCCATATTGAACACCACTTCATATTGACTACCCATAATAAAAAACACTTTATGTAAGCTCCACCTACCTTTTATCATATACTTGTGACTTTTTGTTAATATATCTTTTTTACACCGAGGAGTCCCAGGGAATTAAAATGGTTGCAAAAATATCTGGCAGAAAATTTCGTCCATTGTTTTGCTATATTTACGATTTAACTGCATATTTACGATACATTTTCGATTGTTTTGTTTCACTGTATATTTATCGAATTCAGTCATTTTAGTAAAATTTCACTGCTTCAAGTTCTTAATCTTTTCAAATATTTATTATAATATAAATTAGCGAAAATTCTCGCGTAATATAAATACAAAACTACCGTAGATTTCTCTGTCTTTAAATATTTTTTATTTATTTCTGCGTCGTTCACTAACACGCATACACATAAGTTCACAGATACACATACTAACAACGTAATGACAAACGAGGTATGTTTCAGTTTGGCACAATACTATCGTGTGGTTTGTGTGGTTTACGTTCACATCGGATGTTCATAAAACACCCATTTGATGTATGCTAAGGTTATATTGCGATGCGATTTGCAATAAAATTATGATTGTCGTTAGGCTGTATTCTTCTGTAACGACCTATTGAGAGGAAATGGCATGTTTATCCTTTGGGAAAGCCACTGCCAAATAGGTATTATTTTCTGTTAAAGCATCTATTTCGTTTTTCATTGCTATTTTCCATTGCTGACAATGTGCTGAATTAATTGCTTCGTTAAAACTTTGTAGCGTATTATCCATGGAATAGCAATAGTCGATTTGATAATCTTCCAAATTGTCGACTACAAAAAATTGGGTCGTCTTCTACTTCTTTTTGGGTAACGTTTTGATGAATTTTGGATTTTATCATCAGCATCATCGCTGTCATCATTATTAATACTATTGTCCTCGTCAACAGCGACTTCATTGTCGTCATTTGTCTTATGAATTTGAGGAAATATTAATTCATCTTCTTCATATGATGGTTTTCGTCTTTGAAATTAAACGTGTCTGTGAATTTTACACATCGGGTTCTTTTTATTTTATTTTTCTCTGGAAAATATACTAAGTAGGCTGGGCTGTTTTCATCGTGCCCAAGGAATATATCGCGACGTCTTGATATTTAATTTGCTTTTCTTATCTAGAAAGTTGAACCAAATACATGCATTCCGCTTAAATTTGGTTTTCTACCGCAGAAAGCTTCATATGGGGGTTTAGATAATCTTTTGTTAAATGCGGCAACCATTAGAGGATTTTGTGATGTTTTGATTCAATGAGTAAACATCTTGCCATTTCCAAAAGTTCAGTTTTCGTGATGTTAATTAGGGGCCGATTTATCATGTTTGATACGATGGTTAATTAATAAAACTTCTAAAGTCTTTATTACTGAATTTGGTACCACTGTCTGAGCCAATACACTTTACTGCATCATAAGGGGCCATATCAGCTCAATATTATTAAGCAAGGTACCAGCTTTGTTCTTTAAAAAATAGACCATTATTAAAACAGAATAATCGCCTACAAAATGTAATGAATACCTGAAGTTTTCTCTGCCCATCGGTTCCACAGGACCATTCAAGTCACAATGTACCAGTTATGGGACTTTTCTGGCATCTTGTCTGGCATCTTGTATTGGTACATTGCCATTTTTCTTGTATACAAACGCCGTAGTTTGTAAAGTTATTTTTAAAGTTTTTATTTTCATTCCGTCAATCAGATTCGGCAACTGTTTGATATCCGGAAGATTGCAGTGCATAAAAATTTTATGCCATGTCTATAAATCGTGCTTTTTAATGGGACTACACGTTTAAATAATATAGTTTTTCATTTTCTTTAATATCGAATACAGTTCCATTCGAGTACACCAGTTTTGATTTATTTGGGCTAAAGTTTATATTTGCACCGTGTTGAGTGGCAGCTTGTACAAAAATATATTTTGTTTAAATTTTGGGATTAGAAGAATGTTTTCCAAAATGCAGAAACCAAGTTCACCTTTATTGTTCCTTAGCGAGGTTTTAATATCGCCTCTCTTCAAAATGATATCGTTCACTCGACTGCTGTCGGCTAGATCTACAAAGTTACTCTGAGTGTTAAAGTATGGATCAAAATTCATAACATCTGATTCCTTCGTAATTACATGTGCCGTTGCATCCCAAGCAACAAGAAGGTTGTTACTGCTTGTCGAAGAGTCAAACGTACATAAAAATAAAAATGTATGTTCGCTAACGGAGCTCCTCACATTTTTAATGGAGTCCCCTTTGCAATTCTTGTATCCACGTTGAAAAATCGTGTGATTGGATCGCTCACAATTATAGCAAATAATGTTCTTCCCTTTTTTAGCAGAAAAATTGTTTTTGGAAAAGTTGCGTTTTTTATTCGAGGTAAAGGTATAATTTAATTTTGGTGTTTTAAGTGGGCATTTTAAAATTTTATGATATTTTAGATTTGTAGATTCGTTTTTGTCAGTGATCATTTTCTCAGTTTCTTAATAACTCGTAACTTGAATTGACTAAATATCATGGGTTCATCTTTCTGAGTTATAACGGTTATAAACGGCTTTAAATCACTCGGCAATCTTTTAAGGGCTATGGAGATCAACAGACTGCCGCTAATAACTTCGCCAAACATATTAAATGGCTTTGCGGTTGTTTCTGGCCTTAAAATATTATCTGTAATCGTCTTGCCTCTCGTACGTTTTAAAGATGTCAGTTTATAAAGAGATAATTTTGGGTTTTCCTTTCAATAAACAATGCTTTCTTAATATATTCAATGCTTTGCAGCCATCGTTCAAGGCTTCTCGCATTACCAGAGATAGACTTCTGTCATCTAAGCACTGCACTAATTCCGCAAAGACGGTTGCGTTCTTTTCAATAAACTTCGGGTCGTTTCTTTTTTCAGGTTGTTCCTGAATTACCTTGTGTAACTTTTGGATTCGAAAATATCCTAAAAAGTTTATTTGCCACAATTCGAATTTTGATTCTGATCCATCGAAGTACAGTATCCGTAACCTCTTGAATTGGACGCCATGTTTAATTTCAGAGGAGTTTCCGTGAGTAGTTCTTCTACACGAGTCTTGGAGATGAAGAATTCTCGGTGGTCAGCTGTTCTGTACAGGTTCTTGACTTTATAAGGTTACAATCAAAGACCAAAATCCTTTTCGTGTTGACACGATAAAATTATGTGCTGGGATGCTAAAAAGACTTAATTTCCTATCAATAGCGATTTTAAATAGAATCTCCCAACTTTGGGGGAGCATATATATAAAAAATACTGCAGCATAAATATATTTAAGGACGCCAGAAATACATGACAGATGCAAAATGCAACTGTTCAATTTCAACGTGTTTTTGTAATACGTTTCGTTGTCCCATAAGTGGACAATTTCATCGTCGTGTAAAATCTTAGTAATTTCATAAAAGACAAGATTTTTCTTTCGAGTTAGTTTGTAAAAAAGGCCTGTAATATTAGGTTATTTAATGGCGCGTTTAGCCATTTTAGCAACAATCAGGCATGAGTTTAATCGTTAATATCTTTGCGTAGTTATTCATGACGCACATTTACCAGACGAGGATCAGCAGATAAAATAACATTGATTTTAAGTTTAAATGTCTTTTCTACCGATTTGGTGACCCACCTTCCTTAATTCTAATCTTTAATAAATAATAATAATGTTCCTACGTTACTCACCCTATTGTCTAGAATATATATATATATATATATATATATATATATATATATATATATATATATATATATATATGAAGCCCATGTCCTTACGTAGAAATTATATAGCAAGTCCCAGTCTCACAAATGGTTCACCTTGAATCATGCAACTGTTATTGTTAGAAACAGCAAACATTCTGCCAATTAAACCAAAATTTACAGGAATTTGTGTTCATTGCAATATTGTAATTGCTGTAGTTAAGAAAAACAACAGCGAGATGATCAGAAAAGGCATTGAGTCACAGAAACTAGGATCTTGCGATTTCTGGAAAATCTAGAATAGGCAATCAAATATTACCTTGTCATTACACCGCAATAATGTCGATTTCTCGGGAACTGACGTGGTTGAACTGATTGCCCAAGGTTTTTTCTTAAACTCTACCTAAGACTCTACTACCAAATTCCCTCCCAAATTTCATGTTGCCAAGTGAAGCCACACCTAATGACTTGGTCATCATCTCTTACTATGTCTGGAATCACATAAAATACACCTTCACTTTGATACTTTCAAAGTATCATCATAGTAATAGTATAAAAACGCGAGAGTCAAACAACATGATTCAGAAAACGTCGGAAAATATCATAAATGTTCAATTTATACCAAAAATTATTTATTTAGAATATGATTGTAAAAAGATTTACATTATTAAAATGTATATACATAAGATATTTTAAAGCTTTGAAAGTTTTTAATCTCTTTTAAAGATCTGTTAGCTTCAGCTCTAAGTTGAAGATATTATCTAAAATCGGTACCATTCTAATGTTTTAGATTTCAAGGAATTTGATCCATACTCATTAAACACCAAATAAGAAAGAATCACTGAATTTTACGTTGCAATATATTGATAAACCAAACCTTAAAACCAATATTTTTAAAAAGTTCTCGATACAGAATAGAGCTTTATAAAGGTACTTTATACAAATCTAGTCCAAGCTATGCCAATTAGCACGTGTGTTTCTGCAGGTGCACGTCTACACAGTTGGAAAAATACTTAATGTTCAAAAAGAAATCAGAGTAAATAGATATCTGGCCTAGCAACTTTAACCTCTTTATAAGGCCACAGAAACTGCGGTGTTAAGCCTGTTATTTATTATTATCACTGACCAACGAAAATGAAGCCACCCCTTTCCATATATGCTTACATATTAGAGAACCATAGATACCAATCACATAATGCATAAGCAACAGCTATGTACACATACGTTTCATAATATGCACACACCATTCTCCACTAACTCTACATGTTCAGAGAGTATGTACTCTCAAATACATACGTTTTGACTCAATACAACTTGAATGACCCAACGCACGATGTCGTCGGCTAGACATACATGAAACAAACATATATACATATAGCTGTATATTAAATATTTACATACACAGATTACAAATCGCAATTATAGTTATTACGCGGGCAATTATACGTCTGAGAGTACATTTATAGATATAAATCGTATTTACAAAAAAAGAGACGAATTTGAACTTTCATATCTCATATTAAACAGTTATTTTAATAACTTATTAACACAGTTTTGATTTTCTATTCACTGTAATTAACTCGGGTTTAATTGATAACTTCATATCCTAACCGGGTGATTAGAAAATTCAACCGGTATTTGATGAAACTATGATCTGACATTTACACCTATAATAAAATGATCCCAATTTCAAGATAACTTAATAGATAAGGACACATTATTTGATAAAAGAGCAATTGGCCTACCAATGCATTAAAATAGTGGATATTGAACACATATCATTAAATATACTATTCAATCCATAGCAATTAGCGTGCAAATATGTTGACTGAAGATTCTATTATTTGCGTAGGCTTGACTAATATATATATATATATATATATATATATATATATATATATATATATATATATATATATATATATATATATTGAAATTTAGCTCTAGTTAAATTGTTTGGTAAAGGAAATGTGAGTTTACAAAGTCAGTTAAATAAATCCTAAATAAGTCGCATCCTGTTCATAACCTTAGAAGCGTGACTGAAAATAAAAGAGGGAGCGGGAATCAAACAAAATGAGAAAGTAATATACCAGAACTTCGTAAGAAATTGGTCTCTTGGTGTGATAACTACAAATTAAGGCTAACGAGAATAATTAAATAGTATCTTTTCAGACGTGACACAATTCTAAAACTTAGGAATATTTTAACATGTATTTTGTGGAATTAAAATATATAAACTGTTGATCAACTTAGTTTTTATACTACTACTACTACTACTACTACTACTACTACTACTACTACTACTACTAATAATAATAATAATAATAATAATACCACTGCTACAATATAAATAAACATATATATATAATTGGATTTATTTCTGTTTAATTAATCATTACCTAATAAGGATTAAATCTGTGTTGCTTAAAATGGTCACTAATAAGAAATCTGTAGATTTGAAAACAAAGTGTCATTCGTTTTCATCTTTTAAACTTTCCAAAGGATATATTTTTTTTATGTTTTAATATAAACTTTCATACACATTCTCCATATTTTTATACAATTGTAAAAAAAACAAAAAAAAACAGATTCAGTCAACATGAATGAACAAAAAAGTACTTACATCTACAGTTTTCACTGGGAACAGACGTTTAACTTAAAGAAAAAAGAAAAAAAAGGAAACAAGAATACAGATTCGTTAGAGTGAAACTGTTTGCATAGTTACCAAACAATGTATTGTATATACTGCAACAACGACAGCAACAGCACCCTTAAAAGAATTAGAAATAACAATATGGAGTAGAAATAGAATAAGACCTCTCCCCCCCCCAAAAAAAATCAAACGACACACGCACACACACACACGCACGCACACACACACACACACACACACACACACACACACACACACACACACACACACACACACACACTATCATGCTTTGTTGGTCAGCCGTCCGGTTCGCCGTTCAGTCTATGTGAGTTCATATTTGCTGGCTATCAGCCAAGCATAGGACCATTAGCGTTCCGTTGTCTGATTACGTCACGTTCCATCCGACTGATTCTTTTACTCATTTGTCCAACATATACACGTAGGCCCAGAGAGAGAAGAGAGTGAAAAACGGAGAGAGAGAGGGAGAGAGAGAGGGAGAGAAAGAGGGAGAGAGAGACAGAGAGACAGAGAGATATAAAGGGTGGAAAGAATAAGAATAAGATAGTGAAAGAGACAAACGTACAGGAAGAGATCGATAGAGAGGAAGAGAAACATAATAGGAGTCACATACACATAAGCCGAGGCAAATATAGATTTGAGAAAAAGAGAGAAAAAAGATAGAAACATACAGAGAAGGTGAGAGTATTTATGTTATTAGTTTTTCTTTTTCTACTCATTTCTCTCACTCTGTATGTAGCGAGAGAGATACAGCCTTAGAAAGAAGCGATAAGGGAAACACAAATAGATACACATACATGCAGAGTAAGTGAAAGAGCAGAACATATCCACCTATACGAAAACAGACAGAAACATAAAGAGAGTTAAGAGGAAGTAGAGACACTTGTATTTTAGAGAGAGAGAGAGAGAGAGAGAGAGAGAGAGAGAGAGAGAGAGAGAGAGAGAGAGAGAGAGAGAGAGAGAGAGATGTTGAGAAAGTAGAAAGGAAGAATGATAGAAAAACTGCTCATATCAGCAGGTGGTTGTCTGTGAGTCAGCTGTTGATTTTTATGTGCACTGTTTTTATATCATTTGAGACTTTGTACGCTAACAACTTTCTTCTGATTTAGCAAATATTTGTTTTTCAACAATTTAGTGTTTGATTTGTCTTGCTTTTATGGCATACCAATCTTTTTTATGGCTTATTTGATGTCAAGGCCAATAAATATTTATTATACGATTCATTGTAAAAAAAAAGTATTAAATTGACGAACTACAATGTTTTCACCCATAACTTGGAAAAAGAAAGTTTGTGTTCACAAACTTCCATTTGTTTTAATACACCAATGAAATTCATAGACACGCTTGTACTTAAACTTGGTTGCCAATTCTACACTTCATGGTGAGTTCTATCTCCCTAATTAAAACAATTTCCATTTTCTGCTTTAGATATACCGAGTGGCCCACTTAAAAGTAACCTGATCTCTCTAATCTTTCTCTTACTACCAACTGACACCACAAGACAAAATGCAATTCTTTTTTCGACAAGATTGCGCTATATGCCACACGTCTCACAGATCAGGTATACGAGTTCATGACAGGTTTACAGAAGAGAAAACAATAAGCAAAGGGTTATAGCCACCACGTTCCCCGGACTTGTTATTATGTTTTTCTTTTTAAATCTTTGGGGACTTTAAAACGAAACGTTTATGCAAATAGTTCTCAGAATCGAGACGAACTAAAGGATAACATTACCAACGCTATCAGGGGAATCACTAGAGAAGATCTACAGGCAGTACTTGCAAATGTAATTAAACGTCCCCAAAAATGCATAGATGTCAACGGGGGGGGGTACTTCCAGCATATTTTATAACACTACAGGTAATTTAAGCAATGCTACAGGTAATTTAGCAATAAAAAATGTTCCTCATTTGGGCTACTTTTAAGTGATCCACACTGTAATTTAAGCTGACTATAAAGGAATCAAGTATGCTTATTTAATTAATAACATGTAATGGGTGTAATTTTCGATAACCATATATATGAAGCTCATATTACTTCGGCCAACTCTATCCACTATATTTCGTTATTAATTAATTCATACTTTCTGATTGTGTTTTAAATCCAATATAATTATCGTCTGCTATACTTAGTTAATTCCGAATAATTTTAACTTAGTGGGAGAGATGTGTAAATAACCTGGATTGATTTTGCTATATTTAAAGACTATACTAACGAAAACATTAATAAGCCAATTACAAAAGCAATCTAACTGAATTACAAATACTTATGCCAATGTCCATTAAGATACCAGTGTAAGTCAAGTGTTAATCATCTTTGTGAATATAGAAAATGGGAAATGATGCTATAGTTTTGTAATTTCCCAGACTAAACCAAACTAAACCAATCCAAACCAAACCAAAAGATTCTCCTAAAGATTACCATTTCTCCTGTATATATATATATATATATATATATATATATATATATATATATATATATATATATATATATATATATATATATATATATATATATATATATAAACACAGAATAATCGCGAAGACACGACTATACTTCAGTACTTCGAATTACCTGTTTCCATTTAAATTCGAGCTAATTTGATCTTGGTAGTACTTTGATTGATAATGACTAGTAAACTGAACATAATGAATTGTCAATTTATATCAGTTAACCAGGAAGCACTTAAGGTAATCATTAGATACCTACATTTGTCTAGAGCAAAGATTTGCTGCGACCAAAGCTGAAGCAATGATACCCTCTTGAACCTAACGTCCGCATTACAACAACTCGCTATGACCATGAAAACCTTTCAACAATTTTCAGAATGGAAAATAACCTTTATCATTATATAGATTCTCTCATGCTATTTTATGTAAATCTAAAATGATTGCAAGTTTCTCATGCATTCAAGAAAACACTCTAAAAACACTTGCTATTAGAAATCTACTGAGAATTATGAAAGTGAGAAGATTTAGTTTTCTTAATTCAATATCGGTATTCGAGACAGACTAGATACATTTTGATTAATAACATATGTTACGTAATTTTACTATTTTTACATTAATACTAAATTACAATTGCCTTGTTACATAATAAAATGTACTGTGTTTAAATATTAATACAAAAATGATAATATCTTTTAACGCTTAAAACTCTTTAAAAGATAAAAAATAGCTTTAATAAAAAGGTTTTAGCTCATAAAATAGGCAATTTATGAAATAAATGTAGTGTATTATGATTCTATCTTACGCATACTTTCAAAAATGTAATTAAAATACCAGTTTTAACTGAAAATAAAAGAGACAAACACAAAACATGTGTCCGTTAAGTTTTTGAAATTGAACTTTTATTTTCATTACGATTGATTCGCTTGAATTATTTAATTTTTTTTAATCTTGAATAAAAAGAATAAAAAGAAAATAGAAACATTTTAAATCATTGCTTGAATCAGAAAACCGTAAGTTTGAAAAGCCAATGAAATTTAAAAAATTACATTTATATCTGCGCCCTCTCTATTAGGTACCATAGATAATGGTTATCGATATTCGGTAATAATATATGATGTGTAATTCTAATTTATTTATATGAATACGGGATTACAATTCACGTGTTACATAATAAAATGTATTGTTTTAAAATTTTAATACAGCAATGATAATTATGTCTTTTGTTAAAGTTGTTAGAAAAATTATTAGACCAGTCTACAGTCCCAGGAAGTACCTAGGTCAGATGTACTCCCCTACCTAAATAAGAATAAGATCTCATTTCTAAAACTCACTATGTCTGTCTGTCTCCATTTTTTTTTCAAACTGCATCTTCGCCGAGACGAAAGGACACAAAGTCACGCTAGATGGCTCAAATAATTGAATTTCTTATGGACCGTTTCACTATGGGTCTTTAGCCAGTAAAAATTTGTTAAGGGGTTAAAAAATTGGTAAAAATTTACAAAACGTCAGAACTTGTCAAACGTGATCCAAATAGGAATTACTTTTTCGAAAAGTATTGTTCGATCACGAAACTATTTATTTTCAGAATCCATAAGGTTTTAAAATTTTGTTTTGAAAACTTTTTAAATATAAATATATCAAAAATATTTAAATCACGTTAATTAAAGTGAAAACATTAATAATAAATACAATGGTAGTAGCAATACGGCGTATTACTCCAATGTAATAATTTATAAAACTCAACATGGCTCTCTGTCTCCACTTTTTTAGGTTATGTTTTGCTGTCGGATTCAATCTTGGCTGATGGCACCCAGGTCACAATTTTATTACGATGGAAATCACGACTATATACAATATCATATACTATAATCGATAAAGAATTGACTCTATTATAATATATATGAAATCTGGATAAATTAAAATATCATATTTAGCGTATTTTACGACCAGACAACGCCGGAAACCACTGCTAGTATGTCATAAAATAAGAACTACTCTACTACTACTATTACTACTACTACTATGGGAAAATTTCTGTCTGTAGAACACATTGCCGCAAGACTGCCTCCATCTAGATTACAGCATAATCATCTTCATATTCAATATCAATAGAAACTTCCCACAAACCGCACCAAAAGTAATCAAACTTAATTCAGCCTATTAATAACATTTAGTAGTTCCATAGTGTTTCTTGATCTTTCGGCTAACATATCATTCTAATTAATGAGGGTTTATCCTCGAGTGGTTCGGGGCTTTGATAATTCGTGATCTGCTAGTAAGAAACCGATAAAGTAATGCTTTTGTTAATGTGATTAACATATTTTAAAGTGACAATTATTTCCGCCATAAAAATGAATCCATGTATATTTTTTTTCATATTTTACTGATTGAAAATAGATAGAAATATATTTTTTTCTCTTTTTCTCACTTTGATTTTCACTTTCTATCTCTTTTTTCTATGCCATTTTATCCTCTTCACTGTCACTTTCTGTCGTCTTTATCTTCTTCTTTTTCATCATCTCCTTTTATTTTTCAAAGTTCTACTATTGCTTGCTGTTGTGCTTTTTCTCCCTCTTTCTGCTATTAATCAGAGCTCCTATTTACTTAGTATCCCCACGGAACAGAATTAGACACCAGGGTCGTTTTTTTTTAACGTGAATAAAGGAACCACCCTGGTTTCTAACTTTGTCTCGTGAGGAGGCATAGTAAATAGCTGATAGTTTTATGCTTTTCTTTGTTTTAATTTCATAAAATGACGTATTCATTCATATTTTAACGCTATTACTACGCAATTTTTAATTTACGAATACCTTTATCTAAATAACTAGGACGGTAATGATTGTGGTATTAAAACATTCCTCGAGTGATACTAAAGCAGACTCTAGATGGGTTATGTGTATATCGTTTGTGTTTTTTTTTAAATTTGTTTTATACAGACAAATACAGATGACTGCCCTTTATATAGTAGAATACAACAGATTGTTTCTCAGCCTGAATAACGCTGGGAAAGTAAATTAAAATTATTTTCTTATTTAAAATCACTTTTTTGTCCGGATGAAAAAGTTAATTAATTAATCATTTTTTTCTCGCAAGAATAGCAAATTCGGTTGCTTGTGTGATTTTCATAGAATTTAAAAATTCCGATTGAATTAGAATCTGAACAAAAGAATAAGTCTTCTTTTTAAACAGTTCATTTCGGCGGAAAATAAATATGATTCTTCTGTTTCGAATCGATTTTTGGCATTAGTTTATACTTTCATTCTTTTAAAATATTTTTCAGTTATTTCTACACTTTTTTTTCCCCCATCAATATATTTTCATAATACTTTTTGAATCTTCATATTTCTATGTAGTTTCTATTAAATTTCCCTCGAAATCAAATTAATGTTTTCTTCTCTCTTTGTTCTTTCTGTCTCACCAATTTTCTCTCCGTTTTTTTCTCCCCGCACACACACACACACACACACACACACACACACACACACACACACACACACACACACACACACACACACACACATTGTCGTTTGGGCGATCAGGTTTCGATCCTGGATTGAGGTAGTTGCTTGTTTAGCCGCACTGATGAGCTGTGAAACAACGAAACAGTACGGTATGTGATGACTATAATGCTCCCTATCTTAGGTTGAGTATTTGGGAAGTGATATACAAATTACCATTAGCGTATGAAGCGATGCTCTTTCTGTAAACAAATTGAACTTAAGTACTTTGGACAATGTCAAAACATTATTAATTCACTGCTCACATAGCAGCAGCAACAGCAGCGGCAGCAGCCGTAAAGCGCAAAAGTTAGAAGCTCCGACTGTCGTTTGGAAGATCGGGTTTCGATCCTGGCTTGAGATAGGTGCTTGTCTAGCCGCAGTGATGAGCTGTGAAACAGCGAAACACTACTGCATGTGGGTGACTATATATATATATATATATATATATAGTCGAAAGAAAAAGTCATGAGAATATCGTACATAGATAAAGGGTGGAACGATAAATTTGTTGCTCTAGAAAAGACGCCATGAGTTCAGTTCCGTTTGATGAAATTTTTTTGATTTTTTTTTTGATTGATGAAATTTTTTTTTGTTAAGACCATCTACTAGCTGGCCAGTTGTGTATAAATCCCCAAAGCGATAGGAGCCTTCTCTCATGTCTGAAAGTTACACAATGCTCAACGAGCCAGATCGGAGATGCATTGCTGTATAACTAATGTTTTCTACCGATGCAAGTTATGACAACAGGACCATTGTCAACACCCCCAAAATGCAAATCCGGACGGTTCAACGCTTGAGGGTGTGCCCAGGGCAATGAAAACAATATTTTTGGCGACGGTTATGATCTTTAGTGTGGTTTTTCACGTGGGGACCACATCATGCCACCTCACATCTTCGAAGTCGGTTTTAAAGTCAACACCAAAGTATACCTGGATGTGCTGAAGAGTGTGGTGATCTCCTGGTGCAATCGGGTGGCCGATGATAGACCCTGGGTGTGGCAGCAGGACTCGTCACCGATCCACACTCAGGCTTGTCTTAATAAGAAATGCTACGACTTGTACCCTTCTTTTACTATCCTTCTCCTCATCCGACCTGAACCCGCTGGACTACTTCGGTTCCTCATACGTTGAGAACATCACCAGCATGACCTCCCACAACACCAAAGCCAATCTGATAGCCGCCATCCGCCAAGTATTCGCCGAGTTCTCGCCGGCGTTTGTAGATAAGGCATGCTCCCAATTCCGGACCCGTGTCGAGGCGATGATTGAGGCTTAAGGCCGCTTCATTAAATAGATGTCAGCTCTGTTACATAATCAAATTACCTGAATTTATTTTTTCAACAAAAGTTTTAAAATAAAGCTGTAGTGTTGTTTTCTTTAGGGCGACAACTGTTATCGTTCTACCCTGTAGTAAAGAAGAAAATAATTGTCCTCTTCTTAAATGATCATTTAACTATGTTATAATATATATTTTTTTGTCTATTTGTCTCACCAGATTTCAAAACAAAAATTCACTTCGTACTTGGTAAACTAACATCACTAAAAAAGTGCACGATTCTGCGTATGAGCTAGTGTATACAGTGTTTAGAATATATTATGTGTGCTTTGAATACTGTTATGTTGAATATTTGGTCAGGGTTTATTTGTAGGGTGAAGTATTTTCATGCCAGGTTTGCCTGATATATCGTTCAGAGAGACTGAAGATATGCGAGGATCTAGTCAGTAATTCAAACCCTTCTATGCGTGTATGCGCACACGCGTGTGTACATATGTGTGTGTATGTAAGTGTGATTCAGAATTGTACACACGCTTGTTAAGAGAGTTATATGCATTGCTGCCTGTGCCTCTTAACGCTGCAATGGACAACTAATCTTTGTTTAATATTCAATTTTCTATCAGTTGCTGCCGTTTCGACAAAAAGAATAGCGAGTCTTTATTGATTCTGTTAATAATGATCAAGGGTAGAAAAAAAGGTGGAATAACTGATAAGCGCGCGAATCAGATGCTCTTGCCTCGTTATGGTTCGCTCATAAAAATATCATCATTCGGAATTCACGCCATTTTTTAATCGTCTAAAACGATGTGCTATTTCTCTCTTTTATTTTCTCTAACTTACTTTCGTTTTAGAGGCGAAAGACAATCCCACAAAGAAACGCTAAAATAAAAGAAACGGGAAAACTCATTGATGCATACGGGAAGTATAGTCGCTATGAACTCTTTTGTGTTTAATAATATGACCTGCTCTGTTAAAGAAAAGGAAGAAAAATTTGGCAGGCAACTTCTAATATGTCCCTTAACTAAAGAGCTTTATAAAGAGAAAGAAAAAAGAAGCAAACAGACTTTTCAGCCATTTTCGCCATCACCACCGCACTACCCATCAACATCCCTTCCTAATTGTAGCCCAGGCCATGTTTGTCGGTGAGTTTGCTGCCGTTCTTCCTATTTTTCTCCGCCTTTTACCTCCAAATGCCAAAACAAAGACGAGAGCGCTTGGAACGCATGAAACGAAATAATAACCGATTTATAAAGGGGAATAAGTCCGTGTGCCTAGAGATGAAAGACTTTTATATGATAGCCCTGTCATATCATATATGATAATTCTCTCCACTTTCTCTCTTACATCTACTTCTCTAAGATTCGCTCACCCACTCGCGTCATCTATCTCACAGTATCTCTCTCATCGGCATCCTCTTCCTCACAGCGTTTTTACTCTCTCATTCTCTTTAAACTTCTGTCGTTATTGACACTCACTCGCTCAATCAGTTACACTCTTACTCATTCTCCATCTATGCGTATCTGCGCGTGTGTATCTGTATATTCTAGTGAATACACACATCACAATACACGTATTGTAATGAAAGCGAAACAATTGAACAATTATAATTAGCATATACTTAAGCGATCAATGATAGGCATAATTACGTTGAAATACCGGCTCCTATTACATGATCTAAGTTGAGCGACATTCAGCCAAGTCAGTACTAAAATGGGTGACCATTTGGAAATGCCAGGTTCTATGAATGAGAGCCCCCTGTTTATATCGGCATTGATTCCCGTTGTTCTGGATTATCCTGGCCACTAGAATAAAACATTGTCGTTTCTGAATAGGCAACCATTTCTTCCAAATTGATTCACAACGTAGACAGGAGATATCTATTGTCTCTCGGAACTAAACCAAAACTGATTATGAAATCTAGCCTTTTTATTCTTTTATACTTTTTATATTTTTAAATATGTTATTTTTACAGTTATTGAGATCCATATTAGACGAATATATAAACTAAATTCTGATGAAGATTGGCAAATGCTAACCGAGTGCACATCACGTTAATTATAAGCATTCGATGCGCTTGTCCGCCAACTAATCATAAGAGTGTGGTGCCGTTGATTCCGTCATCAATATTCGATATTGGAACATCCCGAGATCTACGAAAGTAAGGATATAAGGACGTAAGGAAGCTGATTGTAGTATTCGTAAACACTATGAAATTAAATTAATGAGACTGCATGTATGAGCTATGGGCGAAAGAGGGAGGATATAAAAAAAAACTAGAGTTACCTCCCTTTTCATCTTATTTCCTTTCCTTACACTTTAAATAATGTCCTGTGTCATTGGCCACAGGTGCCGCTCATCGACCAATCACGGCAACCTATTTATTAAGTGGGAGTAGAGACTCCCTTTAAATGCCCTCTTTCGTACGAAAACCACTGGAGAAAAGGCGTTTTATTCCATCTCTCTACTTCTTAACTTGAAAGGAGCCGTCAAACTCAAGACGTTAAAATAACTTTTTTTTTGGACTTCTTAAAAAGCCGCAAACGCAATTGTTTTGCAACCTGCTTATTTTACGTTTGTATTTATTTGAAGTTAAATACACTTTTATTGTTCTCCGACTTGTATATTCGTGTTTCTTTTTCGTCTGAGTCCAAAGTGTCTGGTCAAAACGCAACAAGAAACGAGTTGTGTTTCACCTAATCTGATATCTTGAGAATAACTCTAACCTTAGAATTCAGCAACGACTGTTTATGTTACTTGATTTTATTTTCATATCAATAATCTTTCAGATTGGTCAGCTACTGTGGTGAAGAAACATTGACTGCCAAGTAAGAAACGAACAGAACAATATCTCTATCAACCTGGTGTTGTTCCATGTCATAGTTTTCGCCAAATTACCGTGAATGGAGATCTGTTTTGAAGATACAAAGGATGTTCAAAACGGACCTCTTGAGCATTTCAGTAAAACGTAGCAGTGTAGGATGAAAATACATTAGAGACGATAGAGATCATTTTCAAAAAGTTTAAAACAGGAATAAATTGTTGGTCATATCAGTTGCGTTATTTCCTAGGCACGCCTTTATGATAATTATAAACACTCTTTACAACAACCTTCTTTCTACGTCTGCATGTAAAGACATAAATAGATATGAATTCTCCTCCTTTTTTCGTAGTGGTCAGGTTGACCTATTATCTTCCACGCTGATTATTTCTGAAAAAAAAAAATGAAACATGTGCATATGGATAAAAAAGCAAAAACAAAACAAAAAAACAAAAACAAAACAAAACAAAAAAAACATCATCATAATATTGTTTATAGTCACCTTAATGATAGGACGGCCGCTTTAAAAGAATTATAATTATACCATTTAATTTCATGCGTAATGCGAAGTTTTGTTTGATCACGTCGTTAAACACTGTTTATAATAACGTTTAAGTTTGGCTGCTTGTAAGGACATAAATAAATTTGAATTCTCTTCTTTCAACGTAGTTTAGATTGATCACATGATTCTAGAGTTTCAGACAGAAGTTTAAATGCTGACGTAGGTCTGAAAATCGAATTGTGTGATCGAAAGAACAATCACCTTCCTAATTGATGATTTCCAGAGAAGGATGAAACACACGTGTATGTGAAGAAGAAATTACAAAAAATATTTATTAAGTTGTTTATAGTCTGCTAGGACGAGACCTTTACGAGAAATATAATTAGACTGTCAAATTGAACTCGAATGTGAAGTTCTTTCTTTATAGTTGTTAGGTTGGTCGCAAAGTAGTAGGGGTGCAGATAGAATTTAAAATGTTTACATGGGTCTAATGTTCGGATAGTATGACAGGCAGAACAGGAATATACACCTTTATTTGTCAGTTCAATAAAGAATGAACATCATAGATAAATAGGGGTTATAAAAGCTATTTATGCCATAAACTTTCGAAGCATGCTTCTAATCAGAAGCTGAAAAGGAACTAATTACAGATATCTCTCTGATAGGCTCATAAGAGAAATGAGAAGCCCACAGTATTAATGCTGGCGTCCCTCAGCGTGTGGTACCATGGGCGAAGAGGTGGCTGGTTACTTTTAATGCATCTAAAACCAAGCTTCTATCTTTACATCATCAACGCTCTGATCCCCATCTGGCATCAATTGAAATGAATGGCTCTCGTCTTGGGGAGGCTCCATGTTTTGACAAGCGCTGGAAAAATGGTGGGATCGTTCTACCGCTCCAGTAGATATCTCACTGCTGATGCAATTCTCTATCTATATAAAAGCCAAGTACGTCCAAGGATGGTGTACTGCTGCCACATCTGGACAGGAGCTGCTAAAACAGCCCATCCTACATTGACAGTATACAAAATAGATTCCGTAGTCTAGTGGGAGATGCCCTTTTCTCTTCCCTGTAACCTCTCTTCCACAGAAGGGAGGTTACAAGCCTGTCGTTGTTTTATCGTTATTTTTATGGCAAGTGCTCGTCTGAGCTTCGATCTCTGGTCTCCCCTCGCCAATATTTCAGGAAAAACACCCGTCTAGGTGAAACCACTGTCAGTAATTTTCTCCACTCTTTATCTGTGCCTAAATCAAAACGTAGATTCCATGACAAAGCTTCTTTCTTAGAACTGCACGCCTGTAAAACTCTCTTCAGTTTGCTTGTTTCCCCCTCTGACTACAACTTGGATGTCTTCAACTCCAACGTAAACAAATTCCTTATGAACCACCCCCTTAAGTAAGACACTTTATCAGATCCCCATTACTAACGATTACTACGATATTATCCCATTGATTACTGTACACGCAATAACCCTTATCCCCGAGTGGCCTCCGGGCTTTGATAAGTGGTGACTTCCTTGCAAAAAATGCGACATCTAGCTTAGAATACATTAATATAGAAATGGAAAATAAAATAGAAAAAGAATATAGGAAATAGAGATGTAATTTATACATGCACAGACATAGAACTCAACTAACTTAACCCAAATTGACCCATATAGTACAGATTTACCAATCAACAATAACTGAGTTAAGACCCAGGATAAAAAAACCAAAGCAACACCGCCCACAAGAAACATATATCCTGTTTCCAATAACTTACCCCCCAAATCCCATCTCTCCACAAACCCATCAACAGATGAATTAACATAGCCCTTCCCAACTACTGACCCTAATAATCCATCTACTTTTTCTTATATCCCCCTATAACACACACTTACATTCAGGCGTCTGCTTACCTTAGTAAAGCCCGCATTTTTAATCACATCTCTTTCGCCAGGAACACCACTAACAGAAAAAAACCCCAGTAACCACTCTTATAAGCAATGCTAAAGCCATATCAATAGTCAGAGACTTTGGAAGACTCAATTTCATGTATTCTTAAAACGAAATTATTACCCGTTGTTCACACAAAAAGAAATTTAAGTATCGACCCCGATCCAAATCCCTCACAAATCAATTAACCTTATCTGCTTCTGAAGCTCCTTTAATAACTGTCAACCTTTCTCTAATCTCTTTTTCAACCTTTATTACAACACCCATAGCAACCTAACATGCTTACATATTAGATAGTTTAAATACCTTACTAACGTTTATATCCGTTGGAACCCGTTTTAAATTCCATGTTACTCATAAAAAAACCTAATCTTTAAATACCTTACTAAATTCTGTACTGTCTGTGTGTGTGATGCGGTTTAAGTAAGCCTACAGGCAACCCACCCAGGTAATTTAGGTACCAAAATGAGGCTTATGACCCAGCGGATGTTTTAGTGGTATTTATATCCATGTTTGGCGTATGGAAATGCAAAATAAATGCAAAGAAATGCAAAGTAGTAGTGGTGATAGGAGTTAAATTGGTGGGAGTACCATCAGCAGCCGTTAGGCAAAGTGGTGGTGAGAGGAATTAAATCGGTGGGAGTAGCAGCAGCAGTCAACGATTAATATTGGTTGAAAAATACAAGATTTTTTTATTTAAAAAAAAAAGTACTTCCATTTTCTCCGTCTGATTAACAAAAAAAAAAGGACTTTCTCTGATATGCAACCCCCCCCAAAAAAGAAAGTAAGTAAAAAGGTTTCGATTAATATTGGTTGAAAAATACAGTTTCTCTGTCTGATTACAGTTATCAAAAAAAAGTCTTTCTCTGATTTGACCAGGATGGTCAGTTCAGACCACCGGTCATTAAATAAAATAATACTTTTGCCCATTATCTCAATTTTTTTTCGTTAATATTGGTTGCAAAAAATAAAGATTTTTTTTCTTTTTAAAACTAGTTACTTCCATTTTCTCCGTCTGATTACAAAAAAGAAGGACTTTCTCTGATTCGACCAGGGTGGTCAGTTTAGACCACCGGTCATTAAATAAAATAATACTTTTACAACTGTATCTCATATTTTTCTTCGTTAATATTGGTTGAAAATACATTATTTTTTTTTGTTAAAGTAGTTCAAGGAGACATCTCCTACAGGAGAACCGACGAAAAATAAGTAATTGCTAACTTTAGTTTCGTAAATATTGGTTGGCAAAAAAAAAAAAAAAAAAAATGCAAAATGCAAAAATTGCATAAGAAGTCACATTTTTAGTGCGTTCTCAATCCTTGTATCTATATATCTATATATCTGTGTCTATATGTGTCTGACAGAACTTTCTGTGTATCTGTATAGTAGGCCTATATTTCTATATATCTGTGTCTATGTCGATACGCCTTTATGTGGTCTATATAACGTGGTGTATAAAGAAATCCTATAACTTCTAATATTTTTGTGTTGAACACTTCCTTGCTGTTGTTGTTTCCACTGTTGTTGTTTCTTTCATGAAAATAAAAATTGTGTAAATACACTGTACTTACTCGCTTTTCTTTCACAATATGCATCCATCTGGCTGCAACGGGGCTACTTTTTCATTAAAGTAAGTATACTACAATGATGATATGTACCTCTAACTTACCAACTGACATTAGACATTCAACCCAAACTTCCCCAACCGGAATTAATACCCTTAAATCTGTCTGCAGTAATTCTTCATCCAAATAACTCTAATGGATCATATACTAATATCTTAACGTCAATGAATTAACTTTATCAGATTCTATTTAACTTAGATTTAAATTAATTTAACTTCAACTAACTAATATATTTTCCATATCCTCATAACATATTTACATAGCCACTACGACATTTCACCCGGAGTTCCCTATAAGACATTTGCACCGTAGCTCATGCACCCTCGCCACTAAATCCCGCCTCGTGCTAAGCTCCCCTTTAATTTAAACAATACTGAAAATCAGATTTCCTCATCTTCAATCCATTGTCACCTTCACCCTAACATTTTAACCCTTAATTTTAAATACGTAGACATGCTTGCTGTCCTCAGCTCACTTCGCTCATATATAAAATCCCTTACCTCAGATGATATCTATCTTGACTCAAATCTATTGAATATGACTAATTTCCTCCGATCAAATTTGTTATATGATCTTTACTCTCAGCCCTTACACTGTTCTATCCCATTCTTACACGTAATTATTCCTACACAGCCCCTCCGTGAAATCCGACTCACATTTTAATAAGAATATAATAATAACTCCAATTAAATCTGAAACTCCTTTTAACATAGATATAGCAAATTTTCATTTCTCTACTGATTGAACCTATACACACTAGTATGTTTAAGATTTAGGAAGGCCATCACACACGCATACGAATACTATTCTTCTTGTCTTTTGATTACCTCGATCTTTAACCTCTAATCCTTTCCCATTCATTTTTATATCTCCACACAGACTCAAATTTGCACCCCTATTTGATCTTATTTACATACAGCCAAATCACAAATTTTCACAACATCTAACGGAACATCCTGATATTAAATCCCTTTAATGAGGAATATCTGGTATTTTTTTATTGCAAATTTTGCTTTTGTGTAAGCTGTATCGAATGAAGAGGTCTCTAGTTACTCGTAACTAGCTGGCCTAAACATGCTCATGACTGTTTAGCAACATATTACTGCTTATGTAAAAATAAATATTGTATATATATATATATATATATATATATATATATATATATAAATAACAAAAAGTTATATTCCAAAATTCGTGATGCTGACCATCTTATAATTTATTCCTTCAATTAAGGTTACTTATACAATTCTTGACAGTATCTATTTCGTAGCGCACAATCAATCACTTAATTATTATATCAATCAGTGAATCTATTATGCCATTGATTCACCAGAAGAAATAGCAACAATCAATCCGTCAAAAGGAAATGAAGTGTGATTTGACATGATTAAAATCCGAAAATTGGAAGAGAAGCTGCAAATACCTTTTTATTTTTCCATTACGCCATATTGAATTTTTATCAAACCAAGTCATTAAACCCAACTATTCGTACTAACAATATACATTAATTTATAAATCTTCTACCAAAATATTCTGTTTAATAATTAGTAAATTTATTAATTCTAATCTGTGCATAGATAGTTATGAAAATAATATCAATAAATTTTAAATTATTACACATGTTTGTATGTAGGAAACTAAATTAAGCTAAAAAAACGATTGATCATTTCGGTTATCATAACTAATCAATTGGTTAACATCACGAATTTTGGAATATAACTTTTTGTCATTTATGCTCTGTATTGCTCTGTAATTACATGGAGCTTCTTAAATAAGGATTGATATATATTATAAGAAAATATATTTCTACAGAAATATATATATATATATATATATATATGAATGAATATCTCTTACGTGGTGTACCCAATGGATAGATTGGTGTCTTGTATTGCTCGCTATATCTATGTCTCTCGTTTTTATTTTAAACAGAAACAAAAGAAAATCTTTTATTATATTTAGTGCATGTTGATCGAATTTCAGTGACTTTGAAATTATTATATTTATGCCATATGCTTGATCTCCATGTGTTTTCTTCCTCCTTGCAACCGTGCTTCGCTCAGCAAGAACTGACTGAGCAAGTCATTGATTATCTGTTTCCTTGTGACTTTAAGATCGATGGGCCTTCCGATGAGCTTAAGCCGTGTGGCCTTTTTGTGAATTTAAGCTTCGATGGACCTTCTTGATAAGGAGAAATCTGAAAGACACTTTTCCATCATATTTTTTTTCGTTTATTTCTGTCAGTCGATATTATGTTTTGTTGCAGCATCGTTGAGTTTTTTTTTATTGTTTTACAGAGAAGTAAAATAAAACAAAAATGGAACCCAAAGAAATGATAAAACTCAATTCTCTGGATTTTTTGTCCTTCTTTCTATTTTTCTTCTTTATTGAATTTTTATGCTTTCTACTAACCTGCGAAACAACTGTCATTCTGTCTTCAACATTTTAGCTGAATGCACGAAAGATCTAACGAGAATATAAGTACTTGAGCCTATACCCGACTCGGTATCATCTGAGAATCTCCCTCCCTCTCATGGGCCTTGTAGTTTATGAGATATAGTTGGTTGGTGCGTTTCTGATGGTAAACCCCCTCTTCCCTTGATTAATCCAGTGCAAATAGAAACTAACCCTCCCCGAGTGCTGGGACTGTAGTTAATCCAAATGCTCGAAGATGTATTATTCCTTATAAAATAATATAACAAAGTATTTTTTCAGCTTAACATCAAATACCCAAATGTCACATAATTATGTAACTGGACAACTGCCAGACGTCCACCAACAAAATTTTTAATTTCTGAAATTATTTATAGCTATTTATACCGTATATGTTCCATTATATATTCCATTTTAATGGTCGCTATTTATTTTTTTTATCTTTTTCACAAGACTTGCTATTCTAATAAAATTCTATAAAATAATTTTTTGTATTCGTTTTAGTTATTCAGAATTTTAGTAAACTTGTGAACAATGATAATATATTTAAATCGTTACCCGTATATTTGACATTAGATGTAACTTTAAAATAAACCGCATATCGAGATACTACCACGAGAAACACTTTACATAATCTTTTGATAAGTAGATTATTACAAGAAAATGCAATAAAAGGTTTTATTTTCATAGAGGTATATTTAACAATTTAATTTACTCTATGAACATGTAATATATATATAATAATATATTACACATTTGAATCTAACATTTGACCTCTTCTTTAACCTAAAAGTTAATACTATATCATTAAACGGTACTCATGCTCTTATTGATCCGTGCTGAAATAATAACGTTATTATTTAAAAAGCCATTCTTAACATGGGGTGGGGAGGGTGTTTTGTACCTATTCTGTACTGTAACCTTACAATTGAATAAAAAGAACATATAATAAAACTTTAATTAAACTTGGAAATATGATTTAAAAAATAACCCGGATCAGTAAGTGCATTAGCACCTTAAATTGTTAGGGTGGAAGTATAGAATAGTTACAAAACACCCTCCCCTCCATATGTTAAGAATGGCTTTCAAAATAATAACGTTAATCTTTCAGCATGGTAACATAAGTGCATAAGTAACTATGTTATTTATTTATAAGAAGTATCGGGCCTCGGGTTGCTTTACTCACAAAAATAATTATGGAACTTACAATATTTATAACATTTATTGAATATGTTTCGCTTAAATACGTCACAAATGTGTCAGTAAATCATTCGATTGCCTAAAGAAATTAAGTTTTGGTCTTTGCTTTCTAATGACTTTCAAGCTAAATGTAATATTAACAAATATTTTGCTGCCCAACTTCCGACCAAGGTTGTCCGACCATGTAAATCTGCACCCCATCACAGTAATCCCTTACGCTTGAGTGGCAATATACAGTGGGGATGAACAAAAATTTATATATATTTAAGAGCTGTAGTAATCTTTTCTGTCTTTAATTAGTGAATAAGAATCACTAGGCAATTTAAAAGTTTAAGTGCATTAGCACCCATTAAACTAACACAAGAAAGGAATTCTCAACCCTTCAACACATCTAATATAGTATTACGCATGCCACTCTATGTTAGCAACAGCTAAAGCTGAGTATTTATCAATATTCAATATGACGGAAGTCATTAGTTAGTATTTTAATCATTTGTAAGGATCGAATATTGACTTTTATTATAGTTTTTATTTAAATCAACGCTCTGATTCCCAGCTGGCATCAATTGTGATGGATGGCTCTCGTCTGGGTGAGGCTCCGTGTTTTGACAAGCTTCTGGGTTTAACCTTTACTCCTGATCTGAAATGGAACACGTACATCAAGTCTGTTGCCAAGGTCGCTGGAAAGATGGTGGGATCCTTCTACCGCTCCAGAATATATCTCACTACTGATACAATTCTCTATCTATATAAAAGCCAAGTACGTCCAAGGATGGAATACTGTTGCCATATCTGGGCAGGAGCTGCTAAAAACAGCCTATCCTGCCTTGACAGAGTACAAAATAGACTTCGAGGTTTAGTGGGGGATGCCCTTTTTTCTACCCTGCAACCTCTCTCCCACAGAAGAGACGTTGCGAGCCTGTCCTTGTTTTATCGTTATTTCCATGGCAGATGCTCGTCTGAACTCCAATCTCTGGTCCCCCCTCGCCAATCTTTCACGAGAAACACCCGTCTAGCTGAATCCACTGTGAAAAATTTCCCCCACTCTATATCTGTGCCTAAATCAAAACGCGGATTCCATGAACAAAGCTTCTTTCTTAGAACTGCACGCCTGTGGAACTCTGTTCCGTCTGCCTGCTTCCCTCAGGACTACAATTTGGATGTCTTCAAGTCCAATGTTAACAAATTCCTAATGAACCGCCCCCTTAAGTAAACACTTCAGCAAATCTCCTCACTAACTTTATGTACTTGCAATAACCCTTATCCCTGAGTGAAAAAAACAAACAAACCCTTATCCCTGAGTGAAAAAAAACAACAAAACAACAGCATAAAATAAATAGATTAAAAAGATTAAAAATATTTTAAAAATTTTACTTTAATAAATTATTAACGATGTTTGATAGTATTGTTTTTGACAAAATGTTTTTTCTTTTAATTTTTTTCGTGACCTTGTAAGACAGGTTTTAAAGATTACCAAACGAATTCAAGCAAAGTTCCACTTATTGTTTTTACAAAACTAAAATAAATTTACATCGTTTTTTCATGATTTTATGATTTGTAGGTTTTAGTTTTACTAATAGTTTTGAAAATATTAATCATTAGTAATAGCAATTGAAAATTAAGTTTAAGAAACTACAAGAAGCGTTTTTGGAATCAGAAATTATAGTAAAATTTTCCCGAACTCGAATTTTCTGATTCTCGATAATGATTCTGATTAATATCCCTAACAGTAATAACGGTGAATGCTCCGACGAACAGCAAGCACTTGTACCCCCTCTACGTAAATACCCCCGACAAACCCGTCAAGCAGTAAAATCCCACCCCTTCACAGTAGAGATCCCTAGATGTAAGAAAGCCTTCTACTCCAGTAGTTACTTCTCCAGAACCGCTAGACTTTGGAATTCCCTTCCGGGTTCCTGCTTCTCCAACTGTATTTACATGCAGAAGTTCAAGCGTAACGTGAACCGACGTCTTGCTGCCCAACTCCCCACATAATGCCTCTGTAGCTTATGTTCCTAATAGTAGCCCCTTACATCAAAGTGGCCATGTGCCTTGTTTGGGGTGAATATATATATATATATATATATATATGTGTGTGTGTGTGTGTGTGTGTGTGTGTGTGTGTGTATGTGTGTATGTGTGTGTGTGCGTACGTAAAATGTGTCTCATGTTAGCAGAAAACATATCAATGTACTAGATCGTACGTCATACAAACACGATATATCTATTATTTATGTAAATATTTTTAATATGGTAAGAAAAAGTCCGAATCAGTTGGACTCTACTCTTCGAATGGGTTAAAAATTCTGCTATATGCCGACACTATATGTCCTTCTACTTTTAATTCTGCTTTATAGTCAGTCTTATATGTGTTTTCTCTTCTCGCTAATTCAGTTAAGTTCTTATTGCTTGACAATGCTACGTTCTGGGAGAAGCAAAAGTTATTTTGTCTCGCATCATGTACACATACTCACACAGATAGTCCCCAAACAAAAATATCTCATTATCAAGAGAGGTCTAGCGGAACGATTTCACATTAACTGTCAGAATCTCTCCGCCTGTGTTGTTTATGTTGAGTGCGCCACCAGTCAATGTCCTACATTCACCGTCAGTTGTCATCATCCAATCATCACTCAGTGTCTCACCGGATTCTCCAATCATAATATTAGACAATTTATTCAACACCCTTTTAATTGGTGGGTTCTGATCCTGTCTTAGTCTGAACACGGCTGCTCTTCTCTGATAAGTTTTATTAACACTTATGTAAACAAATTCTACGGTTCATATTTCATTGACTAAAACACCGTCTCTTATTAATTCATTTCTATTTTTTTGATAGATTTTCCATGTATGTTTTAAATTTTTTTTGAGGACAGCCGTTCACGTCCTAATGATAAAAATGTCGTTTATCTTTTACCAGTCTTTGTTTAAATTCTTATTGCATCCCATGTGGTTTATTATCTGCAATCTTGCTAACGCCACCAAGTGTCTAAACCCGTCATCAATGACATCGGTCATCCGACAAGAGAGTAAAGTTTATTAGCTTAAGTTCTCTAATTCTTATTACAATCTAGATGGCTTATGACTCGTGACCAATATATTTTTCGCTTTATCGTGTTGTTATTTGGATTTCCCAAGATTCCAGACCTCAGTCCTCCTTTCACCTTCAACAGGACCCAGGTGTGTGTGGGAGTTGAAAATTCCCAACCTAACTCGATTGTCGCCCTTTAACTCAGAAGAGCGACCTAGCTACGTCACTTCCTGTTCCCTATATTTCTTCATCTTTTGCACTGGACCTTCAAGCAGTCAAGATGTAACAAACACCGCTCCGGTGGAGCCATGGGCCACCACCGCGTTCCTTACTAGCCAGTCAACCGCAAGTAACATTACTCATCTATCAATGAACTCTTATTCTTTCTATCGCTTCTTCATGTATATTTATGTAAATAGATTGCATTTCTTTCGCTGATAAATAACGGTATATTTTCGTCCTCATTATGCGAGCTTTTGCCTTTTCAATTCCTCTACCATTCAATACATACATCACCCGTGCACACATGGAGGACGGGGTCGTCTATCACACAGCAGACCATCCTGTCCCCAACATGTGTATGAATTGTCACATATCATTTAATTAAATCGTTACTATTTTTCCATCTGGTTTACTTAGATATTTGTTTACAATTCACGAAACAATTGAATTATCTGTTGAGCTATGTTTGTAGATACTCTTTCTCCTTCCTATAAGTATCGTTTCATGTCTTTTATTTCTTTGTTTCTTTTGGTTTAATATAAAACTGCTATCCCAGGTTCGAAAATTGGCTTGGGCATACATATTACTATTTAGTTTTGCAATTATATTTTCCCTTTATGTATATTTTGCTTCATTAATTTTGCTCATTATTTATATTTTGTCCAGCATTACAAATACATATTTACGCACACATGCAAGGATATACACACATACAGTAAAATACAAATGACTAGAGCTACCAGGGCAGCGATAAAAAAGGTTAATGTTGTGTCTCGAAACATATTCCATGCAACACATCACTCACGATTACACGTGGTTTACGCAATGACTTAATTGTAGTAATGAAACAGATCATGGCTGGACATATAAAAACGTGGCAACAAACACATAAAGCCATACAAAAGGAGCTATAAAATCCCTAACATCAAGGTCAGAGGAATTTTCCAAATTGAGAGTGTGTTTGCTTTACTCTTATGCCTGGAGGTAGATCCGTTAAGCAAGCTACTCAATAAAAGCCATACTGCCTACAATCTAAATCACGGCCACCTACAAGGCTCGAACAAAAGAGTAAACCACGTGCTCTTCGTTGAGGACCTCATGCTGTATGCCAGCCCAGACAATGATTTATGTCGACTCTTGCAAGTCATAATAGCTTCTCAAGAGATATTGGAATGAAGTTTGGTTTGGACAAATGTGTTAAGTACTCCATCAGAGCTGGGAAGAAGGTCGAAATAGAAAACACTCAGCTTGATGAAAATACTGATATCAATGACCTAGAAGCACAGGAAAAGTCCAAATACCTTGGCATGAAAAAACAAAAACAAAAACAATCGAATTAAACATGCCAAGATGAGAGAAAAATTAGCAGTAAATATAAACGCTGTATAAAGAAAATCTTACAAACAAAAACAAAAACACTGCCATTAACCAACTAGACATGCACGTGATGACATACAGCGTTGGTATTGTTGACTGGTCGCAAAACACAATAACAGACTAGCTACTAAAAAGCAGAAAATATGTACACTTTACATAATGACATACAGAAACCAGTGTCTTTTTAGGTTCTATCTGCTCAGAGAAGCAGGAGAAGTTGACCATCAGCATCGTGTCACTATTGTGAGCACCGAGCAATATTTGATAAACTTCCAAAATCTAAACCAAAAAATAGTACACCAACATCACGAAACAAGGCCCAGCAAAGCCCTTCCATCATGAAACTAGACACACATTTTGGACAAGACTGTCTTGCAAATGATATAGTATCAGAAAACAAGTCTGCTCCTGAAATATCTCAAAAGAGTCGCCAAGAATACGCCAATAACTTTCATTGCAAAAAAATAGAAGAATGGGCCAAACAACAGCATTCCATGTATTTTCTAGGTAAATTCATTCAGTACTATATAGATAAAGAAGGCTTTATACACTAACATAATTTTACACAATGTAAAAAGCTTTATTTTCAATCTAAAATTGTATTCTATTGCGACTTTTAATAATTTTATCGTCTATTCTCTTTCAATTATTTTGAAATGTATTAATTTTCACGTGTTTTCTCTTTCACAACTATGACCACCACTTTTAACATAAAATTATACTGTTTAATATCCGAAATACTACTTATTTGCGGAAAATTAAAATATTTAATATATAAAATACTCGTTTTCAGCATACCAGAAAACCAGTGAAACTTGTCATTTTAAAGGAAAATGTTAAGGTGGAAACCAAGTAAAATGTTCACCTTAAAAATTATAAAAAGTTCGGTAGTTATGATTTTATGTACCGTGCTGAAATAACGTTTTTATTCTGAAAACCATTCTTAACATGAGGAGTGGCGAGCGTTTCGTAAGTATTCTCTGCTTCTACCTAACAATTTAATAAAAAACAAAGATATCGTGAAACTTAAATTTATCCTGAAAAAGCATTTTAAAATAGTGCAGTACCAAAAATACATACGCACCAAACTTCTAGTTAAATTGGTTAAAATTAAATAAATTTATAAAAAAATAAAAAAATTTTTTTATTTATATTGCTTAAAGTAAAAAAGAAGATTTATATTAAAATAAAAAGGAAAAGATTTATATTGTTTACAATAAAAAAAAACTGTTTCTTCTATTTTACAAAAAAACAAAACAAAAAAAAACGTTGTTTTCATAATGATTATTTTTTATAAAGAAGTTCTGCTTACTTAAAACCAAACGTCTGAAATACCGATGTCACTGCTTATATATTGTTGGCATAGTAACATAACGGTGATTAGGGGTGGCTTCCTTTTATTTGATAGAGGGTTCGAGAGTACTTTGCCACTTAAACGCCCGTTTTGACAGAAGTTTTGGTCTTTGTGCAGTATACGAACCACGCTGAAAGTTATTATTTAGAAAACCAACATGGAGAGGGGGATTGTTAACTATTTTGCACTTTCACCTAACAGTTTAATGAAAAAAGAAAAATTATTTCAAGAAAAAAGAAGGAGCTATGTAAATTAAGGATATAATTTGGAGAAAAGAAACTTATCTCAAGGAAAGAGGTGTATTAATTTAAAGAGAAAGTAATGTTGATTGGCACTTGTATTGATGCGGGGGCGGGGATGAACGAAACTTCATTTTTAGAGCAACATTTTTTATTTAATTTCGTTTAAAAAACGAGAAAGAAAACTTCTGTTTCTATTTGAATGATTGCTTTCGTGTGAACCTTTCGTGTGTTTAAATAGTCTCGTAGCAATGTTTTGATTGAAATAAGTGGCAGGCGACAATCTGACTATTTTGGCGGATTTTCCTCAGTCGAGGATTCGAACGTGAATACATGTTTTGTTTTTGTTTATGTTATGAAAATCATATTCATGGAAATTACTTATTCTACTTTAAGCGAAGTGAGTGTCGAAGATAACCAAGTGCATGTATTTTTATGATAAATGGAAAATATCTCGTGTTATTTAAAATATTTTAAACAACATTTAAAGATATTTAAAAAAAAAACAGGAGTCACTAAGATATTTGTTAAAGGTTTTTCTATGACTCAATTTTTCAGGAAGATGGGAATAATAGTCCGAATAAAATATATAAGACATTTTATCTGATTAGATATTATTTTTATTATTTGTTTTTTTTTTTTTTAAATAAACCTGTATTTTGTGTTGGCATAATGTCATGTGTAAGAAGCTTTCTCAGAAAAACTAAAAATAGTAAAAACGCATGCATTCGGAAAAATTTGGTATCAATATTTGTTCATCTAATCGATAAATGAATAAAATATATATAAATATGTTTCGTAAATGCCATGTAATGTCTGAAAAAATATGCATGCAATCGAAACGTAAAAAGTTTTAGTACTCTTGCAGAATTTGATCCGGATCCTCGGGAATTTCCGTCAAGAATGGATCGGACGAGACCGGCAATCATCGGTTTCAGCCGAGCGTTGTTCAAATGTTAAAACGCTAAATTGACTTTTTATTTTTATGTAATGTTTTTAGTATATTTTCTGTGATAATAAGGAGGGGGGTTCTGATTACTTATTTATTTATTTGTAATTCATTGACTGGGCGTTTAATAAAAAAGAAAGATACCATAAAAATTTAATTTAATTTTGAACGCCTATTTGAAAAGTAACATTCGGTGTTTTTAACAGTGTACGATGCGTATACTGTAAAAACATCGAATATTTAATTGTTTATCTAATCGGTCACATAATTAAAGACACACAGATATGTCTTCGATAAGTGAATAATAAAAAATATATAGGTTTTTCACATTCAAAACTACGAGTATACGCAGTATTTCATTGTTTTTTATTAATACAAAAAGACAATCAAAATATGTAGCGTTCTAGTCTAATGTTGATAAGATATTAATCGCTATAAACCATCCTTGGTACATGAATATTACTTCCTGAGAATTCCAATGTTATGTGACCAGTAGTTTAATAGTTTACCTGTTAGATATTTACACACACAAACGTCTACTGTTTTATTTATATAGAAGATTAGTCAAACTATGATACCTGAGCCGAAAATATGTTCAACAACAATACAATAATCTGAATGATACAGCAATACAAAGGAATAGATTGAAAGGAAGATTCGTCTAATCAGAGTTCGGAATCAACCTAGTATAAATGATGTGGTGATGAATTTAGAGTTTCTAAGACTTGTTAATAGTAACTTTTAGACTAATGAGTCATCGCTTATCAGGGTCTGAAGGCCACTGGAGGATGAGGAATAATGAGATAGTCAGTTGGTAGTGAACAACCCCATTGGAATGTTTGTAAACGAATGTGATTATTGAAGTGAATTGGTCAACCAAATATTGTTAATGTTGGGCTTTTAAACGACCAAACTACCATATTCTACTTAATTGGGGTGCGGTTCCACAATAGAGTCGTGTACTAAACATGGAAATAATAACAAATTAGAAAAAGATTATAAACGTTTCTGTTGTGATACAGTGACTGTAGAGGTGCTTCACTGCATTTTGAAGTTAATCTGGAAGTTTAACGTAACAGTACAGGGTGCAACGGAAAATTGTCGCCCTAAAAGAAACGGCGCTACAGCTTTATTTTAAAACTTTTATTAAAAATATAAATTCAGGTAAATTTATTGACATCTATTCAATATAGCCATCTTTAGCCTCACTCACTGCCCCGATACAGGTCTAGAACTTGGAGCATGCTTTTTCACGAGCGCCAGTGGGAGCTCGGCGGACAGCGATCAGGCTAACTTTGGTGTTGTGAGATGTTATGTTGGTTGAATACTAAACGAAGTAGACCAGCTAGTTCAAGTCTGAAGAGGATGATGAACCAGTGAAAAAAGGGTTCAACGTTGTAGCACTCCCTCTGAAGTCAAACCTGGGTCTCTTTGGGATGTGGTCTGGCGCCGAGTCCTACTGTCACACCCAGGGTCTGCCTGCCAGCGATCACCTAATTACACCGGGGGATCACCATAATCTTCAGCACATCCATGTACACTTTTGTTGATTGATTTTTAAGCAGACTTCATAGATGTTAAAGGATATGATGTGGCCCTCACTTGAAATCACACCAAAGACTCTAACCGTGGCCGGAAACTTCATTAAGCTGTGCTCCCAAGTGTTGAATCGTCCGAATTTACATTTTGCGGGTGCTGGCAATGATCCTGTTGTCATAACTTGGATCGGTAGAGAGCATAATGTTTACAGCGGTGCATCTCCGATCTCGCTCGGTGAACATTGTGTCACTTTCAGACTTGATAGATGGCTCCTATAACTGTAGAGAGTTTTCCGAGAATTACTATCAATTTAATCTGATGCGCTATAAACTACTGACTATAAAACTGGCTTTCAACTAAGACCAAAGTGTAGTATCTGTTCTTCAGGTGTTACAATTCATTTTTTTGTTCTCTGTCAGTTGAGGAGAAATCCTTCACGACTAAGACAATTTTTATTTTTGTTCCTTTTCTCTACGTTATAAAACGACCCTCGTGTCTAACTCTGTCCTGTGGAGAGGCGTCGTAAATAGGAACTACTGACTATAACAGCATACATAACTTTACAGATGTGAAATTTTCAACGAAATACACGTGGTTTGACTAAATAATGTATATTATTTTATATTAATGTACATTGCATAGACAATTCACTTAACGATTTGGAAGCGCTTTTAATCAGTGTATTTTATTGTTCCATAAATTAATGATCATGATTAAATTGTTTGTACTACGTGCATTTCATTCCATATAGATCTGAAAAAAAACATTAATGCCACTCGCTTAAAGTAATGAGGACATCGCAAATCCATAATAAGTTTAGATATAGAATAGTCAGATATAACCGATCGGATAAGGGTGGGAAAGAGACATTATCTCCCCTTGTGATGTGAGGTAAGAACTATAGATAGAGAAGGATGAAAAACATTCCAAAGAAATAGCGCAATGACTGCCAACGTATAAAGTAAAATACAATACACACACACACACACACACACACACACACACACACACACACACACACACACACACACACACACACATATATATATACATATATACATATATATATGTATATATCCGTGTGACAATTCTTACTTATTGGTTCCTATATTGTATTTTACTTTATATATATATATATATATATATATATATATATATATATATATATATATGTATGCATGCATGTATGTATGTGTGTGTGTGCGTGTGTGTGTGTGCAATAATAAGTAGTAGTACTACATATCTACAGAAAAATTAATTTAAGAAAACTAAAATCATACTAGAATTGTCCACAGAAGCATGTAGAGCTATAGGTGGTGCGTTAGTTAACAATAAGTTCGAAGTGACAGTCTTCTGTAGGTTGAGGTTGAATTCTCACTACATGCCATACTAACTAAAATAGCAGCTGCCATTAATAATTATGAGAATAAGAAAATCTACTCTCGTAGCTGAAATAAATGTTCAGTTTAAAATACATAGGTTTTTCGAGTTCGACATATACATTTTCAAGTTCGACTGTTGCTTTTCTAAAGTCGCAAAAATGTCCATAAAAAAGTGTTATATCGGGGGAAACGTTGTGATATAACAACCAAGATTAGAGAAAATGTTTTCGTGCAAAATTTGGAGAAATATTAAAAAATAAGTATCCACCATAGTTAGAAATGCCTTTTATTATGGTGAACGTTTCAATTAAATTCTAATAATTGTTTCCATTTTTTTCCCTGTAACTTAATCTTGTTTTCTTTTACTCTTGGTTTTATCACTTCAAATCTAAAATGTCGTCGTCCAAGTGGAAATCAAAGATGGCAATCTAGATAGTAGTCGTCCATGTGAAATAACAAAAAAAAAACACGAATACTAAAACAGTAATATTTAAAACAAACAAAAACAAAGAAATAATAACAATTAGAAAATCAACAAAAAAGACCAACCAGTGATACAATAACAAGACACCATAAGAAATTAATGATAATCACATTTTTATTTCGTAATGTTCATCGAAAGAAAACATTGGCAATTTTATTCATTTTTTTCTTTCTTTATTAAGATTGTTTTTTATCCGCAATTAAAATCGTTTGTCGTTTTTTTTTGCTCAACTTTATTTCTGGGAATGTTTGATTACTGTTTCATGTCTGCAAAACCGTTGCACATCAATATCAACTATAATAATTCTGCTTTCATCACACACACTTCATTATTGATAGTCTTGTGCCAAGAATAAAACACCAAAAAGAGAAGACTGTTTTTGAAGTTATGGCATATTTTTATTACATTCATCACAATAAGAATGACGACAACACATTTTACCCATATGCGCATCCACTCACTTTTTCACAGCAATACACCTGGCAACGTATTTATTATTATCTTGTACGACAATTGACACAACCAGTAAAGGAATATAATAAAACAGTCATACAAAACAGAAAATTTTATGACATCTAAATTTAAATCAAGCACAAAACTAACGAATATATTCAAAATATCCAAAATAAAATGAAGCTTAATCGAAATATATTTTATAGGCAATAAAAGAGGAAATACGTTTAAATCTATTTTTTTTTTAGTTTTGTACATTTATGCTTTTGTATTAAATCGATTATGTTCCGATATGTGATGTTAGTCTCACAGCGTTTCGGTTGATGTAACCTTCGATGTCTGATTATTATTAGCATTTTATCTGTTGCGTCACGAATCCACATAATCGGAGGTTACATTAGTCAAAACATAGAATTAAAATTTACATATAAGAATAGTAGTCAGAATAATGTATATTTTTGAGATGATTTAAAAATTTAAATATTCAATTGTCATCTTAAAATTTCAAAAAAATAATACGTAATTTTATTATTATTATTATTATTATTATTATTATTATTATTATTATTATTGTTATTATTATTATTGTTATTATTATTATTGTTATTATTATTGTTGGTGTTGTTGTTGTTGTTATTATCATCATCTCTATTGTTATTATTGTCATTAATATTACCATTATAATTATTATTGTTATATTATTATTATCATTCTTCTTTTTATTATTATTGTTATTATCATTATCATTACGATTATTATTAATATTATTATTATTGTTTTTGTTATCATTGTTGTAATTATTATTGTTGTTATTTTATTATTATTAATATTAATAATATTATTATTATTATTGTTGTTGTTGGTTTTGTTGTTGTTGCTTCAGCTGTTGTTTTTTATTATAAAAATAATTATTATTATTGTTGGTGTTGTTGCTATTGTTATCATTGTTTATGTAGTTGTTATTGTTATTATTTTTATTGTTGTTGTTATTATTTTCATTATTGTTGTTATTAAAATGGTCGTTTTAGATAATAGAATTCGTTGAGAATATAGGCAGTGGCGTTAATTGAATTGTTTGTGAGTTAATCGTTATGATTTCCTATCTATTCTATTTATCACACGGAGCTTTTCTTGTGGGTAAAGAAAATACCTAATGTTTTCAAGATCGTAACAGCGATTTATTATAATTTTCAGATGACACATTAAAAATAACTTGCTTATGTTGAACAAGCTTATTGTGCCAAAGGTATGCTCAGATGATAATTTTCTTTCCGTTTTCATCATAGAAGAATTATTTCAGCATGTGATGATCGTATTAATGAATACGATCATCACATTGATTTTATTTTATTTTATTGAAATATCACATTGACACTTCCGTTAACGAGGGTAACCAATTTCAGAGAGGATATTGATTCATAGAATATAACTGTTAGGTATACAGGGAGGGCACAAAGCCTGGTTACATTAATTACATGCTAACAAAATCGGGATACATAATATAGCCAGACTTTGTGGACACCTTGTATAATACGCGCTCATTTAGGCGTATATATATATATATATATATATATATATATATATATATATATATATATATATATAGTTATCCATATACAGGACTTATACGCTAATGGCAATTCGTGTATCATTCATATATATATATATATATATATATATATATATATATATGTGTGTGTGTGTGTGTGTGTATATATATATATATATAGTCATCCACATACATCACTTATACGCTAATGGTAATTCATGTATCACTTTATACACACACACACACACACACATATATATATAAATATATATGCATACATACGAGGTATAAGTAGTAGTGCCTCCTATTTTTAAGTGAAAACTTGAAGAGCGACGATAACAAAAGTAGTACCATAAAAACGAGCAACCTTTTGTGCTCCATAATTTATTTTTCCACAGAGACATCATCATTCTCAGGAGAATGACGCACTTCCTGTCCCAGAATAGGATGCACGTCACTTTAACCAGATGTTTGCGTCTTGAATTTCTCCTTTGCAGGAGAGCATGAATGGTGCAATTCCATCGATTGCTACTTTGAGTCGTGACATCACGTCTCGTCAGTAGTGATGATGCTGCCCAAGAATCTTCCATCTTCAGCTTCATACAAATTCAACAATACCTGACAGATATCCCATCGGTGGTCCTTTTAGTCTTGCGTGAGCATTCGTAGAACCCACCTAGCACACACTTTGCTGTATCCTAAGGATAACAACATCATCGTCAATGCACTGACACCAATATTCAACCCTACGCATATTTTCTCCGTTATCCGCCGATCAGCGCGGATGAGTAGGTAGAGACGTACAGCGTTTTCTGAAGTAGTAGCTGAGAACGAGCGTCCGGGGCGCGCTTTGTCACTCACATCTCTGTCATCGCTCTGAAGTCGACAAACTCATCTCCTAACTATGCTTACATGAATTACATCGGCTTCGTAAATTTTAAACAGGCGCCGATGAGTGTTTATCGGTTCAATTTTTCCTGCATAGAAGAATTCAATGACGCATATCTACTACTGACACGTTCCATGACAGGGGTTGCTTACCGTCAATATCATCAACAAAAAGGTAAAACTTTAAGGTCATGAATGCATAATTTCAGTCATCATAACAATGAGATTTGCAACCCCTCTGATTAATTCGAGTGAAATAAAACATAGGAAGCATTGATTTTCGAACGACTCTTGTAAACAATCACATAATATGCATCTTTATATGCATATATACGCACTTTTACGTCCACACACACACGCACACACGCACACGCACACACACACGTATATATATATATACATACGCGCATATATATATCTATATATGTGGGCATACACATATACGTGAATACACACATATGTGTGTGTACGTGTTATGTGTGTGTGTGTGTGTGTGACTGTGTTCACACAAATACACACATATATATATATATATATATATATATATATATATAGGCAGACATATATATGCAGACATCCATACACAATATACGCAAACGCATATATCAGATACGCATGTATATATGCTCATTGATATATCTATACGCGCACATACGCATATATATATATATATATATATATATATATATATATATATATATATATATATATATATATATATAGATATAGGTATATACACATGCATTCTCACAAATATATAATAATATGTATTTGTATATATATCGTAATTGTCTTATTGTCTTGATATGGTTAGTTGACAAATTATCTCTTCCATCTCTTCCATTACGTTTTTTTCGATTTATATTAGCGTATTTCTCAATATTTTTTCTAATGTAATCTATAGTCTTATGGATTAATTTTATTTATTCAGAAGAAAGCTATGTAGCTTCCCACATGTCTGGAGGAAAATTGCAGATCTATAAATTTTCTCAACAATAAAAATATAATGAAATATGCCAGATGTCGCAGCCAACAAGAATAGAACTTGTACATCATCAACTTAAACGATTGTCTTAACTTTGAGAATGTCTACGATATTAAACAATATAAAACAAAATGAAAGAAGACTCTTCTGGTAGAAGTAAAATGTCTGGTACGATTTAGTTCTTAAATAATCGCAATTGATCAGATCGGCTTGTAAGTTGTTTCCATATGTAAATCGTGTAATATGTCCAATTGAAGCTACACAATAAACACATCTTAATAGGATAGTAAATACAACCGAAATTTAGTCATATATTCGTTAATAATAATACAGAGACAACGAGTCATATCAAATTAAAAATTAGGCAAGAGATCAAAATTTTGCAAACTATGTAGTTTTGATTATGATTGTGTCCATACGCCTATTTATAAGCATATATTAGCACACACATGAATATATATTATTTCATTGAACGTTCATATTGTATTCAACAATGTATATATATATATATATATATATATATATATATATATATATATATTGTTGAAAATTGATATATAGGGTATTTGGACCTGTAGCAGTTTTCGATTTAGATTTTATCGAGCAAAAATAGCTGATAAGTAGTCAAAATGGAAAACATACCAATTAACCTTAGTAGCGTAAGTCGGATAAAACATTACCTCTGCTGTTAGTTTTGGCCATGCGCAAAATCAAACATTCATAGCTGAAAGTCGCGTAATTTTTAACTTTTCGTATCCATTAGTCGGTAGGTCGGATGGAAACGACGCTGGAGAGATAAATAACGACTAAGACTGGAGTGCTAAACGTTCTGATTTCGATTCTAGTGGATTGCACCCAAGATATATTTCATATTTGTTTTAAAACTTTTTAAATCATAACTATATATTGGACAATAATCAATAGAGAAATATGTCTATAATACCAAATAAGAATCTGCATGAACGAAAATATAATATTTATGTCTTTTTTTTACGACCGAGCAACGCCGGGCAACCTGCTAGTATATATATATATATATATATATGTGTGTGTGTGTGTGTGTGTGTATGTGTGTGTGCGTGCGTGTGTGTATTACTGCATCTATATAATTAACAATTCCACTTATATTAACATCAAAACAACGAACTTAAAACATAAGTTTATTGAAAAAGAAAGCTCTTTTATTCCGACGATACTTGTTATTTTACACCTGGCATTGATAATTGCTATTTTACACTTTTACTTTTTCAAATATATTCAGACGTATGTATCAGACTTAAAAGAAAGTTAATAAATTACATTATTCATTTTCAATTAGAAAGGGGAGGGGGAAATGACAAAAATAATATCAAAGAGATGGGTCTTAGTAGATCAAATATTGGATCACGTGGTCATTTCATACTCCATTAAACAATTTAAACGATCACAAAAACTAAATTACATGTAATATCTTAGATTTTATCATTTATAATTTCACTGATTGAGATTGCTTTTCGATATTTTAAATGAACTCGGTACATATCATTTTCTTGCTCTTGTTGTTACAATAAAAAATAAAAAAAGTCCAGTCATCGACTTGGGTGTGAGTTTGACAAAAAAAAAAAAAAGGTAAAAAATAAAACTCACATCTTGGATTTTAAAGCATTATGGACGTTAAAAATTTGTAAACAATTTATTTGGATTTCATTAAATGCAGGATAGATTAAAAAGAGGCAGACACCGAGACGCTTTTATTAAAGTAACCCTCGTTGAATTTGTTAGTAATAACTAGGGCTAGGACAACAGCGTATTCTTTTCCTTGTTTTGACTCTCCAGTGTGTATCTCTATCTGTTGATATCTTATATGCTTTTATATAGAGTGATATGGTTTTCGGTTGATTAACTGTGTCTAACTGTGTCGTATATATATTCGAGAGAGTCATGACAATGAAAAGAATATGCTGTTGTCATAGCCCTAGCAATAAATAAGTACGTTTCTTCAAATATTCATCTTTTATTTGGCACCATGAAATTTTATTCAAGTAAAATTTGATATTTTACAATTCCAGTCTCAATATATTAGAGCAGCCATCAACCATACCCAAGATAATTATACGTTCTCATATGGAAACATTAGCGAAATGTGAACAATATATTGCATAAAGAATTATGTAAGTAAAGTTTCAAAAAAGAAAAGAAAATCCGAATTTATAATGAACATGGACTGAATGCGTGAAACTGTTTCAAAATAAAATGCATACAAACTAATATAGGGCACATTTATGTGGCATCAAACACATTGCTCAAATCCCCCAGTTTCAATGAAGACGAAAAATTAACCTTTTTTTTTTTTAAATAAAATTCTTACAATTCCACGGTTATTTGTCAAAATTGAAATATTTGCACAAACTTACACAAATTGAAAAGTTCAAGATAATATTACACTATATTATCATATGGAAAGGTTTCCATTTAAGATATTAACATATACAGTTTTTTCTTTCAAATACAGCCTATGTTTTCTGATATGATTACATATTTATATTCATTTGTTTATAGAACAACGACTGAGTGAAATGTAAGATGATTTGTATTGTCTGGCATGCAACAAATGAAGCCTTTGCTGGGCGTTTATTCCGACACACACTTTCTATTGCAAAAAAAAAAAAACGTTTTAAACGAACAAACATTGGAGAGTTTCTATTTTCTACTTTCTAGAAAAAGGGTGTTTTCTCTACTGGTCTTTTAATGTAAGTGAATACGGTAGGACGGGTTGGATTTTAACTCGGCACATCTGTTTTTCTAGTGGAGTCGGTATTTCCCGGACCATTCACCCCCTTCACTAGATGATTGAAATCTGCAAGTTTCTTCACTAATATCGTTTCATTCGACATCGTTTCGTTTCTCATTGACTATATTGATTATTTACTGACGAAGTAATCAACCTGGGATATATACGTTTTTTTTTATTTACTAGTTTTTTATTTACTAGTTGAGAAGAACTATTCTTATTTTCATATTAGTTCAGCAAATATAGATGCTCGACACAATGACAAAGAAGAGAGAAATGGTCACATAAGAAATAAACGTATTTAGAGCAGGAAAAACTCCAAACTAATGCAAAATATATCATTGCTTGTTACAACGAAATTGACTCATACCAATACTATTAGATTGCAGAATTTTAAATTTTGATTTCAAATCATGTATTTTTAAAAAATAAGTTGTCGTTACAATACCTAGACTTTACATATCATTTTAAAGAACAGTTTTCACTCTATCTAATCATTAAGATTACTATGGTTTTTTGAAAAAAAAATATGTCTTCTTTTCAAAAACGTATTCAGCGACTTCATCGCTACAAGAACGCAAGATTTTTACGGAACAGGCATAAATACACTTGTTTTGTGTTGGCAAAAATGTGTTGATTCTGATAATATTTATTCCGATCAATAATTTTTGTTTGAGCCGAGATATGTTCATCTGAATTTAAAAGGTTATAAACCGCAAGAACTTTCTTGTCGACCTGATATGTTTTCTTTTAATATTTTTTCAGTTGGTTGTTGTCTACACGACTATCTCATTAATGACAAAATTAATCTATTCCGAACCATGCTATTTAAGTATCTACGTATCGGTGTACTTATTATTGTGTTGATGCAACGTCGATGGATGAGTAAGTGTATCTGTTTGGCTTATAGATAAATAATAATACCCGTTTTAAATAATTCATTATAGATCCCGACTATAAACAAGTTAGCCAAGCAAAGGTCGTTTACATATCCATGGAAGTTTCTGTGGGTACCTACCGTTCCATATTAATGTCATAGTTCCCCATATGGATTATGCAATCAGTAATTATGTCCAAATCTAAAATGTTAGCGAAGGTCTAAACACCAAGTTTCCTTCGGTCATATGCAAAGTAGATAGTTATTTTCAGTAGATTCATTACAGTGGCTCATTTAAAATAGTTTTGTGTTTACGTATGAAGACAATACAAATGATGGTGAACATGCTATAAAACAATTCTTTCAAGATTACTAGGTATATATATATATATATATATATATATATATATATATATATATATATCCGATTGGAATATAGGTTAAGTACATTTCTCCTTTTCTATCTTTCTTTCTTTCTCTATCACTCACCCACTGTCTCTTAGTCTCTTTATTTCCCTTTCTTTTTATCTACCTTTCTCTCTCTTCTCTCTTTCTTTCCTTTTCTTTCCCTTTCTTTCTCCTTCTCTCCCGATTGAAGTCTGACTTGATGCTGCTTTTCTCATGAAGAAACAGACGATGGGCATTTAGTCATATATATATTATTAGCAATCTATCTGGCATTGCTCGGTCGTAAAATGCACTTAAATATGATATTTTGATTAATGCAGATTTTGTATTTATTATTATATTATATTGGACCAAATACATAGTAAGGATTAAAAAAAAGTAAAAAAAAAACAAAACCAAACAAACGATCAAATAGAGTGTGCCAACACCGAGAATCGAAACCAAAACGTTTAGCTTACGATTTACTTTTTCCTTTGACGTTAATGTCTGAACTACGAATGTTTGCTGGAAGGCTAAAACTTAAAACATGAACCAATAGCTATTACGTTATGCATGCATATTCGTAATGCTGTCGTTCGACCTTCATCTGGCAAATTCCATTTTTGTAATTTTAACACTTTTGAACCAATTTTCCCTGACTAAAACCCAAATATAAAGTTTTGCATGGGTTCGAATACCCTATATATTAAGTTTCATGGCTGTAAACTAAAAACTGACAGAGGAGTTTGATAGGCAAAATGTTTTAAACAAATATATATATATACGCATATATATATTTAGAGAGAGAGAGAGAGAGAGAGAGAGAGAGAGAGAGAGAGAGAGAGAGAGAGAGAGAGAGAGTTGTGTTTACTATAAACTTTTTATGCAAATGTTACGCAAGTATAAATCATGTAGAATATCTGCATGAATATAATTACACGTAATAGTTAACTAAAGATTATCACCCCAAAAAAGAAAACCGAAAAACTAATAGAGAATTAATTAAAACGAACCATATATAACAAAGTTGTAAATAAGTAGAAAAAAGGGGTTTAATATAAATATTTAAAAAAAACTATCTATATTAATGAATTATATGTTTTGGATTATTATTGGCGCGATAGAAATACTATTAAATCCTTACACACCAGCTTATTATATCAATTCAAACCCTTTTTATATGGTCACCAACTAATCAGACATCGGCCTTTGTATATTGAAATATGACTGACCCCGCATCATACTTTGTCAACAACACTCCAGTTAACTTACGCAAACGCCATCGAAGCGCAAACACAGAAAAAAAGAAAGAGTAAGAGAGAGAGAGAGAGATAAAGAGAGAGATAGAAAGGGAGAGAGAGTGTGTGTGAGAGAGAGAGAGAGAGAGAGAGAGAGAAAAGGTTAGAGAGAGATTATTCAACGACTGACTAATCGAATTATGTAGATGTTACGGATTTACTCAACGAAAATCAACTTGAAAAGATCAAACTTTTCTCCCTCGTGCACTTAAATTCATGCAGTGTTTATTTTTTTCAAACTTACAATCTTTTAAATGGTCCATACGAGCTGCATGCGAACTTATTATTAATTTTTTTCACCAAAAAGAAGTCTGCGCAGGCATTACCAAAGCTATTTCACCGTCGATTTCGATTGAACTGGGAAGAATATTCTTCCCGATCAAGTTCTCTAAACCTTTTAATATACTTTGAGGAGATGTGTTTAATATGCCAACAGCGGAGTAATTCGAGGCCATATTATACGACACCACTTTATCATCTTGTGTGTCAATTTCTACCCCTTTTTCCTACATGGAAACTGAAGTTAAGTGATCTTTTTGTCAAAATTATTGAATTGAATACTTAACCTCAAAATAATATTACCCTACGTTATATGGAACTTTAGCACATAACCGATCTGACGGCGTTTGATCTCGACTTCTCAGTCATGTTGTCTGCGTTGATAATCATTATACTACTTACACCTGATTTTATGAACGAACTCTGGATATACGAAATATTCGGTTGCGGTCGTAATATCATACAATCAGCTCAATTACCTCAAATATCTGTGCACAATTTTGTGATGTTTTTTTTTTTTGGACGTAAGAATTTTGGCGAATTCTTTGATTTCCCGTTGCAAAAGTACGCATGACAACAATAGAAAAATAACACAATTTTCTGATTGGCTAATTTGAGGAGTAGAATATTCCCGTCATACTGGCACCATTCCAACGTGATTTTTCTCTTAAAACCGCTACCTTATAATTTCTTATTCGCCCTTTAAACTCATCACGGGTAATTATGATCTTTTCCTTGAATAAAAAATGCAGCCGTTCCTGTTATCCATAAAAATATAATGAAATACACGTAACGTTTAGCTTATGTTATTGTTTTAGAGTTATGCTTTTTTCTTTTATTCAATAGCGTATCCTAATATGATATAATCGATATATTTTGACAGAATAATTCTAGTTCACTCAAGAATACAGTCACATCCTCATCATACACACACATTCTTTTTGTTATGTATGGACAGTTTTATTAGAAAAATATCGCGTGAAGAACACTATAATTTATTAAATATTATCAAGTTTTTTAAAAGACTACCATAATTATTTGGTACACCTCTTTCTAAATAAAATAGAACAGTATCTTGTTTTCTGCCAGATAGTTACTTTTAGGTCATTACGAATTTCAATGATAAAGAGTAAATATAATAAAATCTTCTCTTGAAATCAGATCACAACATTATACATGTATATTGTACCTGACTTGGTTGATAAAAACTAAGTAATGCCTTATTTTTATATTAGTAAAAGCTACTATTTCCTGTAATATATATATATATATATATACATATATATATATATATGAATATATATATATATGTATATATATGCATATATAAATGTATATATAAATATGTATATATATATGCATATATAAATGTATATATATATACATATGTATATATATATATATATATATATATATATATATATATATATATATATATATGTACGAGATGTACGACAGTCGTTGAAAAACTAATAGTTCCTATTTTTATTCCCCCCGAATGCATCAGAGGGATTGCAAATTATATTTTTATGATGACACAATTTATGCATTCATAATCTGAAAAATAAAATCTTGAGCACAAAAATTCGCTCATTGTAAAGTACACTACTCCTGTCTTCTTAAAAATAAGAAGGATTAGTTTGGGAACAACCAACCTAAAGCTATTTAGACGACCCATGTAAATTATGCCTCCATGAAAGATTTGCTATCCTGTACTTTAAAGAACCTCAAAATCTATTAAACTGTAGACGAGAAATAGCAAACAACTGTGTTCACAAAATAAAACTTACTCTAGGATAGCGATACAAAATAGCTTTAAAACTAACAATAACAATAGAAAACAAACAAATAAATAAATTAAACAAACATGAATATACATAAACAATCACACATATATGTATATATATGTATATATATGTGCATGTATGTGTGTACACATAGGTATATTTATATATATATATATATAAAAAGGAGGGAAAAGATCTACCTTAAACCACTAACCTAGTTCTAAAACAGATCCTTTGTTCGATAAAATGCATGCCCATTGGCTGATAGAAAGGGGCGCGGTGGATACTAGAAAGCTGATTGGCTAATTAGAAATCCTCAACATATATAAAAACAAGAAGCAACCACAGAATTCGCGCATAAGCCTGACGAATCCTATAGTGGATGAAACGCAGAATATTCAGTGTAGCTTAATCGCCATATATATTTTATAAATTACTATACACACACACACACACACACACACACACACACACACACACACACACACATATATATATATATGTGTGTGTGCGTGTGTGTGTTTGTGTGTGTGTGTGAGAAGTTTATAGGAAAACAACGAGTAAATTTTTATGAAAACCTTTCACATTTACCATTTTCAGAAAATACTGCAGCTTGTTTTTGCACAAGAATACGCACATTCTGTCACCGTTTCATAAATATTATAATTCACCCTTTTTTTACCCCACTTTCTGAGATACGTAATCCGACATTGGTAGTAGCGAATATTTCACTCACCTTAAATTTACTTTTCACACTTGATCCTAAATCACCGGATCTTTTTTTCATAGCCATACTTGGCCACATGTCACTTAAAAATATTCGCCTTCTTATATACGGTCAGTTACTACTTTCTAATATTAGCCTAGAAACTTAAATTAACGAACGCTTCCCAGTTTTGTTTGGTTCTACGGAATAACGGAATACACCGCCATCAGCAGTTCAAAACATAAACATTTAATCTAGAAACAGAAAAATACAAAACATTCGCAGTGGCGATTTTACTTACACATAACCAAACAACTAAGTTTACATATCGTAGGTTCCTACTTTTAATTTACCTTTTTACTATATAAAACTATATTTTAACAAAAATAATCATTTAGCTTCATCATAAAGAAAAGAAGACCATCCTACTGACACTTAGATAAGTAGCTACTAAGTGCTACTTATTGATAGTGTTTTCAGATTTACTTAAAATTTTGTTTAGTATATTATTAATGAAAGTAAAAAATATTAATTTTAAACAAATAAATATTTGTTTATTTTACATATTATTCCGTAAATTATAAATAGTGCTTATATCACGGAAGCACAACTTTGACTTTCGTACCGCGCGTGCCAAGCGTAATCTTCCGGCATTAGAAAATATCGCTGCAGACGAACAACATGCTGACTCTACACTACCTCTTCTTCCATTTCCATCCATGACGGGGAAAAATGTATAAAATTCTAAATATAGCGTGCATCGCAATAATATTAATTTAAAACAAATAAATATTTGTTTTTTAATATAATAATGTTTTGTAATTTAGCTTATAAACATATTTCATATGTATTATATTTTTAAATTTATCCAACACTAATATAACAGAAAAGACAGCTCTGATTATATATATATATATATATATATATATATATATATATATACATACATTAATGCACACGATATACTGTTTTAAAATAGTTTTAAGCTAATTCGGAAAGAAATAGTTCATATCAAATTATTTTATATTTGTTTCCAAATTATTTTGATTCAAAACCAGTATTTAATAAAATAAGTTTCTAAAAATATGTTTTCATCACTTCTTGTGGCAATAAAAAATGCACAAAGACAAAAAGAGTTTATAACCTCGCCCCAGAAAAGTATATAAGTAATACAAATAAACATTAAGATTAGAAGAGAAGTAAATGCTATATACATACACACAGATATATAGTACAGTGATGATAACAAAATTATGATTTTGCTATTTTATTTTAATTATCTGCAATACAATATATATATATATATATATATATATATATAAATAAATGATCTGTAGTTTGCTTGAAGCATTGTGCATAATAAAAAAGGAGTTGTGTGTGAAGGCTATATCAATGCGGTTCGGGTTAGCATATAAAAGAAACCCAATATTAGAGGAAATTTATAATAATTTCAATTGAACATTTCTTCTAATATTATCATTATTCTTTTATATGCTAACTCGTCTTCAAGGTGTTTCCTACGAACTGCATTGATACAGCCTTCAAACACAACTCCATTCACATTATGCACAATGCTTCAAGCAAACTACAACGTCCTTCTCATATATATATATATATATATATATATATATATATGAATAATAAGAAAATATATCTTTGGCAATTATATCTACACACAGATGTCCATGTTTCGTCCCCCCAGAGAACCATTAATTATTAGCAATTATGATAGTAAAAACACTTTAATAATCGCTATTGACCTCTCATAAACTAGACAATAGATATTTCATAAACCTAAAACTTACCACGATGATTCTTTTCTGGTATTAAACACGGGCTCACGCCTATAGCTTAATTGCACAGATATCTTTTCATACTATAATAATTACTTAGCTGTACTCACGAATTGAACTGTGTTGAAGTAAATACTAATAGTCTTTTATCAGTTTATAATCCAAAGACTTATTTTGGTCAGTATTACACGCGAGTGAATGTCAATCTGAGTTGTCAGCTTTCGATTACATGACGAAAAGAGCATAAACAACAAATGTAAGTTTCAAAAAGGTCGATGTATATTGATGTCGGAATATCACGTACTTGGTCATAAAAATCGAACACGAAAGCTTTAAACAAAACGTTTCGTATGAAACATTGCAGACGCGTTACATTCAGTCAAGTCACATACTTGGGATTGATATAGTGTTGTGTATCAATTTATATCAAACATTTCGTGTCAATCTATATCAAACATTTCGGATTATTTAATACCGACACAATACATAATGGAAGCCATTTTTTGTAAACGGTTCATTAAACATACGTAGCTATGTTGGCCATGCAGGAATTAATACTGTTGCCAATGTGAATGGATGCGATGAAACGGATTAGTTTAAACGACTACAGATTACGTAGTCTAAGTTGTCATCCATTACACACAATGTAATCTAATCTATAAAGTTATCCTGCTGGATTTTCTAAGTTAAGCCCAAATTTATGCTGAAAAATCTTACTTTATTTGAACTATTTTCATTTGCTATGGTTGTATCGTGTTAATTAGCTACACATATATATTTCTGAATATAGAAAACTATTAATATGAAACATTTATAAACGATCACATGCAAAGAATTATAATTTTACTTAAATAATATAATAAGAGGTGTTTACCTTACATCTTTTTCTGTATGATTAAAACATATGCAAACAAATAAAGAAAAACGGCTTTTAATGCATCCTAATTATAGGAGCTAATAATGTGTAATAAAAATAACCACAATAGTTCTGAAATTTAAGACTTCTGTTTTGACCTGCTTTTTAAAGGATAATACAAAAAACAAACAAACAAAAGAAAACACAAAAACAAAAACAAAAAACAAAACAAAAGCATCCACAAATAGCAGAAAAACCATAATGTAAATTTAACACACCGTGTCTTTGGTGAATAAAAAACTAAATAGAACACGAGAAGCAAAGTCGTAAATATCCGAAAATAAGATAGTAGACACAAAGGTCAGCCTAGATGATCCTAAAAGCAAATATTATGCTATGGCCTTGCAATGTCGGATGTTCTTGGAAGAGAGGTGAGTGATCGACATTTGAAGCGGTGACAATGTTATGGAAATAACAAAGTGTTTTGATAACAGAAGAATGCTTTGAAATAGGACTGGTATTTAATGTAGAAATGATTAAGCCAGAAATAAGCAAAACAATAAAATACGATTGGAATGTTTGGTTTTAATAAACAAAGATACGTGACAAAAGATCAGGCAAAGATCAGGATTTCGTTACGTAGATAAATGACGTTACGAGTTTAGAGACACCTTAGAAAGTTAGTTAACGAGAGATAGAGAGAAACGATCGACAGACGGGATGGTACCCAACAGGAGCAAGACTGATAATTATGACATAGAGAGGACTGTATTAGTGTTCAACCTTTTCAAGATGGTAACAACATTCTGGAATAAAAGTTGCCAAAAAGAAACTTGAGTTTTGTTGTAGAATTTCGTTGCAGCTTTCCATCTAACAAGATCAAAGATAGGCCAAATGTGTTCCCTAATTGTCCGAATGTTGTAACCTCATAGAATGGTATTCGTCCCTTTTGTGAACATATGTCTTTATTTGTCTAATAAGCGACAAAGGTGTTTATTCCATCCTTTATTTGTCGTTATATGTGAACATGCACCAGATATGTTGTTTTGTGACATTTTGAAAACTGGATGATAACACGCAAATACATGTATGAAGGATAGATGCACATTCAATAAGACACTCATTACATACACGTGTATATATGTACAGGATATATACACACACCCACGGAAATACAACGCAAAAGCAAACACTTGCATTCATGTAAAAGACAAGGCAAGATAAAATACTTTTTCAACCTTTAAACTGCATAATAAAAGTGAACTACATTACTGATTTAATAAATTTAAATACATTAAAAGCAAAAACATATGCAAATAAAAAGAAAATGAGGAAAGGAAAAGTATTATTTTTTCTTTTCATTATTATTTGAATAATATTTTCGAATTTACACAATCACTTTGTACAAATCCTTACTACCGAGATATCCATTAGCCTAGGTTAAGAACACATAGATTAAGGAATGATTATGTTACAGTAGAATAAGAATCAATTAATTTGAAGCCAGTTTTCTATCACGAAGATGACCATATTGTCTCTCTAAAACTAATATATATATGGTCGGATCTGCATATCAAACATGAATAGCAATAAATCTTGGGAATCGATATTTTATCAATTTTAAATAATAACACACACAACTAAATATGCAAGGGAGGTAATTCCATTTTAAACTTAATAATGCAAGTTATTCCCCTTAGATTATTAGCGTTTTTCATCAATTGTAAAGCATTATTATATAACGAACACATTACATTACACTATAATATCATTTATGAACTTGCCGGAAAGGTAAAGTTAATGAACAAACGAAATAATGTTTGACAAAAAACTTCTTTGATTTTGTTTACGTTAATTTTTAGTAACTTATAGACATTTAAAAATATTAAGTAAATAATAATGATTGAAAAGCACATCTAAAGAGGGAACGAAAGAGAAAGATCTCAATCGTAAAGAAAGTAAATATGATTAGTGTCATCAGGTACAGAACTATAAATCTATATTTGATAAAATAAAAACAAAATATGCTATAAAAATATTCAATAATAAAAATAATAATGTCATTTGAAAATTTACTACCTCTAATCAGGCGACGCTGAATGTCCCTACTGGTTATTGATATAATTAAATTACTACGATAACTTTGTTGAAGCGTATTTGCTGACTTGAGCGATTCTATTTTTTTGGCTGGCGTATATATATATGACACCCAAGAGCAATGTCCACAGACTGTTGATATTAAATAATAAAAAAACCCGTCACAATAAATTATATTTATTGTTCCGTGTCTCTTATTACAATAAAATTTTAAGTTTGTTTTTGTCACAGATTTTGTTTTATTTCGTTGTGAAGAAGAAGAAGAAGAAGGAGGAGAAGAAGAAGAAGGAGAAAACTTTTTAGTCTTGGTAAATATGTTTCAATGATACACGGTTGCCCTTCTATATAATGGTGCAGAAAATCCTTGATATAACCTGTTGTTTTATGTAGGCATAATGCGTATATACATGATTTACATTGTTCAGATATTTTCGATGATTGGCTTCATCTTTTCTGTTGTAATATTTACAATGTTTCAATCGTTGCATTCTTCGGCCTCATTCGATTGGTTTTTGCAATTACTTTATAACCTCCTGGAAATGTTATTCTATATAATTTTGCGTTCATATAATACGTGAATAAAGGGAATAGTAAAAATACATGTTTCATAAATATGTATAATAATGATAATAATAATAATGATGATAATAATAATAATAATGATAATAATAATAATGATAATAATAATATAAGTATTATTATTATTATTATTATTATTATTATTATTATTATTATAACTATCAAACACCCAATAAAATACCCCCCCCCAAAAAAAACCCCGAAAAAGCAAACAAACAAATCAGTGTCAAGCAACATAAAAAGATCCTAAGACAAGGCACCAGTCATACCTCAAATCGCGATGGGCAGAGAATACTGGAGCAGTGGAAAAGTTTGCCAAATTCAGAGAAGACCAAAGGTTGCCAGGGAGAAATCAATGGAAAACTATCGTTGCAACAGTGCAAACTGATTTGCAGCCGTCATTAAAAATATCGGATAGTGCTAAAAATTTGGAGAGATTTGTTGCCATTCATATTTTAGTAAACACTATTTTTTCCTAGTAATCTCTTAGAATTACTCGTGTAAACAACATAGTTAATAATAATAATAATAATAATAATAATAATAATAATAATAATAATAATAATATCAGAGGAATAACTGCAAAAGTACAATGACTAACGATAATGAAAACGACGGAAATATTAAGGAAAACCCTTGAATGCGGAGAATAATACAAGAAGACAATATAATGAATAAGCGTTACAGGGAATGAAGAACACCGAAACTGCATATCTACAAGTTCTACACCCCGCACCATGCATCCCCCATTGTTTCATTACCGTTCCTCCCAATATAAAATTGATATCAAAGGGCCGAGAAGGGTCAAGAAGGACTGAAAGACCGAGGAGAGAGCGCTAGCCAGACCTCGGCTGGACAAGCGCAAAGAGAACTGGGACCTTGGGGAGGCTGAGTGCCACTCAAATTCCAGTATAAACCAATGGTCACTGCCAGTGAGAAATCAATGGTAAGAGGCTGTTGCGATGATGCAAATTCATTTGCAAATGCTATCGAAGGAGATGGAGAGAGCTGGATGTCTGCGGAGATTTGTTGTCACTCAGCTTCCAGAGAACACCTCAGGTTTCCAATCAGATCGTTTGTTGACTTGTGTGAAAGCTCCATTTGAGCCAATAATAATAGATAAGACAAGAAAAGAAAAATAGGAAGAGAATCAGCTACACGGTATATTAATAAAAATTACGATTAAATTAAATGAGACTAACGAAAACACCTGGAAATGACTACATAAAAGAAAAACCCAAACAGGGAAACTGAATCCCTCATACCAGCCGCACAAGATAAAGCGATCAGAAATAACCACATAAAAGCATGGATTGACAAGATACAAGAAAACAACAAATGTAGACCTTTTTGACAAAGAGACGAAACAACAAACAACATAATAATTGAATGCAGAAAACTAGCCCAAAATAAATATAACAATAGACACAATCAAATATGCACTTGCAATTATACAGACAACTGCATCTTGAACACCCAGACAAAATCGTACTGGAAAAACGAAAATCACAATGTTCTATGGAAAATTAATATGCAAACGGATAACTCTATCGAAGCAAGAACACCAGAAGTCATAATAGTAAACAAGAAGGAAAAGTATTGCCAGATTGTAGATTCGGCCGTTCCAGCAGACGACAGAGTGAAGATCAAGGCGACGGAGAAGCGGAGCAAATGCACAGATTTGATCAGAGAGCTTAAAGCAATCTGGAAGATGAAGCGGGTCAAGATAACACTACTAATAGTACCTATTTACAATGCCTCCCCACGCGACAGAGTTAGACATCAGGGTCGTTTTTTAACGTGGAGAAAAGGTAGGGGGGAAATAGCGAAAAACTATGAAAAAAGAATAGGAGAGATTGAAATCAGAGAGATGCCCGAGAAGATACAACAGATAACAAAAATGAAAACTGCAGAAATAGTAAGGAAAATCCCTGAATGTAGAGACTAACAGGCATGAATTACAGACACAAACTGAACACAGAAACGGCTACAGATGCAAAACACAAAGGAACATCACATACAATCATGAAAACTGAAACTGTATAATCGTAAAATACTGCCCCCTTTCTTCTCTTTTATTGTGTGTATGTCACTGGCACCACACTAAATATGTGAGGAGAGTCAAGGAGGATGGAGAGACCGAGAAAAGAAAGCACTAGCCAGACCTCCGCTGGTTGAGTATAAAGAGGACTGGGACTTATTGCCACCCAAATTCAAGTGAAAACCCATGGTCGCTGCCAACGAGAAATCAACGATAAGCAGCTGTTGCTATAATGCAAATTCTTTTGCAAAAGATATCGATTGAGGTGGAAAGTACTGGAAATCTGGGGAGACTTGTTCTCACTCAGATTCCAGAGAACACCACAAGGTCTCAAAGAGTAATTATTTGATGATGGCTTATGGCTTGATGATGGCTTGTGACTACTCCTTGTGAGTAGATAATAATAATAATAATAATAATAATAATAATGATGATGATGATGATGATGATGATGATGATGATGATGATAATAATAATAATAATAATAATAATAATAATAATAATAATACCTATTTATTTCATCAATAAACATCGACTAAATATCCGTAACAATATCAGGTTACCCTTGAACAAACACAATCAGAAACAATGTCTTTACTGCCAAAGGGGCCATTGCCAATAACTATGAACTATTATAATCAATCTTCCATAACAAATATCGACCGCTGCTGACATGTCCAACAAAATGTAATAACATTATTTTATGACAATAACAGAATATGACTATTATTATTAGTAGTATTAGTATAATGATGATGATCATCATCATCATCATTATTATTATTAACAACAACAACATTAATAATAATAATAATAATAATAATAATAATAATAATAATAATAATAATAATAATAATAATTAAGTATTTGTTCTGAACCCTTCATAAACTAGATAAAAAAATAATTCAGGAACCTGAATCAAAGATCTAGGAAACAAATAATTATGTGCAACACGCAACGAACTCGAAGTTAAACTTTAAAACTGACGGTTAAGGACCGGTTAGTATTGAAGACTACATAACCGATACATTTAAAAGACTATTGAAATACATGAAAAAAAAAATACAGAAAGAGTGCTTTCCGCCGCAAAAAGCAGGAGAAAACAAAAGGAGGAAATAAAAATTTGTGAAAGAAAAAAAAAATGAGAAGAGAAGAAGGTAAACCGATCTAAACAAATAATACAGGGGCGTAGAGACGAAAAACACGTCTGTGAATAGAGATGAAAATGATACTAGAAGCTAAACAGACACGTATTCGAATGAATTTCATAAAAATTAGGCAAGAGCCACTACTAAATGTAGACTGTGATCAAAAGGGCAGAAACTCACATCATAAATGAATGCAGCCAGCTAGATAAGTTAGTTCGATTACTACTTCTGGTAACCCTGCTTAGCTGTGAATCCACGAAACAGTCGTCCGCACGATAATATATATATATATATATATATATATATATATATATATATATATATATATATATATATAGAGAGAGAGAGAGAGAGAGAGAGAGAGAGAGAGCGAGAGGGAGGCTACAGGCGAGAGATGATTACTACTAATGATTATAAGGAGAATAATATTAAAATAAATAAATTTATTTACTTAAATGTGTTTATTCTATTATTTGGATTGTTATGTGAATATTTTCCACGCCATTCACAACTTGTCATAATGTCATAACGCGCGTTCGTTCTTTCAAAACGGACCCGCATGATTCGTCCGGGAAATATTTGACGCATCCGGATTCACACTATTTGTGTAATTTTCACGAATCAGCAAATAAAACAAAACAAAACAAAACAAGAATAAACATTAATGAGGTCCATTTTTTTTTTAGATTATGATTCGTTAATATCTTTCCGATTCCCTTTGTAGGCGTTTAACGAACATTTCTTTTCTCATAGGCCATTAATTTGCTGAGCGAAAGCATCATTAATGTACTGGCATTTAAAAAAAAAAAAAATGTAAAATTCTATAAAATTCTCATCAACGTTCATTAGATTATTATTATTATTATTATTATTATTATTATTATTATTATTATTATTATTATTATTATTATTATTATTATTTAATAATAATAATAATAATAATAATAATAATAATAATACATCAACAAAATATGTAACAACAAAATATGCAGGCGTACAAACATCAGTCATTACTATAAAAAATGGTTGCGAACAATCTGGGAGAATGGAATTACTGAGGGGCAGAACACCATCCAAACCTCCATTATAAAAGCAAGAAAAGTATTGAGTCCTGGAAAGGCATGTTTTTCACTCAAATGCTAGAAAAGGCTTTTATCAGGTAAATAAATGTTAAATAATTGGCGGTTACATTAACATATGTAACTCCGCTTATTTTGATTGAATATGAATATATATATATATATATATATATATATATATATATATATATATATATATATATAGTAGAAATGGTAATTAATAAAAACTGAAGAAAGTGTTCAATACTGCTGTAGAGCAAATATGGGTTTTATTTTTTATTACCGTATCTTTCTGTTAAGTTACATTATTGTTTCAGCTACCCGGCCATTTTTTGGCCGTCTGTAGATTCCTTAGACTTTTACAGAAATGTTCGTTATGATGGGATGATATATATATATATATATTGATTGATTGATTGATTGATTGAATATATATATATATATATATATATATATATATATGTATATATATGTATATATATACTGATTAAAATAATTATTGTTTTTCTGTATTTTAAGAGTAGGAAGTTTTACTGGTAATTTAGCTGCTGATTTTAAAAAGTGAATAGCCGAAATTATAAAGTTCTACACATCTTTTCACGGCGTGTTTGTAAGGGTTAATTTTTTCATAAAACGATGTTGAAAAGAAGCCCCCCCCTTCTTTAAAAATAAGATTGTTATGTTTTTCTATCGCGAACCGTGCGTTGATTGTAATCTGATGGAATATTTTGTGGGGGAAAAAATTGTACGTAAACATTAAAAAAATGGATGATTATTTTAACATTCTCTCGCATATAATTATATATGTATATATATATATATATATATATATATATATATATATATATATATATATATATATATATATATATAACAGATACAGACAATTTTGACAATATCATTTACTGATTTGAACTTTTGTTAGCTATATTTTGTTCAAGATGAAGAGATAATAAAAAGAGAACTAAAAAAACAAATGATGGAAAGATAGTTTCGTATTTTATTTTGCTAACGGAGCAGCGGAAATAATCGAAGACGAATTTTCTTATTCTTTCAGCTTGAATTGAACACATTCAAATCAACTCATCGCATGGTGCCAAGCTTCAATTTTGTGTCAGTTTTTCGATGTGTATTTACAGAAAAAAACTAAGATCATCTGATATATAACCTAAAAAGGTTCCAAATTGACCGAGTGCTGAATAATATCTAAAGGATGTATCCGAAAAGTAACGAGACAGCGTGGTGTGAGCTATTTGCAATAATGATATTTTATCCGCTTTTTGCTATATGTTTATACGCACCAATCTAACCCGTTCAGATTGAACAAGAATATCGAGAAGAGTATCGTGCTGAAACAATTTCCTTATTCAAACGATCTTTTACCTTCTTTCCTTTTCCAAAGCTGAACAAGTTTTGAAGGCGTAGTAATCAATGAAATGAAACCCTTAAAAAGGAAAAGAATATATTCATAGAATGGTGTCAGAGAAGAATGGGAAAGTTAATTATATTCGGTGGGGGGGATGATGTTTATAATTGAAATAATCTTTGTGACTCCAATTCTTTAACTTTTCAGACACACCTTGCAATAGCTATTTTAAAACATATTATTCTATCTATCTACCTATCTACCTATTTGTCTATCCATCAATCGATATACGTTTACACACACACACACACACACACACACACACACACACACACACACACACACACACACACACACACACACACACACACACACACGTGTTTGTATACATAGACATGTATATGTATATATATATATAAATATAAAGTGAAGTTACCTCTCTGTGTGTACGTGTGTCGCATCATTATAATTAAATGGTTGAAATAAGAGCAAAAATATTCGCAGATTTAGAATCAGCACCTTCGATTTGACGTCCTTATCGATCTCAAAATATATTTCTTCTTTCTTGAATCTCATAATTCAAAATTAAAAGTACATAAGAAATACAACAGAAAAACGTGGTCTACTCAACTAGAAAAAATATTTCTGCACGTTATCACTCGCAGTAAAATCACCGATAAAAATAAGTAAAACTTTAAAAATAAGTCCAATTTAGTTTTTTCAAACGAATAATCGTATGCATTTGATATATGTAATCCTTACGCCAAAACTCATAAAGAATTTAAGTTGGTTTCACCGATAAGCGTTTGTTTTCAGTTCCATAAAATACCATCTATCAGCGTTCGAATCTCACTCTAGACCACTGTTTTTTTTTACGATAGCGTTCCAATTATTTTCTAGCCGATATCGATTTTCATCGACAGCATAATAACTCTCGTTTTCCTTATTTTGTTCTTAATTCCTCAAATCTAATTAGTTATATTTCTGACCAAGGCAAGAAAAATTATGTTGTTTTTTTTTTTGATTTTGGAAACTATACATCCATCACTTATTGTTAAATAGTTTAAGTATACCTTGAAGTATTTATTAGCTCATTGCATCCGATGGCTTCGTACATTGTCAGTAGCAGTTTCAATAAAAATCATAAACATGAACAATGCACTTGTTTATTTTTAAAAAAATATTATTATGTTGCAAGTTCAAATTAACAACAACAACAACAACAACAACAACAACAACTCTATTTGAACTACGTGCAGATGAGAAATATGTGAGAAACACCGCGTAGAAAAGTACTTCAACTGGTATATATATATTCTAGATGACTGATCGAATAAGAATAAAAATAACTTTTGATTGTAACTAAATGATTCTAAACTCTTTTTTTCTATTCAACCTTTTGCAAAATAAATTTCAGAAACCTTTTTAATATGCAGGAAAGGAAATGTATGAAGAAATAAAAGAATCCTGACATTAATCTATGTGTCACTTATTTTTCTGCTTATTCCTCCCCTGAAATGTCAAAGTATTATCATATTTTTTTATCCTGATTCGGAAAACGTTAAATGAATTCGATTGATAGCGACGTTATACAACATAAATATGATTGCTAATAGAGAATATACGACGGTTAGAATCGCACGAAACAAGAAAAACGTTTTAATGACATTCAAACAACATTTCCGCAAAATCACAAAGGCACATCACAACAGCTAAATGTCTATTAACAAACAAAAGTATATTAAACGGACATCAACTATATAAGTATATTCGCTCACAAATAATTCACACACGTACACTAGACTGGTTTTACTCATGAAATCGATTTTTAACGTAGAATTCTAAGAGCTTTCGAACATTTTTGTTAGCCAAGCGCAAGTTAATCACCGAATGTTTTTCTTTACTCTCTTTGCTGATATACAATTTTTATCATTTGAAAAGTGATTCTAACTTTAATTAAAAAAAAAAAAATTCGAAACGGCAATGAGCTCATTTTAGCAAGCTCCAGAAAAAAATACACATAGAATAAATAAAAGATTCCTAAAATTTTGAACTAGTAATTAATTAAAAATCGCAAAAGAGAAATTGCCCATTATAGCTAAAACACTCAGACACATCGCAATTACATGAATAGCACATAGCCACACATTTTAGAAAATACACAAGTAAGAGAAAACAGAAGAAATAGATAATATATAGCATAAACTCATATAGTTTTTCTCGGTCCAATTCAACGAATAAAATTATCTCATAACTTCGTACGTTCCATGTGACACACATAAAGAGAGATGACCAAATATTTACTAAAAAATAACACATAAAACATAAATTTTATATGGTAACCTGATGGAAAATCCTCAAAAATAAAGATCGAAAATTTGTTCCGAATTGTTGCGCTCAATTCGCTTTCTAAAAATGAAATTTCCGTCTGTGAGAGGTACGCCCCATCCAGAAACCACTGGGCTAGATCGGTACGGATGAATTGATGACCACGAACGGCAAAACAATATAGAATATTAATGTCTATATTCTACAACAATTACCGGCAGAGGTATTGGTTGCTTCATAAGTTGCCTGTCGGTTTCCTAATCATCTAATTTCGCTTTACTGACTGACTATTTGAAATTCGTTCTAATTTAAATCGTAATCTTGTTCGATAGATCACAGCTTCGTATATTTCAACTCTTTGACTCATCTAACAATGTTTTCAAAGATTTTATGAGACGAAATAAACTGATTTCAGATCAAAAGAATAAGATCATTCTAGTTACCATTTAATTACATCGTTCTACATCAATACGACCGAAAGGTAATTTAGTCCATTGTAGTATGAACCCTGTTTCAATCAACGATGACTGGCCAACCATGACCTGGCATTTCTACGTTCATTGTTTATCGTCTCATAATGTTCATCACATCATAATATGAATGAAAGAAAAGCGTAAATTTATGAACACGTTTGCGTACTTTTGTTTTACGGCATAACCACCACATTTTTTTTACTTCTGAGAACCCACAATAATACCTATTGGAAACAATTCATCACAAAAGAATCACTAAAAGAGTGGTTTCTTGCCCAACCTAAATGAGGTACTCTTAAAGTTCTCAAAAATATTAATTCGTTAGTGAAAGTAATATACATGAGACACTTTTAACTCGGCTTGCCGATGTCAAAGTCCGTGTTTATATCCATTAAACGGTATGTTATATTTTGAGGCAGGTTAAACTTATAACTTTATATTTTGGTTTCTACACATATTCAGCATATCAGTTTGGTGAATGATATTTCTATACTAATAACAAAGCCACTACCTAACGAGTCATCTTTTTACAGCACACTCGAAATCGATATAATAATAACCTTCTAACCCATTGCATTTCTTTATTTTCTTGGTTTGCTTTAGTCCTCACAATTCCGTCATGTTTTCTAGTCTTTTCTTTTTCTCTTCGTAAAAGCTATGTTTAAATAAAAGTGAAAATGGGAGCTACAAAAATACTGATCTTGCACTACGTCTGCATAAAAAGGTCATATGACCATATTCCAGAGCCATTTCACAAAGCAAGTCGATCAGTTAACATAAATGCAAGCAGGTAATTGAGCAGTGTTCATTTCCAGGGTTTGCAAGCACATAAGACAGTGGTCAGATATCAAATAACCGACACCAGCATGGGCCGAAACGGTCCTCGTTGCAATGGACACACACACACATATTTACGCCAATATAGAAACTACAATGATAATACATATCCGCAAACTTTGGAACTCGCACATAAACAGCAATGCACACTTCAATAAACATACGCACACAATATGGTATGAATCTATAACAAGAAAATGAAAAGATGTTAAATTTTAATCTGCTGTTTCTTTTGTTCTTCCAGTAATTCCTCTTTCGGAACGAATACACCGCATAATATTTGCACGAGAGAGTAAGTAACTACGATGAATGTATTTACGTATTGGTATTATTGGCAAAAACGATTAAAAATTGTATTTTACAAAAGTAATTCACTTTGAACTAAGACCGATTTACATTTATGTCGATTCTCTGCCTGTTATAAATAGGCTATCAATCTTAAAAGAACTTCTATATATATAAAAGCGAAAATGTGTGTGCGTATGTATGTGTGTATGTGTGTGCACTTTTTGTGTATGTCCGCAAAAGGCTTTTTTCGGGGGAGGGGTCTCGGTGGGGTCGCTCCTTCTTAAAACTTGTTATATGCTGTCTAAATGATAATATCTACGAGTTACGAACGGGGGTCGCGTGTGTATTTAATTTGCCCAACTTTCACGCGCTATTTTTTCCAGATTTTCGACCGCCGCGTCTTTCTTTTGCTTTTCAGTATAAAAAAAGCGAAACTGGATTCGAATCGACAGCTTCGTGGCCTACGGCTGGGTGGTCTCCAGAAAGCGATGTAAACGTTTGGCTAATGTCGGCTTTTCACAGTCATATTAGACAATTGCTTTCATCTGGACACTCCCCTAATAAACGGGGGAGCTGCTTTTCCCCAAAGTTGGGTAAAACCAAACAAACCAGATTTTTGACCTCATTAAAAACTGTCCTGCAGAAAATATTAACTGCTGAATAGAGATTTCTTACGTTGTCGTAACGCTCGCAGAAAATATAAACTCCGCGACTTCTATTTGACCTCATTAAGTCATTAAGTGCGGACACCTGTCAATTTTCTTTTTACTTAAATAAATTTAAACGTCTCTCAGTTGCTCGTTCTTACTGGCCGAGCAGTTAACGAGTCATGTTTTTTCAGATTTTATTTTCCAATTTCGCCTCAGGGCTTCGGGTTCGATCCTACCTACCTACCTACCTGCCAAAACTTTTTTAACCCTCCCCCCCCGGGCAGCGCTTATTCTTTTGTTTTGATTTAAGAGCACACACACCTCTAAACACCCGGACAACGCCGGCTTCCCCCGCTAGTTTAATATAAAAAGCAAAGACGATTATTTACTCGATTTTATTTTATTCATTAATTGAAAAATAATGAAATAACGACGTAAGGATTATATGAAAATATGAGGTTCATGTCCAGGAGTACACAGAGGCCTTCATTTATTGCTAGGCAACGCCGGAGGCTCTTGCTAGTCAATATATGTTCGAACTGCCTTTTTCAGTTCGCATATTCCCGCCCATCAGTCGTTCGGCTTTGGAAAACCTTCAACAATTTGAGTGATCATTTCATGATTCGTTTCGTTTTACCAAACCTCTCATTATATTTTCACCTTAGTTATCTGTTTTTAAAAAAATATCCCCGGGTATTTTGCAGTAAGATAAAGTAACAAAAAATATACAACATAGTATTCATCTTAGAAAGTTTCGATTCTTATTTTGTAAAAAAAACAAAACAAAAAAAACAGAAGAATTATGCAAAGTTGTTCATGTATTGCTTACGTTGCTCTCCATGACTAGTATTAAGAAGGAAAAATAAAGCAAAAACAAAAAACATATATTAATAAAATATATGGATAACATACAAAAGAATATTCACATAAATATCCAGTGCATGGTACTGAACAAAATAACGAAAAATGAAATACACAACTCGAATATAAAATAACTACAGCCGAAACGAAACGAATAGAATTTCGATTTGTATAGAAATCTGTGGAAGCGGAGCTACTTGCTACCATGTTAGAACGAAAATAGGATTTTCTTTTTCTACATATCAATGTGTACATGTGTTTACATTACATTTCAGAGGTAGGAATAGGTGTTAGGCTTAAAATGTGAATAGTGATCATCGATCATATTATACTAGTTCATGTGCATTCTTTGACTGATGTTGGTGAAGTACTCGTGTATGCCAATTTTCATCTATAACAAGCTTCTATCTCCCTATAGTTAAATAGCAGGGAGACCCAACGTTGCCAGGGATTGAATGAGGATAAACGAATGCAATTCCTTTATTGTTATCGAAATCGATAAAATCGCAAATTTCATGATCAAATCGATTGAAGTAAAGTTCAAAATGTAAAAATCAAGCATCATGGTTCATTTGTGTTCTAAGCAGAGACATTAATTTTGAACGTGCCTCTTTCTTATTAAAGAACCTATTATTGATTTTATACGCCGCACGTTAATAAAAGTTCTCAAATGCACTTGTGATGTTAGGTTTATAATTTTGTTCTTTTAATCCGATTTTTCAGTTATCGATTAATGATTTTCGATATTTATCAGATATATGCCGACACAAAACCTATCTAAGAGTACTCCTAGATACATAAAGTATATTTGTGTGAAATTTCATAAAAATCATCTCAGCCGTTTCGAAGAAATCCATAGGAAACTCAAAAAAAGCCTTTTTTTATATATAAGTAGAGAAACGGAAGAAAATATTGGAACATTATCGCAAAAATAAACCGCGTAATATTTGCATGATAGAGTAACCACGATTAACTTGGGATTGTCTAACAAAAATGTTCGAAAACTCTTAGAATTCTACGTAAAAAATCTATCTCATGAGTAAAACAAGTCTAGTGTACATGTGTGAATTATTTGTGAGCGAATATACTTATATAGTTGATGTCAGTTGATACTTTTGCTTGTTAATAGACATGTAGCATTGTTATTATGTTAATGTTTATAATATATTTATGCAATGTTGTCATTGGCAAAAAACATAAATTATATTATTCACGTTTATATTTGCGCACCAACAGAAAACATTCAAAACACGATAAGGTTTTAATAGTATGTTAATAGTTAAATGTATTTTTCAACCCCCCCCGTGTCGAGTAAAAATATATGTGAAATGTTTGATATTCATATATCTATATATCTCTCTCTCTCTCTCTCTCTCTATATATATATATATATATATATATATATATATATATGCATATATATATATATATGCACATATATATATATATATGCATATATATATGTATATATATATGCATATATATATATATATATATATATATATATATATATATATATATATATATATATACATCTCCGAATATTTATATCTCCGAATAAAAATATCTTCGAATATATATATATATATATATATATATATATATATATATATATATATATATATATATTCGATTGCATTTTGAATGTTATATCTCGCTTGAGATATAACATTCAAAAGTTTACAGGCAACAGTCAAGTCAAGTTTTTTTTTTACCTATAAACCATGGGACAAGAAAGACATTAATTTTTTCCTGCATCTCTGTGGTAAAAAAGGAATCAAATAACCTCTGTTTAAAGATTGGTTTTCTGCTGCTTTCAAACATATTCCATTCATTGGAACTGGGTAAATAATATTGCCAGTTCATACTCATTTTGTGAAGATATCACTTTTTGATATGTTGAAAGTTATTTTCTTTTTTGCTTTTAGATAATTTCCTTTATGCTGTTTCTTGCTTTGGCTTTTTGAAAATATTAATTTCCATCTGACTTCCTTGCTTCGTTTTACTAGGAATGAGGATTTCTTTCTTTTTTCTATCTTCCTGCGAACAGAACTGATTCAACAACACAGACGACAATCAGACTCGATTTTGATTTTTTTTTTTATTTATTCTTTTCCACGTACACAGTAATACTCCATCATACATATACGAAATAAGTACTAGTTTTATTGAGTATATGCATACATAGTACATACATATATACATACATATGTAGTATTTATAGTTAATATTAATCTTTAGTATAAATTTTAATACATATGATTATTTAAAATTTGGTCATGTTTATATCGCAACGTACATTTGCATATCAATATACTAAAAATGGCGAATCTTTCTCGTATGCTCTAAATATAAAGTACATATGATTACGAAGATATGTAGTATTAACAAATGATAATCTTAATTTAAATAATTCATAAAAGGATAATACTTAATCCCATTTGTTTATTTAGTCCGTGTTTCTTACAATATAAGCAAGATAAAATGAGTTTATATACTGTCATATTACTCTTTCTTGTTTACAGATATAACACGCTCTTTATCACCTTTCACATATATTAGCATGTATGAATCGCCTTATTCCCATTTTTGTTTCGATCCTACCCCTATTTAATTATGTAAAATAACTATATCGTAACGCGAGAATGAAGGAATAAAAAAAACCCAGACGCAGTACTAGATACATAGTTACTCGAGTGCACATTTAACTTAAAGAAAAATCGATAATTCTCTACAACAATAATACCTGTATTTCTATTCAATAATAATATTATTATAGTATTATTGAAATACTTTAATGATCTATATTAGAGTATAGACGAAATATTATCTTATAAGTAATAAGTAAAACACCTTCTTGATTAACCTCGACAAATAATAATTTTTACATTATAATATAAAATATAAAATGTTTATATATTATAATATATTTCCAAGATATTATCGAACACTTATTCGTTTTGCAATCGCTTACACAAATAAAAGTGTAAGGTAGAACGATAAATTTGTCGCCACAAAGAAAACAACCTACAACTTTATTTTAAAACTTTTCTTGAAAATAAAATCTATTCAGGTAACTTCATTATGTAGTAGAGATGACATCTATTTAATGTAGCCGCCTTCAGCCTCAATCACCGCCTCGACACGGGTCCGGAACTGAGAGTACGCCTTTTCCACAAGCGCTGGCGGGAGCTCGGCGAATACTTAGAAGATAGCGGCGATTAAGCTGGCTTTAGTATTGTGAGAAATCATGTTGGTAATGTTCTCGACGGATGACTAATCGAAGTAGTCTAAGGGTTCAGGTCGGGAGAGGAAGGTATAAATTCGAAACGCTTCTTCTGAAGCCTGGATCTATTTGGACTTATGGCCAGCTCTGAGTCCTGCTGCTACAGCCAGAGTCTGCTAGCAACTACCTGATATCACTAGGGGATCATCACACGTGTTAACACATCCAGGTAAACTTTGGTGTTGATTTTCAACAGAAATGGAATCATGCCGTCTTTTTTAGAGTGACAATTTTATCGTACCACCCTGTATGTAGAATATAGCATTAAAAATTACGAAATACATAACGCACCCTTTGGAAAAGGTTTTAAAACACAAGGAAAGGTTTGTATATTTTTTATATGTTAATTGGCATTGTTGCACTCATGGATTCACGTTGAGAATATCTATAACTCTTGTATACTTAGAACTACCGTCAATAGAAGAACTTATTTAATTGTTACTTGATAGAAATTTATACAGAAAGGACAGTTATTTAGTAATTGAGTTAAACACTTTAAATCTAACACTTTCTAACGAAAACCGCAAAAGCAAAAATAAAAATGAGAACAAAAGCAAATAAATGAGAGAAACGTAAAGTAAAACAAATAAAAACCAAAAACTTTGAAAAATCTTTAAAATTCTAAACTTAAATTACTAAAATCAAGTGTAGAGTTTTTCCTCTTTTGTGACATTTTTGTTTTCAAATTTATAACTTTTTCAGATATTTCCTATTTGGTGTAAAACTCCATCGAATCCATAAACATCTATTGACATTTGTCAGATTTAATTAGAAAAATATGACTTCAACAACACCGTTGATTTCTTTTAGTTGTTTCAAGATGTTACTTTTATATGCGAATTATGAGATATGAATATGATCAAAAGTGAGCCCCCCCCAAAAAAAACAAACAAATAAAAACGAAAACGAAAACAGATAAAATACTGTGTCGATAGTTAGTTTATTTCTATCTCTATGTTTCTTTTGCTACAATCTTAAGACGGTATTTTGGTTTTCTATGGTTTGCTTTATGACGCATCAACCTCTTGAATTTAATACTCATACCTAAAACATGTTGACTATTTATAACTTTGTAAGTAGGTATAGTATGATATCTAAATATAAATTGATGACAGGAGGATCATCATTTCAAATGGCTGATCAAATGTTCATTATGAGATGTCTGAGCTATGGGATAATTTAGAGTTCTCTAAGGTGCAAATATAATTTATATGACGCTTTTTTTCCACGAAAGATAGTAGAAGTCAGCATCGAGTCTTCATTCACGACAATGAAATGCGACTACAAAGAGATCATCTCTCCTCAAACAGAAACCTCATTAGTAAATAAAGGCTGGACCAGTAACCAACGGAACTAGCAGATATCCACAAATAAAATAACCACTAATACAGTTTTATCAAAAACCAAGATGGCGTTAGTTAGGGTTATGTATCATTCCAAATGGCGTTTCATATGTAAGTCAATGTCGCAGATGAGTATAAATGTGAATGTCATTTACCGATTTAACAATATAAGTTCTCGTTTTCAGAAATCCAACAACAGCTTAACCTTCGAGATGATTTACAAATTTAGGGTTAATTTCTCGTAGGTACAAACTTGTAAAAACACCACAATACAAACAAATAGTATCAAAGTTTACTCGCAACAAATATTATTTTCTTCAAAATCTAATGTTTGTCTAATAAAATACATTTATGTATCTGTCTGTCTATATAGATCTATTATTTTTAGACAAAACTATTTACCAAAATATAAACCCAACCATAAAATTCGTAGTTTTTAGATAATGACGACAATTTTTCTTTTTTTAATTAATCATAAATTCACACTTTGTATGCATATTCTTTAGTTAAAAGTAAACGTTAAAAATCACAAGGTAATTAAACATAAGGAGATAGTAAAAAAATAGTTTTCTATACTCGTACCACTTTACACTGTTTACTCTTCATTTCATCTGCTTTTACTTTCTCAACAGGTATTTTACCTTTCTGTGTTTATATATTACGGATTAAAAGGCGTCTCTCTCTCTTTGTGTTATGTATTTACATCTTCATCTCTGATATATATTCTACACTGATATATTATCATCCTACAAATCTGGAATAAAGTGTAGTATCTGTTCTTCAGATTCGGCACTTTCATTTCTCGTTCTCTTTCAGTGGAGGAGAAATCCTTATTTTTGTACCGTTTCTCCATGTTAAAAAACGACCCTGGTGTCTAACTCTGTCCCGTGGGGAGGCATTGTAAATAGGTACAAATCTGGATGTGATTCCGAGAATTACGGATTAGCTAAGATATCTTTAAGTATACAATTATAAATGTATGCCTTTATGCATTATTATTATTATATACTAGCGGGGGTACCCGGCGTTGCCCGGGTGTGGTGAGGTGTGTGTAGGGGGGGGGAGGTAAATAAAAACAAAATGGAAAATAAAGAATAAGCGAACATAATAACCCTGTTTAAATATTATAACTTTTTTTTAAAATCGAAAAACAAAAAGAAAGGACAAAAACATCGAACGTGGTGCAAAATAAAGAATAAGCGAACGAAAAATACATGGCATAAAAAAAACACTGTTTAAATGGCAAAACTTTACAAAAAAATCGGAAAAAACAAAAACCAAAAAAAAACTGCGAACGTGATGAAAAAAAAAACGACCGTAAAAATAGCATAACTTCTGTTTCAATATTAAAACTTTAAAAATCGAAAAAAAAATATCTGATATCAAGGCTCGAACATGCAATCTAAAGATAACGACGCTGGCACTATAACGACTGGTCTATGATCACGTGAGCGAAGGTAGGTCGTTTTTTTATATTTAAACTAATTCAAGAAAGAACGTTTTTTGCTACTCCGCTTTGTAAAAAAGTGTCCAGTTGAGGGTGAAGAAATTGATGTATTTAGCTATTTTTCTATATTTTCAATATACATATATATATATATATATATATATATATATATATATATATATATATATATATATATATATATATATATATATGTATACCCGACACAACCACGTTCACACACCGATTCTCGCCAAATCACCAAAATTAAGCAACGTTGAGCCTGACATATTTGGGAAGGCTAGGCGATGTATGTACCGCGCCGAGTCGTAGTAATTTCCAGGTTGATATCTGGAGGCGCATTAATTCACTGGGAGAGATGCACGCCCAGTCTCCGTTAGAGCATGTATATGAATGCCTTAACGAAGGAAGGAGGCTGATGTAAAAATTGGCGGTCTTCTGTATACTCTGTTCTGTGAAAATCATCTGCACCGAGAAAAGTAAACAGCAATTCCAAAAGGTGTGCTTGGTTCTACACAAAGTCTTCACCACTATAAACAAATCATTTGCATGGGTTTCCGAGCAACTTAGTTGTTGTGGCGGAATCTCATACGTCGCAATCGACGTGAGAGTCCATCATATATATTAATATGTTACTTTTTATTTTTATTATTTACTAGTCGAACTTGCTCGGGTTTGCCCGCGTGCAAATATATTGTTGGTCGGAAATAATTTCAATTAAAACAATATTTACAATAAATTCAGGCATAATATTTTAAATATGAGGACAATTACTAAATTATCAATGATCATCGGTCAAAATTCTATTCAATTTGTCTGAATATTTAAGTTTCACTTTTAAAATGACATAGGAGTTTAAGATGCAGTGACAAATTAAAATAAATTAATAAAAAATTGATTTAATTTTGATCTTTTTTATTATTCAAGTTGGCGTATTTTAATATATTTACTATTAAGTTTTACATTTGACTCGATCGTCATTGTTATTAAAATTATCAAGAGACACAATAAATACTATTAAAAAGAATCTATGTTAAATTCAATAGATTCTTTTACTTTTTACTATATCTTACATAAAAAAAACATAATTTTAAACGTACAACTCTAATAATGCAACGATCGTATTTTGAAAATGTAAAAAAAACCCCAAAAAACTCGACGCTTGGCTTCAGTGAAATGGAAATGACTTAACTAAATCAGTTCTGATTTAATGGTTTTAAATCTTAAATATATAAATACAGATAATTATTTAAACGCTTAAAGCTGATTTTAAACGCATTCGTCACTGAGACATTCTTTACGCATTATTTTTTTTAGTTTTGAGCATTTAGACAGATTTACATGCACATGAATAATTAATAGCACATGTTTATGCATTATATATTCGTCTTATTATTGCTTACTTATTATTTGTGTGAATGTTGATTGATAATGATCTTGTTATTCGAATGCAGTGGAAAGTTTTCTTTTGCTTTCATTATTTTTTATATTTATCATTGTTATTTATCGATATGTTAATAGCTAAGTAACTGTCCACCTTACAACGTATTATGTGCTTTAACCGTTTATTACATTAGACCGTTTTATTGTCTTTGTTAACTGTCGGCCCTGGATATGATCTAAAACTATATCCGATGGTGAGGCCCCAGCTTGCGGGCTTTGGGGAGCGTGGAGCCACCCTTTAATTGCCATTGCTCCCAGGTCCACTCTGACCCGGAGTGGTAGTACCTGTTAGGGTCCCAACTATGGGTTGAATAGAAACTGACTTAAAAAAATAATATATATACTCTATTAAAAAATTGTTCTTCAAAATCACTGGAGTCGGCATTAAATAACCTGAAAAGGGTTTATATGCCGTAAAACAAAAACAAACAAACTTGTTAACTGTCTTTATCTCTGCTAACCACATCAGCATATAAAAGGAAGAGAGGGAGTGTGATAGAGAGAATGAAAAAGACGGAGAGAAAAGACAAAGAAAGAGAGAGAAAAAGAAATAAAGGGAGGAGAGAGAGAGAAAGAGAGAGAGAGAGAAAGAGAGAGAGAGCTACTCAATAATTGACTAAGCAATTGTAGGTTTTGGTTCGTAATGGATACGAACACTTTTTCTTACTCCGCGCAGATTTGGCATGTCTTATTTATAAATTTATAATATTTCTATAGATTCTTACTTGTATTCGAAAATTTGAAATATTTAGACAAACTTATTTATTTCAGCACACACACGTATACATAGATACATATATGTACACTTATATATCATACGACGCCAGGATGGGTTAAAAAGTAATTGATCCCAAATGTGAGAGCTAAAATGCCATCATCTATTTAAAGACTATATGTTACACATTTCAGAGACGTACCATCGTTTTGTTGAGGTTGATTAGTCTTTACACTCCGTTAAATCACCATTAACTCACAAAATGAAAACAAATCGAAGAATGGAGTTCAAAACGAATTGATAAATAATTTTTGTGTGTATATATATAATATAAAGCTGTGTGTGTGTATATGTGTGTGTGTGTGCGTGTGTCTGTCTGGTCATGAATAGGCTCCTATATGGTTGACTATTTTAAAAAACTGATTACATATAATGATAGAAGATGCATCGAGACACAGGAATGGGCATGTTTGATCTGGCAGAACGGTGGTTCATAAAAATTGTGGGGTCTGCATTCGCGCCTGGTCCACAAAGTATGGAAATGAAAAATTGTAAAATAAAAAAAAACGTTTACAAGTGTTTTTGATATAGATGTATATAAGAATATTTGATAAGTATGTTTTAACTTAAATAGGGATGGTATAATAAAATTGTGTGGTCTGCGTTCGCGCCTGGCCTCCATAGAATGGAAATAGGCACACACTTTAATAAAAAAAAACTTTTCATATCTATCTGCGTTAGTATAATTTGATAATTATGTTTCAGTTTGAAGAAATATGGTATAATAAAATTATGGGGTGTTCGTTCGCACCTGACCTCCATAAAATAGAAATAGGTCACAAAGTTTAACAAGGTTTTTTGATATAGATCCCCAGAATATTGTGATCAGTGTTTTTGTGTGAACAGGTATGGTATAATAAATTATGGGGTTTATCTATTTTAATTTTACTTTCACCATATTTTGCTTTGGTTTTGATAACCCAAATTTACAACCCTTCCTTTTCATAACCTATCATACTTTCATAAATCAGAGTTCATTTTCTGTAGGCTGTTTTTGAACCCAGTCAACGACGGGTACTTTTGCTATTATATATATATATATATATATATATATATATATATATATATATATATATATATATACATATATATATATATATATATATATATATATATATATATATATATATATACCAAGTGCAAAAGTAATCCAGACAATTGTACTTAAGTGAACAACGAGGATACCAAAAAGAGCTCTTGGTTAGTTTCAATAAAAGCAGAGCAATGTTAGCAGCTGGTTTGGCTGCCCCATACCCAGCATTACAATCTTCAAAGATTCATATATATATATATATATATATATATATATATATATATATATATATATACGCTTTATATATATATGTATATGTATATATATACATATATACATATATATATACATATATATATACACATATACATATATATTTTTAAAATTTTCTTCCTTTGAAGATTGTAACGCTGGGTATGGGTCAGTCAAACCAGCTGCCAACATTTCCCTGCTTTTATTGAGACCAACCGAGAGCTCTTTTTAGTATCCTCGTTGTTCCCTTAAGTGCGATTGTCTGGATTTCTTTTGCGCTTGGTTCACCAGAAATATTAGTTAGGTACGACTTCAGATTCTTCTTCATAAGCCCTGTGGTACCTATAATAACTGGTATGGTTGATATCTCTTTAAGATTTCAGCTCTTTTCATATCCTGAGACCTTGATATGTGGTCTGTTTCTCCCTCGTGTGCTTGTGTGTAGAAACATCGTTGTTAAATGACAAACTGTTAAAAAATAGGTATCTTACTTATTTCCACCATATTCTCTTCATCCTTTAAATTCTTTCATTCTGAATAGACACAGAGTCCGCTGGTTTCGTTGTCTATTCTGCTTCAGTTCAAGTCGTAGTTACATTAAAAACTGTTTTTTTTTGTTGCTGTTTATTGATATATTAATATATGCTTGTAACTTTTATCACACCTTGGCACAAAGAAGAACTGAAAAGAGGAAGAAAAGTTTACAGCGATGAAAAAGGAAATGAGGTGAAGGGGGAGTTAGTAGAGGAGAAGAAGAAACACTGAAAAACGTCATTATCACAGATTTGAAAATAAAATATATTTCTTGCGTTGAAATTAAATTAAAAAAAAAGTATTGCAATTTACAATGCTTATTGTTACTTATTTATCAGGCGTTCTCACAAACTATTATCATATTTAATAATCTAGTAACATCATATTGTCATATTATTTATTTATATACATTAAATTATTATTTTATTTATTATATATATATATTTAATATATGTATTATTTTACATATCGAGCCAATTCTCTATTGAATATTACACTGTACTTAATATATAGTAGTGATAATAGAAGTTTAAAAAATGTGACGGGTACCATCAGCTAGAATCGAAACCAAAACATTTAGCGCTCCAGCGACGTATGCTACCGATATAGCTACAGAAAGATAGGTAAGAAAGAGTTAATATTAAACGACTTGAATAAATCAATTGAATTTGGACATGCGCAGAAAGAAACAAAAACATGTCGGCAAGCTGAAATAAACAGTTTGCATTTCAACTTGCCGATGTATGTCTGTACGCGTTATTCATCCACCCAAACAAATGTTTTACTCATTATAAACCATCCTTGGTGTATGGTTACTATTTCCTGTTCATTTCAATGTTACAATTTCGGTAATTTATAAGTTTATCAGTTCAATATTTACACATAGACATACAGACAGGCACACACATATACAACTACAGTTTTATTTATATAGATTATATACTATCATTATTATCATTTATTTTATATATAATATGTATCATTATTTTATAGGTATTATATATGATTATTATATATCTATATCATTTAAAATTTTAATATATATTATTTTATATATATGTTATCATAAAATATCATTTAATATGTATTACTTATGTGGTGGCTTATTGATGGGAATTAGATACTATTTCTTTAGTAAGCAATATAATTTTTTTATTGAACTGTTGGATAAAATCGCTTCAAGTTAAGAAAATAAAAGCGTCTCACGAGTCAGAAAAATAGGAAAAGAAAATCAAAAAATATTCTTTAAATGGAAAAAAAAATACAAGAGGAAGAAAATTAACAAAAATATACTGGAATTACAGTTCAGTTTACAAAATTCCAACCCTCTCTGCAATTGACCGACATGTAGCCCGAACCTGGGCTTGCATCAGTTCAAAACACATTGCGACAGTTGCGAGTCCAAAGAGCAGATAGAGCGTGCATATGACTTGTTTACCTTCATTGTGCCACGAATCGATAGACGTACCGGGTACGAAATCACCGAATCCGATTGTACTGAGGGTTATAAAACAGAAGTAAGAACCTTCGATATAATCCCAATTTTTTTCCCACATGCTAAACAGAAGAGTCCCACAAAATATATAACCGGCCATAAATAGCAAGGTGACAACAACGGGGATAGTAACAGGTCGCTCGTCTTTTTCGTCATCCAGGGTACAAACCACCGTGTTATGGGGCAACACGGTCCCATCGATGAAGTTTCCGTGCATAAATTCACCGTTCTCCAGACTGGGTCCCCTCGGGGGGATGAACGTCGTTGCTATTTCTGAACGCACCGCCGCCGATGTCGTCATGGACGCTTCACCTTTGGGCTTCTTTTCGCAACACATGCAGCATAACACCTGGGTGTAGAAAGCCCGGAAACAACTGGCCAAAAAACTACCCAGATTGGCTAGGCAGAGGAGCATGAGCGGAATACCGACTACGGCATAGGCGATGGTTACAAGTCGACCAGCTACTGTTTTCGGTGCGATGTGTCCATAACCTTGACAAAACAAAAATAAAAGAGAGAACAAGGATAAATATATTATATGCGTTACAATAAACTTATGAACATTCAAGCGTAGAAAAAGATATTATTTACGTTATTTAGCGCTGAAAGCGAGACAACGAAAATACACCCGACACTTATAAATACTATATAAAAGTAAGTTATCAGAAATCGTGTATAATAATAATAATAATAATAATAATAATAATAATGATAATAATAATAATAATGATAATGATAATAATAATAATAATAGTAGTAGTAGTAGTAATAATAATAATGATAATAATAATAATAAATAAAAATAGAGTAATATATAAAATATCAAATGCTATTAAAAAGCAAAGAACATTAATTCTGTTGCATATCCAATAAGTTTAATCAAACATAATATTACATTCATTTGGTTTAAGCATGGCTCACATTCTCTTCCACCTTCTGTTACTCTCCTTCTACATTTCTTTATTACCACAAAAAATTCTAATGTAATTTTTGTAAATTAAAAACAAACAAACAAACCTCCCCCCCCAAAAAAAAACAAACAAACATAAAACAAAAACAAAAACATAAAAAAAACAAAAACAAATAAAACAATCAGGGACTTTCACTTATTTCTGATGAAATCTGGTGAAAATGAAGACGAAAGATAAAACCCCATTCTATGACGATTAGAAATTTTACACTTGCTCTGTTTTGTCGAGTTATTTTATACACGGATGTCCTACTCATCCAGCTACATTTCATATATATATATATATATATATATATATATATATATATATATATATATATATATATATATATATATATATATATATATATATATGATGTATTTCGACGTATGAGCTTCCGGGACAATAACTAAGTTGTTCGGAAATCCGCACAAATGATTTATTTATAGTGGTGAAGGATTTGTGTAAAACTGTATTATTATATCAGTCAATGAATCTATTATGGCCTTAACTCATCATAACTATTTCTTCTGATGAGTTAATGGCATAATAGATTCACTGATCGATATAATACTTAAATGATTGATATTACGCTACGAAACAGATACTTTCAAGAATTGTATAAATCAACTGATTTAAAGGAATAAACTAGAAGATTGTTAACATCATGATTTTTGGAATATAAATTTTTGTTATTCCATATATATATATATATATATATATATATATATATATATATATATATACTTCATTTAATTACATAAATAAATATACGAAAGTATAAATTTATGCGTAAACTTTAAGTATTTACTTCAACAGTGCTCAATACATAGGTAGTGCTAGGTAGTATGTTATTAAATATATATGATGATTAAGCAACACAGAATATTCCGCGTTTTATCCACGCTAGGATTCGTCACCGAGGAATATTCTGTGTAGCTTAATCGCCATATATATTTTATAAATAACTTACTATATATATATATATATATATATATATATATATATATATATATATATATATATATATTAATAATATTCATAAAAGATAGATGCCATTCATAAAATATAAATAAAAAAGTATTATATATATATAATACTTTTTTATTTATATTTTATGAATGGCATCTATCTTTTATGAATATTATTTATATATACATATTATATATATAAAAATAATATTCATAAAAGATAGATGCCATTCATAAAATATAAATAAAAAAGTATTATATATATATATATATAATAATTTTTTTATTTATATTTTATGAATGGCATCTATCTTTTATGTATATTATTTTTTGTCCTCATTTGTTTATACGAAATGTATTTCCTAAATTTGTAACTATTTAAATTCCCTTATTTGAAAAATCATTCATGTTTGGAATGAACTCATTTCAACATAATTGAGTTTATTGAACTATACTTTCAAACCATTTTCAATTGTCAACTCAGTCGTAGTGGCGCACACAGACGAGCTGTAACGTATTTTAAAAAAAATAATTCTTCCCTCTCTTCGCTGAACACACGCTCTCGAATTTTGTTGAAGACACGTCGATTCTATCATTTCATGATGAATAAAAGCCGATGCGTAATATCCATTCAGTTGACAACTTTCGCAAAATGTTTTCCTTCTCTGTTCCACGCGCTAAATCTCATGCCGTTCGTTTAATTTACATATATTTGCTTCTTATATTAACTGAATATGTATCTATTTCTCATCACATTAATAAAATATATTTCTCTAGGCTTTTAAATATGTAGAACATGTATACATTTAACCGAACTTCATATGAATAGGACAAAGCATATTTTACATAAAATATGCTTCGTAATCATTGCTCATATTAAATAAAAAACGCATACACATTTTAACTTGCATATATATATATATATATATATATATATATATATATATATATATATATATATATCATTCATATTTTTGAAGTGGGCTATCAGCGATTGCCAACTAACAAATGTAACCAAAATGCGAAAAATTCAACGATAAAATAATTTTAATAAGTGCTGAGCTTCTAATAAAAATCCTAGTAAATCAATCACCCTTATTTGTTCGGTTGTTGTAAAAATGGAAGGGAAACTTAAATTTCGCTCCGTTTTAATTTTGTATTTATTTGAAATTGTGCCACCCTACGAATATAATCCAAAGAATAACGGCACTTCTACACTTTATTTCCTAAATTGGAGACGCCATTTTATTTAACGCACCTTCTGTGTATATCCTGGTTAGCCTATGGCCGAAGCATGAAATAAATAACCAAAAATGTAAACTGTAGAACGATTGCCGTTTAAAAATAAATGAATATATAAATAAATAAAACAATCCAGTTCCCCGTTATAAAAAACAAAACAAAAAAAAAACAATCATTTAAATTAATTTGTTGTTGACCTTTCAAAGTTGCTTTAATCCAAAATAACGTTTTCAATTATTTATTTGTTCGGGGGAAAAAAAAGAAAAAAGTTGCTTTCATTACCAAATTGTATTATTAAAATTCATAATATTTAATTATAAATACTATTTTGGTTTGGCAATAAATTCTTAAACTCTTGTCACACTAAGTAATTTAGGTCACTGAAATAGTAATTTAAAGATTAAGGACAAAACTGAATTTCCCCAAAGGAAAAAAAGTGTTTGTACACGTGAAAACAAAATTACGGCCGAAGCATGAAATAAATAACAGAAAATATTAACTGGAGAACGATTGCAGTTACCCCCCCCCCAAAAAAAAACACTTCCCCTTTATAAAAAACAATCATTTCAATTGATTTGTTGTCGACCTTCCCAATAAAAAATATAAAAAAAAAACTAATTTATAAAAATTCAGTGTTGCTTTCATGACGAAATTGTATTTAAATTATAATTTTTTTACACAAATTTTTCGCTAAATGTTTGGCCAATTATATTTTGATAAATTATTGTACGATAAACGTTTTGGTTTTGTTTCGGTATTCAAATGGCGTTCGCCCCGTTTAAACCCTGATTAATATGTCATGTGATTTTCTGTTTGTAATAACCCAAAATGTTCCATGGAAAACAGGCCCGTTCTCATTAATTCGATGGAAAATTTTCCAAATAACCGGGTCTCGAAAGAGACACCCCAAACCTCCCCATGTTAAGAACGGCTTTCTGAATAGACAACCCGTAACTGTGTCAGCATACCCGGAAACCTATAGAAGTGGGCACATGGAATGTGAACGATGATTTTGTCGTAATGTAATTATGTACCGGCGTATTATTCTATGCAGAAATTTCTAATCTCCTTTTACACTAAGTAATTCAGGTGACTGAAATAGGAATTTGAAGATTAAGGACAAAACTTAATTTCCCCAAGGGAAGAAAGTATTTGTGCACGTGAGGAAACAAAGTTGCGAGAATTTTTTTTTCACGCCGAGCTAACCAATTCAGTAAAATGTTGAAATTAAATGAACCCAATGTAAAAATGCATTTGGAGGTAAATATTAGTTTCTGTGTATAATTCAAAGATAATTAGTACAGTAAAGTCCTAAGATATTGAAGTAAATATTACAAAAAAGGAAACAACTTGTTTGTGATAAAAACAGCATCGGTATTGAAATTCATATTGCTTTGAGTTATATCGTAACGATGTTTATGATCGCAATGAAATAAAAAAAATGGGAACATGAAAAAAACGAAACGAAAGCATACGAAACGCAGTAAACCGGAACTGAGGGGTTCAGAGATGCATCTAGAAATGCATTGCTTACATTTTTAAATGTAGTAGTTTTCGATCTGAGTGGGTAAATATTTTAAAGCACTCGTAAATTGATTTGTTACTAATCGATATTGATTTGGTCGTAATCGGTTCAGTGTAAATTTGACAGTTTACATTTTGTAATGCGATAAGTTGAAAAGAAATATTTAACTATGTAATCGAAAAAACGGAAACAGAAGAAGAAATCATCGAACGAAACGAAACTGAAGGAAAAGGAAATGATATAATATATGTTAATGAAAAAAAAAAAAAAGAAAAAGGAAAGGAATCACCAAGAAAAGGAAAGAATCGTGTTTGGGTTTTTTCCTAGTGTAATAATGCTTCGAAATAAATTGCAAATAAGCAATGTATAATTAGGCGTGGTGCGTTTCCCACAGTAGGAAGTATTTCAGGTTTTGTATGCAACTGCAAAACCCAAAATCGATGTGCGTTCGTATTAGTCCCCTGTGAACGATGAAGCGGCGGTGTAAATGGGGAGCAGGGAAAGGAGGAAGTAAATAGAGAGAAAATATTTTTACAACTCTCTCTCTCTTTCTCTCTTTCGATATATATATATATATATATATATATATATATATATATATATATATATATATATATATATATACGTATGGATGTAAAATATATACTGACATATAAAATAACAAATATGAACTTCGGACGGTTCTTACATTATTACGACTTTTTTATGCAAAAATATATAAAGGTAATAAAAACAACACGATCAAATATACATACACTCGATGTTTAAATTGTTATAATTATAAAATTGACTGCCCATAATCTATCTATCTATCTATCTATCTCTTTCTCTTCCCCCTCTCTCTCTGTATATATATATATATATATATATATATATATATATATATATAGGAGTGTGTCTTACAGAAGATCAAAACAATATGGGCACCATCTTTTTCAAATGTAAACAAAGAGAACCGATATCGTGTCGTCTATGTTGGATACTTTTCAGCCTCAATTTATATGTGACTCCCCACCCCCGAAATGGTGCCTTACAAGTTGTATGGAGCGCTGTAAGGTTACAGTATACGATCTTATTTTCATTTTAGAAATCCTTTTTGAATTATTAATATTGGGATTGGGTTTCAACCGATAAGTTTAATTAAGTAAGACACACTCTCTCTCTCTCTCTCTGTATATATATAGATATATATATATATATATATACTCCTATAAATTTTTTATTCAGGCGTGTGTATTGATATTCATATTAAAAACCCTTTTCTCTATTTATTTAAAAAGAAAATACAATTTTGTTATGTAGGGGGCATGGAATTGCATTCACAAGCAGAAGATCTAGCTAATTTGCATATTCTTTTAAACATTCATTTTAATTAATTCCCTATTAGTTTCTTCGGTTTTCTTATGGGATGATCATCTTTAGTTAACTATTACGTGTAATTATATTCATGCAGATATTCTACATGATTTATACCTCCATAATATTTGTGTAAAAAGTTTATAGTAAACACAAAATTGTTTCCATATATATTTATGTATACGTATATATTTTTGTTTAAAAGATTTTGCCTACCAAACTCCTTCTAGAGGTTTTGGTCTACAGACATGAAACTTCATATATAAGGTATTTGAATCCATGTGAAACTTTATATTTGGGGTTTAGCCCGGAAAAATCGGTGCAAAAGTGTGAAAATTAAAAAAAAAAATGAAATTTGCCAGGTGAAAGTCAAACGCCGCCATTACGAACGCATAACGTAGTAGCTATTGGTTCATGTTTTAATTTTTAGCCGTACTGTGAATATGTCTACATGGCCCAGTCATTGGCGGCAGAGGTAAAAATAACTCGTAAGCTGAAGGTTTTGGTTTCGATTGTCGGTGGTGGCGCTCGAGTCTTTAATTAAAAAAAATTTTTTTTTTAAATCATGACTATATATTGCATCCAATATAATCTATAATATAAACCTCACCTGTTTGTTTAAATGTATTTGTATATGTGTGTATGTTTGACTGCCTAAAACTTTCGACAGGCGACGGATTTTCACGAGATCGGTATCGTTGTGGAGCCGACCCATCGGACGACAAATGCGGAAAAATTGGCTAAAAACATTAATCACTTCACCCTCAACTGGGCGCTTTTTTCGCCGATGTTTTCGAAAGTCATCCTCTCTTTTCGATTGACAAGCCTTAATTTAAACCTACATCACTTCCGGTTTGGCGATAGTCGAAACAGCAAAGCCGCCACGTTTTTTTTTCATGTTCTTTTCCTTCTTCGCGATACGGGTTCGAGCCTGCCTGCCTACAACCACTTTTTTTTTTTTTTTTGCTCAACACACACATCCAAACACTCGGGCAACGCCGGGCACCCAGGCTAGTATATATATATATATATATATATATATATATATATATATATATATATATATATATATATATATATATATATATATAGCTGGAACTATCCGGCATAGTCGTGAATCAATTAATATCATGTTAGTTTAATTTGACATACAAGTTAATTTTGTGAGAGTGAAAATCATACAAAATATTTAGGGGGAAAACTCGTGCTGTACATTTAAGTTAAAACAGAAACATTGTTAACCCTATTATTCTCGCCATTTAAAATTATTTCAAATATAACGAATAATTATACTTAGTAAAAAATATGCAGTTATCACATGCGTAGTTAATTAATTCCAACATAGCAACATTCGACTAGATAACTTCATATTTTAAATCGGATGGAACTTGTATACGATGAATATTATAATTAGCATACGTAAATATGAATTCCGTACAAATGTTAAATGGTTACAATCCTGTAATGAAAAAGAGATTCTCAATTAATGTGAATTTAATTGAAAACATTTCCATGAGAAATTATTGTATATACATAACAAATAGCATTTTAATAGAGTGTGTACGTAAATAATGTGCGTACAAAATAATGTTAAAAAGAACAAAAAGAAACATTACTAACCGATGGTGGTTATAACGGTGACAGAGTAGAGCAGGGCCCCCGTAAAAGACCACTGGAGTTCAACAGTGTTCTTCTCATCGCTGCCGTCCCAACCCCCTTCTTTGACCGCTCTGAACACCTCCAATTGGAAGTCCTTTAATTTGTCATTTACGCTCTGCTTCCAGTGGTCTTTATTCAAGATGTTCAGGCTCTCGGTGTAGTTCCACAGTCGATCTACGGCCTGCCTATAAAATAATAATAATAATAATAATAATAATAATAATAATAATAATAATAATAATAATAAATGCAATATAAATCATGAAAAACTATAGTACTCTTAATAATTCAATGAGCACTTTTTCTGAAAACCTGGAAAACAATTAGAAGAAATTGGAATCAAAGAGAAGTATATAAAAAAAAAAACAAAGAAAAAACAACAACAAAAAACAAAAAAAAAAAAACAGTAACATAATCGGATGACATCGGTCATATTTTTGCCTGTGATACTTTTACGAGTGGAATGCATTAGCTGAATCTTAATGCTAATTTCGGGACCAAGGTTTGAGTCCGTTCCTAGGTAGGTTACCGATAACAAGAAGAATGTTCGCCGCGTATGTCGGTTATATAAACCATGTTGTTCAAAATCATGTTTTTTGTTTTTTATTTAGGGAATACATCTGATGGGTACGCTACTAAAAATGCTACAAAAACTCAATTTTGCTGACTTGTTGGTTGCAAATGAAACAATATTGTAATAATTACCTTTTGAAATGTAATAAACTACAAACTGAAGGAAATTTGATTTTGGGAACTTTGAAAACTATTATAATATATATATATATATATATATATATATATATATATATATATATATATATATACAAACATACATACATACATACACACACACACATATATATATATATTAATGGCATGGATTTATATATACATATATATATATATGGATGTATAATCAATTTATAGCCTTAAAGAAAACAACACTACAGCTTTATTTTGAAATGTTTATTGAAAAAAATCAATTGAGATAACTTGATTATGTAGTAGGGTTGACATCTTTTTAATGTAGCTGCCTTCAGTCTCAATCTCAGTCAACGCCTCGATACAGGTCCGGAACTGGGAGCGTGCCTTTTCCACAAGAGCGGGCGGGAGCTCGGCGAATACTCGATGAATGGCGGCGAATAAGCTGGCTTTAGTGTTGTAGAGGGTCATATTGTTGATATTCTCGACGTATAACCACACGAAGTTGTCCAAGTGTTCAGGTTGAGGGAGAAGGTGGATCAGTGAAAAAAGGGTACAAAGCCGCAGCATTCCTTCTGAAGCCAAGCCTGGGTCTCTTTGGACTTCTGAGCAGGCGCCGAGAGTGCTGTCACACCCAAGTTCTGCCGACAACCACCTGATTGTACCAGTGGATCACCACACTCTTGAGCAAATTCAGGTACACTTTGATTTTCAAGCCAACATCGAAGATGTAAGGTGGCATGATGAAACCCTCACTTGAAACCACACTAAAGACCCTAACTGTGGCCGGAAACTTCATTGAGCTGTGCCCTCAAGCGTTGAACCATCCGGATTTGCATTTGAGAGTACTAGCAATGGTCATGCTGTCATAACATGGATTGGTGAGTTGTACAGCGGCGTATCTCCGATCTGGCTCGTTGAACATTGTGTCACTTTCAGACATGATAGAAGGCTCCGGTCGCTCTTGGGAATTGTACACAACTGGCAAACTAGTAGGTGGTCTGCAACAAGAAAAGAAATCCGGTTTTCGTTAAACGGAAATGGAATAATGTCGTCTTTTCTTTATATATATATATATATGTATATATTCAACACACACATATTATATATATATATATATATATATATATATATATATATATATATACACACACGAGTCCAACAAAATTAAACATGCAAGGGCAAATATTTAGAAACAAAATCCAATAATGTTAATCTTGTTTTAAAATATGGTATATAAAATAAAATAAAGAGGCATTAGGATCGGGAAAGATCAGAAGCAACATGAATATGCAGACCTCCAATATAAGATAACACGAGGTTCTGAAATCACGGACAAATTATTACCACTTAAATTCCAGGAAAAGACACCAATAAATATTAATAATCAACAGATATTGCGACAACGCAAAGTGATTTACTCCGGGTCTTGAAATAAGCTGAGAATACGAGAAATCTGGAAAAATTGTTGTAACTCAGACTATAGGAGGAACACTATTTGTTATTACAAGTATGGAATCACTGTGATGACGCCCGTAAAAACTCCCAGTGAATAATAATAATAATAATAATAATAATAATAATAATAATAATAATAATAATAATAATAATAATTAAAAAAATCGGTAACTATATCTGACGGTATTACGACGAATCCACAATACAAATACACTTGTAAATATGGGAGGGGAATCTATCTTAAAATATCTCTAATTTCGAATAACAACTACGGACTTATACTAAGTAAATATTAATAAGTCCTTTGAACATCTTTCTTAAATTCTTTAATTTCTATTTTCAAATTTTTTTGTCATGTCCCATATGTATGTGTGATAGTGCACGATATCTCCTGTATACATGGGAGCATTATACTATTCCTGCAGCAGAACCACAGGTAAAACAATTCTGGGTCCTGTGTTGCCACAAACATTAAAATATGAAAAATGTCAATTACAAATAATACAAACCGTGGGACCGAGAAGAAAGATCTGGGTGTCATGATCGGCAGGTGCTCCTTCGTTAGCCAGCATTGGGGACCCGGTCGTCATCCTGCGAATGTTGGCCAACATTCTAATTTCAGAAACTCAAATAACAGGGACACTGAATAGGTAAGTATAACCTCTAATTTCAGGGAATAAAAAGATACCGGACAAAGACAGCACAACCATTATAACCATCAAAAGGAAAAAAAAAAAAAAAAAAACGAAGAAAGAAATGGACAACAAAAGAGAATAGACTCGTAATGGAATGCTACTATAGAAGTCATTCTAAATATAGATATGGAGGTTATCGGAAACGAATGAAAGAACTATGGGACCTATCCAGTGACTTGCATACGACAGAACAAAGAATTGTGGACCAAGCAAGACTGATACTCAAGAAAGGTTGGCTCTCTAAACAAGAACTAACAGAAATACAGCGAAAACTAAACGATGAAACTGAACGAGAAGCATCCCCAAACGGAACCGCACGTAGAGCAACACCACAAGTTAAAGCCTCACAAGTAAAAATACCAAAGGCCGAGGACCAACGAAGAACGAAGTCCACAAACGTGGAAACCGAGAACAATAAAACAGAACTAACAGAGAATGAAGCAAATGAAGTAAATAAAATAATACAGCTGATGAACGAGGAAAAAACTTACAGCTCCCATCGTTAAGGAACCAAGAGCAGAAGAAACTAACAACAGAAACAGAGAAGGTTAACAAGCTCCTCCCACATATCCCAACAAATACAATCACAGACTAAAACAATCTAATTTACGCAGGCGCCAAAATGGTAAGTATGAATCTCAAATCAGAAAAACAACCGGGGACAAGCGGACCGACAAAACCATGATGGGAAATAAGACTAGAAAACCAAATACACAAACATAAAAAAGAAGCCAAAATGATCAACAGGAAGAAAGCAATGCGGGGAAAACGGAACATTGGACATGTAACTGACAGGGAGAGGCTAAACAAGAAATATGAAGAACTGGACCAAAAAATAAAAGCAAAAGAAGCGAGATTGAGACGATATAGATAAATATCTTAACAATGCAAACAAAACAGAACATTTGAAACTAATGAAAGCCAATTCTACCAAAATGTGAACGGAGGAAAAACAAAAACAGAACAACCAAATCCGACAGAAACAAAACTCTACTGGCATAAAATATGGGAAGAGGGACGAGATCACAATAGAAATGCTGAATGGCTGAAAGACATGAAAGAAGAGTTACAATAAATAGAAGAAGGAACAGTGAATGAAATCAACAAGGAAACCCTAAAGAAAACCATAGGAAAAATGGCAAACTGCAGAGCACCAGGGCACGACGGGATACATACATACTGGTTAAAAAATTCACAACCTTACACGAAAGGCAGGCCCAATACCCGAGAAGATGTATACAGGTAGCAAGCGTACCAGACTGGATGACAAAAGGTAGAACCACACTGCTACAGAAGGACACAGAGAAAGGAACCGTCCCTAGGAACTATAGGCCAATCACGTGCTTACCAACTATGTGGAAAATACTTGACAACACATAACAGAAATTAACATACAAAGAGGCATCTTTCAAGGAGACTCACTATCACCACTACTATTCATCATAGCCATTATGCCCTTGAGCAGTATTCTGAGAAAGTGCCAAGCCGGATACAAGTTCTCCAATACAGAGGAAAAAATGAACCACCTGATGTACATGGACGATCTGAAACTTTTTGCAAGGACCGAAAAGGAGCTAGAGACACTAATCAACACTACCAGAATCTTCAGCCAAGATATCCAAATGGAATTTGGAATGGAAAAGTGCGCACAACTAGTTATAAGAAAGGGGAAATTGGAAACGACAGAAGGCATGGAATTACCCAACCAAACAGAAATGAAGGCACTAGGGGAACAAGACGACTATAAATACTTGGGAATTCTGGAAGCGGACACCATCAGAGCAACAGAAATGACAGAGAAAATTGGAAAGGAATACCTCAGGAGAACAAGAAAACTCCTGGAAACGAAATTATATAGCAGAAACCTAATAAAAGGTATAAATACATGGGCGGTGTCACTAGTAAGGTACTCTGGACCGTTTATAGGGTGGACAAAAGAAGAACTCAGACAACTCGACCAGAAAACCAGGAAACTCATGTCCATGCATAATGCACTACTTGTCATTAAAACAATCGTCAATCCATGTGAGGATTACCTCAATTCGTAACACACCTACCACCATAATTTTAAGAGGAATGAGGTCATAATCAGAAGTTACCCGCCCCTCGTATACGCGCCTATCTTCCATCCACTCTAATAAAAAAGAAGGTATAAAGCATGGGGCGATATTCTTAGTAAAATGATCACCAAACCATGTGTGAATACGGTAGGTAACTCGTTTCTCATTAATTAAAGTTTGCGATGATGATACTTTTTTGTGACACATGACATTGGACGGACAAACGTATTAATATATAGATAATAATAATAATAATAATAATAATAATAATAATAATGACCATGCACAATGTAATACACTCAAAGGTCGATGTTGACCGACTCTACGTCAAAAGGAAGACAACGGGAGAGGACTGGATTGTATAGAAGACTGTGAACATGACACAAAAATAACTAGAAAAATACATGATGCAGAACACCGAAAGGATAATGGACGCGAGAGACACTGGAAAACCAACAAAACAGTAAACAGATAGACAAAGGATAAGACGAGAAAAAAGAAAGGGAAGCAATTACACGGGTGATTTATAAGAATGATAGATGAGAATAACGAAAATACCTGGACATGGATGTAAAAATGTCACATAAAACCGGGAAACTGAATCCTTAATAACTGCAACACAAGATAACTGATAAGAATAACCACATCAAAGCAACGATCGACAAAACATAAGAAAACAGCAAATACAGACTTTGTGGACAAAAAGACGAAACAATAAACCATATAGTAAGCGAATGCAGCAAATTGGCTTAAAAGGAATACACGAACAGGAACGATCAAGTGGGGAGGGGAGTACACTTGAAATTATGCAAACAACTGCATTTAGAACGCACAGACAAATGGTACAAACAGAAAAACCCACCCAAGCAGGAAGACCGCGTGTTGTAATAATTAACAAGACAGAAAAGTCCTATCAAATCGTAGACTTTTTGTCCCAGCTGACGACAGGGTAAATATATATAAAAAAGGGAGAAACGGAGCAAATACACAGAGCTAACCAAAGAACTGAAAGGGATATGGATGATGAAGAAAATCAAGATAATACCTATAATAATTGGAGCACTGGGAACAATTCTGAAAAACTTTGAAAAAAGAATGAGAGGAATTGGAATTAAAGGAATGGCTGGGAAGATACAAAACAATAATGAAAAAAGCTAAAATATTAAGGAAAACCCTTCAATGTGGAGACTAATACACATGAGCCACATGCGCGGGCCAGACAAATTGCTGCAGAGGCAAAACATGAAAAAGCGTTACATGGAACCAAGAACGTGGAAGCAACATATATATAAGTTCCGTATCCCTTATCTCACCCCCTCCTATTGCCCCATCACCCCCCCAAAAGAAAACTGATGTCAAATAGTCGAAAATGGTCAAGGAGGATGGAAAGACCGAGGAGAGAGCGCTGACCAGACCTTCGCTGGACAAGTATGAAGAGAACTGGGACTTTGGAAAGGATTATTACCACTCAAATTCCAGTGGAGACCAATGGCCTCTGTCAGTGAAAAATTAACGATAAACGGCTGTTGCGATAATGCAAATTCATTTGCGAATGTTATCGAAAGAGGTGGAGAGTACTGGAAATCTGGGAGACTTGTAGTCACTCAGCTTCAAAGAACACCACAGGTTGTCTTTAAGGAGAGATTCTTGATGACTTGTGTTTAAGCTCCTTTTGAGCCAATAATAATAATAATAATAATAATAATAATAATAATAATAATAATAATAATAATAACGAAAAAATGCACATGGCTAAAAAATGGAAACCTAAATAAAGAAATGCAATCCTTAATAACAGCCGCAAAAGATATTAGGATTAGGATTAGAACCAACCACATCAAACCAATGATAGACAAGACACAAGAAAACGACACATGCAGACTCTGTGGACGAAGAGACAAAATAATAAACCACATAATAAGCGAATGCTGCAAGCTAGTCCAAAAGGAATATAATAGACACGATCAAGTGAGAAAAGCAGTACATTGGGAATTATGCAGACAACTGGATATTGAACACTCCGTTAAATCATACAAGCACAAATCGGCAGCAGTACTTGAAAATGAAAGTCACAAAATCTTATGGGGTATGGATATACACACAGATAAATCAATCCAAGCAAGAAGACTAGATGGTATACTAGTTAACAAAAAGTAAAAGTCCTGCCAGATCATTGATTTTGCCGTTCCAACAGTTACAGAGTGAAGATCAATGAGAAAAGAAGCGGAACAAATACAGTGAATTGACTAGATATCTCAAAGGGATATGGAAGATGAAAAAAGTCAAGATAACACAACTAAGAGTAACAGATCTAGGAACAATACCGAAAAACTTCGAAAAAAATGATAGGAGAGATTGGAATCAGAGGGATGATTGATAAGATACAACGGATAACACGAATGAAAACGGCTGAAATATTAAGGAAAACGCTTGAATGCGGAAACAAACACACATGAGCTATTCAAAGAGGTGGAGATTACTGGAACTATTGGAAAACTTGTTGTCACTCAAATTCCAGAGAACGCCACAAGTTGTTCTCAAAGGGAAACTTTTGATGGTGAGTAAATAATAATAATAATAATAATAATAATAATAATAATAATAATAATAATAATAATAAAACCGGTTATTATAGTTGTGAACAAATAAACAATGAATGCCAAATTATTGATGAGGTTTGCTTAAGCGACATCAACTTAACAGACAAAAAGAACGAAAAACTACGAAACTATCAGAAACTGAGTGTGAAGATTGCTAGATTGTGGAATATGAAACTTCAATCGTGTCAATAATCATGGCTGCATGTGGCTCAATTCTGGATGATCTCATGGAACAGCTGAACTCCTTGGGAATCAGATACAACATTACCCTACTCCAGAAGTCAGTTCTGCTTGGCCCAGCAAACATCCTACGCCAGGTGCTTTCCATCTAATTGACTCTTTGACTATTCTCACTAGCTTTGGTTTAAAAGCCCGTTATTGAGAGAGAAAATTGTAGAACATCACAAAATTGTGAAATTTATCGTTATTATTATTATTATTATTATTTTTTACACAGTGATCACCACTTATCAAGGCCCGGAAGCCACTCAGGGATAAGGGTTATTGCAAGTACATTACGTTAGTGTGGAGATTTGATGAAGTGTTTACTTAAGGGGACGGTTCATTAGGCATTTGTTAACGTTGGACTCGAAGACATCCAAGTTGTAGTCAGGTGGGAAGCAGGCAGACGGAACAAAGTTCCACAGGCGTGCAGTTCTAAGAAAGAAGCATTGTTCATGGAATCCACGTTTTGATTTAGGCACAGATAAAGAGTGGGGGAAATTTTTAACAGTGGATTCAGCTAGACGGGTGTTTTTCGTGAAAGATTGGCGAGGGGGGACCAGAGATTGGAGTTCAGACGAGCACCTGCCATCGAAATAACGATAAAACAAAGATAGGCTCGCAACGTCTCTTCTGTGGGAGAGAGGTTGCATGGTAGAGAAAAGGGCATCCCCCACTAAGCCACGAAGTCTATTTTGTACTCTGTCAAGGAAGGATAGGCTGTTTTTAGCAGCTCCTGCCCAGATATGGCAACAGTATTCAATTGGATGTACTAGGCTTTTATATAGATAGAGAATTGAATCAGTAGTGAGATATCTTCTGGAGCGGTAGAAGGATCCCACCATCTTTCCAGCGACCTTGGCAACAGACTTGATGTACGTGTTCCATTTTAGATCAGGAGTAAAGGTCAAACCCAGAAGCTTGTCAAAACACGGGGCCTCTCCCAGACGAGAGCCATCCATCCCAATTGATGCCAGATGGGGATCAGAGCGTTGATGATGTAAGGATAGGAGTTTGGTTTTAGATGCATTAAAAGTAACCAGCCACATCTTCCCCCATTGAACCACGCGCTCGAGATCAGAGGAGAGAGACTCAGAGAGAACTTTGTCATTTACAGCCTTTAATGTGTTGCCGTAGATGGTCGTGTCATCAGCATAGATGTCAACGAATGATTTAAGTATGTGTTTAGGGAGGTCATTGACGTAGATTAGGAAGAGAGTTGGGCCCAGGATTGACCCCTGAGGGACTCCAGCATTTATATTGCAGGCCTCCGATTTTTGTCCATCGACCACTACTCTTATGAGCCTATCGGAGAAAAATGATTTAATGATTGAGAAGACATTTCAAGTTATACCGTAGCTGGAAATCTTGTGAAGTAGACCCTTATGCCATACCTTGTCGAAGGCCTTTGATATGTCAAGAGCAATTGCCCTAGAAAGGAAGCCTTTGTCAAGAGATTCACTAATCCTGTGAGATATAACCGTCACCACATCTGCGGTAGATCTTGCAGAGCAGAAACCATATTGTGTGTCACTAAGAAGGTTATTCCTGCTGAGGTGGTTGACTATTTCTCTATTTAATATGGCTTCCAGCAACTTACTCATAACAAACAGGAGACTTATTGGTCTGTACTGAGAGGGAGATGCCTTATCACTTGAATTCTTAACTACAGGGCAAACTGATGAGGTCTTCCAGGGAGTCGGAAACACTTCTCCTTAAGGCAGCGCTTAAATAGTTTCGTAAGTATGGGAGCGAGTTCTGGTTGAACCTTTTTTAACACTATAATTGGGATGCCATCAGGGCCAGTTGCTTTACTGGAGTCAAGGTTCTTGATTAGCTTGGCGACCTCATGCACGGATATTTGTATTTTACCTAGCTTGTTCTGTGTTATAGGAGGAAATATGGGGAGTTGATGGCCTTCGTCGCATAGGGTAGAATTAGCTGCAAAGTACTTTGCAAATAGTTTGGCCTTGTCTGACGCTGACGAGATGACCTCTGGTCCATTGATAATGGTTGGGATAGAACGCACACTTCTGTTCAGGATCCTATTTGTTATTTGCCAAAACTGATGGGAACCAAGCCGCTGATCAGCTACCTTGGATTTAACAGACTGGGCATATCGCTCTCTTGCATTTTTTATTACTCTTTTACAGTGGTTGCTGGCAGACCTGAAAGCAGCTTTAGTCTCAGTGCATCTATTACGTTGGTAGCTATGGAAAAAGTGATTTCTGTGCACGATAACAGCAGCACATTCTGGGGAGAACCATGGCTGGCTGTTAGGTTTTTGTTGAAATTTTTTAGATGGTATGAATTGGTCTATGCCTGCAATTAACCATTCGGTCATATCTGATACTATAGAGGACACTTCCTTTTTAAACATGGAGTGCAGAGGTAAATCAGATATGAATGTACGGAAGCGATCCCAGTCAGCCATAGAGTATCGGTATACAGTATGGTGGAGGGGTACGTCTGGGGACTTATTACATTTCGTTTTTATCTTAACTGATACGACGGAGTGGTCGGATGATCCTAGAGGAGAATGAACGGAACATGAACATAGCTCAGGGGATGTTGAGAGAAAAAGTTCTAGGAGGCTTGCATATTGACCGGGTGTATCGGGCACACGGGTGGGTTCGCGAACAATCTGAGTGAGGTCATAAGCAATGGCAAAATCATGACAAAACCTCCCCTCATCATCTGTCTTATTTGAATGGTTCAGCCATTCCACGTTATGGACGTTGAAGTCACCACAGATGTGGATGTTAGCCGAGGGATGTGCAGACAGTATGTGGTCTATTTTCTCAGATATGCTCTTAAAGATAGTAACTCCGCTGTTGTGGGGGCCGATAGAGGGCAAATATAAATGCAGTGGTGTTAGCAAGTGCAACCCTGAAGCACATATAGGGTAAATTAGGATCTTCTCTAGAAATATCCCTGCCACACGGGAAGCCATCCTTAATGTAGGCACATATTCTATGCCCATGGCGATCTTGGGGGTCAGATTTAGCTGTTAAGTTAGAGTATCCGTTAATTATGAACTCATCTAGGGAATTGATCGGCCCTATTCCAGTTTCACTTAGAAATAATATGTTCGGTTTCGTTTCCTGTAATTGGGTTTCAACCTCTCGAAGGTTGGAACGTAGACCCCTGATGTTGGAGAAGGAGACCTGGTAGTAGGGGTCTACGTTGGAAGATGGGGTTCTAGGTTTATTCGAGTTATTATTATTATTATTATTATTATTATTATTATTATTATTATTAATACTACTAATAATACAGGAATGGATGCGTGTGCATTTCAGAGTGTATGACTACGTTCTTTCCAGAAAACCTCATCAGGCCACTTCTGTCTATTGTTGTTCTCTTTTGAACGCCAGCGTTGTCTGAGTATTCAGTATTATTCAAAAATCGAAACCAATTGTCATTCATTTTTTGTTACTTCCTCAATCTTGCCCTTCCCTTAAATGTCCTATTTCCGCATAACAAATTTAATCGGATGAATAATTTCTATTTGCTAATCTCTTGCCACAAGACAGTCGTTTGCGGAGAGAGATAAGCGAACTGTCAACAATGACTCCTTGAAAGCTACAGACTAGCGAGGAGGCAGGAATTGGAGGGAAAAGAAAACGCGATGAATAAATTCATAACTAAAACTGTTTAGTTATTCATGAAAACCTTTGAAGCAATAAATCTCGGCTTCCACATTTCAAGAAGACAAGGATGGAATTCTGCATTATCAATCCCATAGTCTGAAATAGATATCCATTAGACTAATTACGCTGGCCCGCATTAAGATCTCTAAAGTACGAACTGTATTTTATTCACGATGCGCATCTCCCTGCAAATTATTATTAGAAATACTTGTTCTAAGATCAATTCAAAGAAGTGTAAGTTATCACTTCTAATATTGCAAAAATGAAATATTTCAGTGCATTTCATTAATTTTTGTTTATATAAAATTGGTATTTTTCCGTCATAGAATAACATACAGATGTATAGCAGAAAGTTTGTAACAAAAGAACGCCGCCGAAAAAGTGGAAGAAAAACGCATAAAAACAAAAACAAACTAAAGAGTAAAATTCACAAAAGCACAACTATTTTTAATGAATAATTAATACGCTTTGCTCAAAAGCGACCAAACATAACCAATGTGTATAAGGTTTGTATTTAATTACATTTATCTTTTATGTGTCCGAAATCACGATAGGAATATTATAATGTTCTATTGTTTGGTCACAATTTTATTTGAAAAATAGAGATTTTTCCGTTAAATCTTGAAATCGACATTTTTAATTAAGAATAAATCATTTATCGATATATGTTTTTCAGTAGCAGAGCTTCGATTCCATTATTTTCCAATTAACTTAGAAGGAAATAGTATTTGAAATCTATTTATAATATTAAATCTTGAATTAATAAATTAATATAATTTTTCAAATAAAATATCAGCAACTTTTATTAAAATGTTGCAACCAATCACGTACGATACCTTTGAAATGTACCTATTCAATGTGCGCGTTTGATGGGTACACTATTATTTTCGTTTTTCTTACTTTTATTCGCACGAAACGAGACTACTGTTACTGATACGTAGGAGACTAATATGATAGTGCCCAGATTTATAAGGGGGAACTTGAATTCCAAGTTGAGTAGCAAACTGTTCGTATTTAAATTTCTGTACGTTTTCTGTACGGGTTTCTTATGGGATGATCATCTTTAGTTTAGAATTACGTGTAATTATATTCGTGCAAACATTTTACCTGCTATATACTTGCGTTGTATTTGCGAAAAAAGGTTATAATAAACACAAATCCCCTTTTTAATATATATTTATGTATGCGTATATATATTTGTTTAAAGCTTTTGTCTACTAAACTCCTCTATCAGTTTTTCGTCTAAAAACACGAAACTTAATATTTAGCGTATTTGAACCTATGTGAAAGTTTATATTAAGGTTTAGGTTTATATTTAGGTAAACTCGGTGCGAAAGTGTGAAAATTAAAAGAGGAAGGTCGAACGACGGCATTAAGAATATGCATGTGTAACGTAGTAGCTATTAGTTCATGTTTTAATTATTAGCCTCGCAACAAAAAGGTCTCCATAGTTCAGGAACTAATATCCAATGGAAAAAGTAAATCGCAAGCTAAACGTTCTGGATTCGATTCTTTGTGGTGGCGCACGAGTAGTTTATTTTGATCTTTTAAAATCATTACTATATATATTAGGTCCAATATAACATAATAATAAATATGAAATCTCCATTAATTGAAATAAATATCATATTTAAACGTATTTAACCACCGGGCAATACCGAACGGTGCGCTTATATATATATATATATATATATATATATATATATATATATATATATATATATATATATATATATATATATAGTGTAATCTATCTCACTTTATGTATTTGAGGTTAGGATCAATTACTTGGTTACTGTATTTTACTTTTATTTTATTTAAAACTTTATAAACGTATTATAATTATTTTTATAGCTAATATAATATATACAAGTTAAAGTAATTATAATTAATATAAAACCTATAAAAATAAGTATTATTAATAAAAAATATATATCATTAATAAATAATTATTTTTATACCTTCAGACGCAAGTGTTTCATGCTTTCGCAATCATCTGTACAGGAAGGGACGACTGCTAATAGTCGGAAGATTCTAATCCAGGTACAAAGCCACCTTTGACTCCATTTGCTAGGCAATTACCCCTAGATCACCACCAACCGTCATGACAATAAAGATTAAATGGACAACCATAAATGCTAAATACAAGCACAATGTTAAGACAGTCAATAGTGTTCAACTCACTAAAAAATGTGAACTCGCACAATGCCAACCGACCGCTTTTACTTCCAGACAGTACTCAACTTTAAGAACCTTCTTCTTAAACGGGCTAAACATTGAACTAATTATTTTCTACCAACAGATACTAGTGTTTCCTACTTCCGCAACCATCAATGCAATTATATATATATACATATAAATATATATATATATATATATAAATATATATATATAAATATATATACATATATAAATATATATATATGTGTCTGTGTGTAATTTATCATATATACGTTATATATTTATTGTATTATACATATAAATGGACAGGGAAGTCTATATTGAAATATAGTTTGATATGGTTAATATATGGACTTGATGAGTAGTCATGTAGACGGACTAATTAAAACACAGAAACAAAAAAAAAATTGTAAAGCCAGTCGAAATTTCGGTAGTGGGACCAGACTTAATCAGTTGTAGAAATGCAAATTTATTGAACAGGATTGCCTCTTTTTTTAAGCAATACTTTAAAGGACAGTAAGGAAGAGGGCGGAAGTCATAGTTTTAAGTGAAGAGAAACAAGGAAATGGAGAAATTAGACGGAAAAGACAGGAGTGGAGTTGTTTCATTAATGAGATTCAAAGTTGTGAAAGAAATTACTTAGCGAACAGTTTTTGGAAATCCGACAAGTTTTCGCCATAAGTGTTTTTAATATTAAGGAATTGAACATATTGTAGTAATTACATATTGAATAGACAAATATGAAGATTCGAGATATGTTTTGTTCGCAATTTCACTAGGTAAATGCATACGGAAACAATCACGTGAATGTTGTCAACATCCTAAGCGAAATTCAAATTTGGCATACCCAGGTTGTCAGTCCATGTCGTTAACCACTTAGCAACCATTATCTGACTATATATTTGATTGTGGAATTTCTTTTACTAATTCGCTCGCAAAAAGTTTTGCATTTGTTACCACTTTATAAGAAATATCAGACACCTCAACACTTGGTAGTCCAAAAAAGAAAGATAGTTAACGCTAAATAAGTCTCGAAGACGCAGAAAACCCATTTGTAACTAAGAATTACTTACTCAAAACTGATCAGACGTCACTAATTTGTTATCTTTTCATTTAGACTTTAAGTTCAGTTAAATATTAACAGCTTTGTGGAAAAACATATATTTTTTTTTTTTACAAAGGCATCACCACATTATCAAGACCCAGAGACCACTCAAGGATAAGGGTTAAAGAGTGTACAGTAGAAATTGGTCAATATAGTAATCATTAGTAATGAAAATTTGGTAAATTTGATAACTTATATGGAACGGCTCATCAAGAACTTATTTACTTTAGACTTGAACACAACCATATTGTAGTCAGCCGGAAAGCAGGAAAACGGAAGACAATTCCACAGGCGTGCAGTTCTAAGAAAGAAGCTTTGTTCATGGAATCTACGTTTAGGTTTAGGCACAGATAAAAAGTGGGGGAAATTATTGATAGTGTTTACAGCTAGACGAGTGTTTATTGTGAAAGTTTGGCGAAGGGGGACCATAGATTGAAGCTCAGTTGAACACTTTCCATGAAAATAACGATACATCAGAGACAAACTCGCAACATCTCTTCTGTGAGATAGAGGTTGCAAGGAGGAGAAAAGGACATCTCCTACGAGGTTACGAAGTCTATTTTGAACTCTATCAAGGCAGACTAAGTCCTTTCTAGCAGCTCCTGCCCAGATGTGGCAACAGTATTCCATCCTTGGACGTACCTGGCTCTTATATAGATAGAGAATAGCATCAGCAGTGAGATATCTACCGGATCGATAGAAAGATCCCACCATTTTTCCAGCGGCCTTGGCAACAGATTTGATATACGTGTTCCATTTAAGATCAGGAGTAAAGGTCAAGCCCAGAAGCTTGTCAAAACTTGAGGCCCCCTGAAGACGAGAGCCATTCATTTCAATTGATGACAGATGTGGAGTAGAATGTTGATGATGTAAAGAGAGAAGCTTGGTTTTAGATGCATTAAAAGTAACCAGCGACTCCTTTCCCCATTGTACTACGTGCTCAAGATCAGAGGAGAGAGAATTGGAGAGAACTTGGTCGTTTACTGTCTTAGATGTGGTACCATAAATGGTAGTGTCGTCAGCATAAATGTCTACAAATGATGTAAGGATATGATTTGGAAGATCATTAATGTAGATCAGGAAAAGAGTTGGGCCCAGGATGGATCCCTGAGGGACACCGGCATTAATACTGTAAGCTTCTGATTTTTGCCCCTCAACTACTACTCTTATGAACCTATCAGAAAGAAATGATTTAATAATTGAGAAGACTTTTCCAGCTATACCATAGCTAGCGATCTTATGAAGTAAACCTTTATGTCATACCCTATCAAAGGCTTTAGATATGTCAAGAGCAATTGCCCTAGAAAGATTGCCACCGTCGAGAGATTTGCTAATCCTATGCGATATAACTGTAAGGACATCTGCTGTAGATCTAGCAGAACGGAAACCATATTGAGTGTCACTAAGAAGGTTATTTTTGTTGAGATGGTTGATTACTTCTGTATTTAACACAGATTCCAGCAACTTACTCATGACGCACAGGAGACTTATTGGCCTGTACTGAGAGGGGGATGAGCGATCACCTGAATTCTTAATTGATGAGATTTCCAGGGAGATGGGAAACTATTCTCCTTAAGACAACGTTTAAACAGTTTTGTAAGTATGGGCGCTAGTTCAGGTTGAAGTTTTTTGAGTACTATAATTGGAATACCATCAGGGCCGCTTTACTAGAATCAAGGTTTTTGATTAGCTTCGCAACATCACGTACAGGAGGAAATATTGGGGGTTGGCAGCCTTGGTCGCAAAGGGTAGAATTAGCTGCAAAGTTCTTGACAAAGAGTTTGGCTTTGTCTGATGCTGACGAGATTACCTCAGGTCCATTGATAATAGTTGGGATGGAGCACACGCTTCTGTTCAGGATTCTGTTTGCTATTTGCCAAAACTGGTGGGAACCAAGCCGCTGCTCAGCTACTTTGGACTTAACAGATTGAGCATACAACTCTCTTACGTTCCTTATTACTTTCTTACAATGGTTGCTGGCAGTCCTGAAAACGGCTTTAGTTTCCATACATCTATTACGTTTGAAGCAGTGGAAAAAGTGATTTCTGTGCGCAATGGCAGCAGCACATTCTGGAGAGAATCATGGCTGGCTGTTAGGTTTTTGCTGAAACTTTTTAGAGGGTATGAAATGGTCAATACCTACAATTAACCATTCAGTCAGGTCGAATACTATAGAGGACACATCCTTTTTAAACATGGAATGCAGCGGTATATCAGATATAAATGTACGGAAGCTATCCCAGTCAGCCTTAGTGTATCGATATACTGTACGATGAAGAGGTACGTCTGGGGACTTATTACATTTCATTTTTATCTTAATTGATACAACAGAGTGGTCGGAAGATCCAAGAGGCGACAGAACAGAAACTGAACATAGTTCAGGGCAAGTTGTGAGAAAAAGGTCTAGTAGGCTCGCATACTGGCCGTCATTATCGGGCACACGGGTAGGTTCCTGAACAATCTGAGTGAGGTCATAGGCAATGGAGAAATCATGACAGAACCTCCCCTCATCATCGGTCTTGTTTGAGTGGGTCAACCATTCGACGTTGTGAACATTGAAGTCTCCACATACGTGAATGTTAGCTGAAGGATAAGTAGAAAGGACTTGGTCAATTTTCTCAGATATGCTTTGAAAGATAGTAACTCCGCTGTTGTGGGGGCGATAGAGAGTAAATATAAATGCAGTAGTGTGAGCTAAAGCAACCCGGAAGCACATATAGGGTAAGTTAGGATCTTCCCTGGAGATGTCCCTCCCACATGGAAAGCTATCTTTAATATAGGCACATATTCCATGCCCATGGCGATCTTGGGGGTCAGATTTAGAAGTTAAGTTAGAGTATCCTGTAATTGCAAACTCATCTAGGGAAATAGCCTGTCCAATGCCAGTTTCACTTAAAAATAAAAGGTCTGGTTTAGTCTCCTGTAATTGGGTTTCAACCTCTGGAAGGTTAGAACGAAGACCCCTGATGTTGGAGAAGGAGACATGGTAGTAGGGGTCTACGTTGGAAGTTGGAGAACCGGGTTTAATCGTGTATTTTTTCTTGAAACTTGTCATGATGAAATTTTGGAATTTGTGGACTAGGTCGTCAGATTTACTTAGAGCAGGACAGAGAGGGGAAACTAAGTGAGAAAAAGAAACGAAGAATTTTTTTTTTGTAGCACATGATAAGGTAAAGCCGTAACAATTACCCACTAGTATGACATCGAGAGGCCCCACCAGAAGCTACTGCATGGTCCAGATTCCATTCACCAAATGGCAATACAGCAGCCCCAGTACTTTGCACCTGCTGATAGGACAGCCTCCTTAGTGGTTAATCCAAGGTTCGGGTCCCTGACTATCAGGCGGATAACGTCAGCCCAGACAAAACGTTTACCTCCAGCACCCTTACTAGTGACATAGCTACAAGGATAGACATAGAAACAGAAAATTTCCACCAACTCTGCCAACTGTTCGCGTAAAATACTGCCAACCTAGAAAACAGCTTTTTCTTCTCCCTTTGTCAGAAAAATCATTCATTAAAAAATGAGGACTGAGGGACAAATAAGAAGAAGCGAGAGTAACAGGAGCTGCCGATAACGTATCCACAATGCGTTTTCTACTCTCCATTAAATAAAAAAAAACTATTAAGTATTCTACTTAATAAAAGTCCAACTGACGTGTTTAAGGGAAAGTATGGTGATAGATTCCCCTCTCACGAACTAAAAATGAGTACAATTAGGTAATCTATTTTTGCAATCAACTCGGTAGATAAATAAACATTTATGGACGAGAAAAAAAGCTAGCATTTAATACAACAGAAATACATAAATTAAATACTGAAATAAATTGTACTTATTAATATTTGAATCTAAAAATAAAAAGTGCGAATTAGTAGAGAAAATCACTTATCACAACAACGCTTCCGTCTCCAAACTGCAAACTAGTGAAGAATTTAACTTTTAATAGCGTTCAGAATATTTTTTTTTTTAAATTAACCGTTAAGAGAAAACGTGATTTTATTCTGAACTTTAACTAGTCACGTTTTAAGAAACTAATGATATAAAAGAAAAGCAGATGGGGTGGGGGTTTCTTCCGAAGTTAGTTGGTGACGTTTCGTCTCTAATATCATTTTCGGAACATTTTTTATGATACTTCGTTGTTTTGTTCAAAATATATTTTAAGTATTAGAATCATTATTTATATTTAAAATAAAAAAATATTTTTCATATTTATATCAAGTAATAATGTCTTGATTTAATAATTTCCATCCTACTTTGAAAGAAAAATTTTAATCTATTTGAAAGTTTCGAATATTCAAAATGAATAAAAACAAAAGATAAATAAGCTATCATTAACTGTTAATATGTATGACTTGTTGTTTTATAGTTGTCTGAACTGTCGCACCTTCTCTTCTTTGAGCATTTGCGATAGGGTTAAGGCTTCAGGATCGTGAATCACATATTATTTCTAAACCAATTTGAAGTGTTATCTTTGCTCGTGTACGGTGTTGATTGCAATATGGGGTGCCGATCGCATAACAGTGTAACATACCAAAGTAGATTTACCTAGATAACAAACCAAAGCAGTACAAACATATCTCATAATGCTTGTTGGCCATGAAATGTCTGATCATTCCAGGAAAGTGAGACCTCACTCTAATTACTCTTTCTTAGATTTCAGATAATTATCCATTTTTTACATGAAATTTGATAATGTAATTGAGAAACTATATATGCGTGTTTTAAATTTTTATGTGAGTGAGTGTGTTCTCTTTTCAAATTATTGCTTTTCTTAAACCTCTGCTACCGATTGAAGGCCAGATCATATAAGAAAAGTGATCCCCCTTCTAACCTTGTGGGTTGCTTACTATTTTACACACACACACACACACACACACACACACACACACACACACACACACACACACACACACACACACATATACATATAGAGAGAGAGAGAGAGAGAGAAAGAGAGAGAGAGAGAGAGAGAGGGAGAGGGAGAGAGAGAGTAGTTAGGTGTTGTTATGCTATATATCTAAGATAAAATAAACCTTCATTTTATCTGTCCTGCAGTTTTAATCTGAATGTAGAAAGAAATTTAAAAGAAAAAATGTTATCTCATAAGAATTCCTCATCGGAATATTAAATGAATTTGTTTATCATCATTTTGCTGATATTTTTCTACGCTGTCGCAACATAAGTCCTTTAAAGTAGAGATTTCATTTGTTTTCCCGGTGAAAAAAACTTGTAATTTAAAACCATAATTATATAAAAGAAAATAATACAAAACCGCTAAGAAAATGTATCTGCAGTTTCAGATTTTGATGAAAAATGCATGTAGAAGTCCCGACCTTGTCTTTCAATATTTTCAAGTAAAACACTCGTGTAAACCCCTCATATCGAACTTTCAATCGGAGTGATCATTTTACATTAAGAATTAAGATAAAATGTAATAAGTCACTAGATGTACCTTTCCATCGTGCTGTAAATCGCTACTCTATGACTGATTAGGAACACTTTCGAGCATTTATATTATTATTGTGTTCGGTGTTTAAAAAGAACCTATCCTCTATAGTATCAGACTTGACAATTGGTTAATTGTTGGTAAAGACCGCTTCATATCCTATAAAATAATTCTAGAAAAACCTAACAGCCAACTATCGTTCATTCTAGAATGTGCCACTACGCACACAAACCACTATTGTCATTGCTTTCAACAAAATAGGTATTATGAAACTAACACGACCTTTAGAACTGCCAGCAACCACTGTAAAATAAAAAGTCGAGTTAGCGTTTGAACATTTGAACAACGGTCGGCTAACACCAATGATTGCCGGTCTCGCCCGATCCATGCTTGACGAGAATTCGGGTCAAATGATGCAAGAGTACCAAAGTAGCTGAGCGGCAGTTTGGTCCCCACCAGTTTTGGCGAATAAGAAACAGGGCCGTGAACAGAAGCGGGTCGTCTATCCCAACCATCATCAACGGACCCAAGGTAATTTACAATCAAGGCCACCTGCCCCAAGTATTTCCTTCTGTGACTGAAAACACGCGATACGACATACTGATATATGTGAGTGATGTTGCCAAACTTATCAAAAATATTGATTCCAGTAAGGCAACTGGCCCTGACGGCATTACAATCATAGTGCTCAAAATGCATCAACCAGAACTAGCTTGCATAGTTACAAAGCTGTTTACACATTGCCTTAAAGAAAAATGGTTCTCAACACCCTGGGAAACTCTCAGCAGTCTGCTCCGTATTTAAAAATTCCAGTAATTGGTCATTTCCCTTTCCGTACAGACCAACGAGCTTGTTTTGTTTTTTTTACATGGAGGTCACCACTTATCAAGGCCCACGTGAGTAAGTTGTAAATTGCTGGAATCTGTAATAGAGAAGTAGTAAACCACCTCAGCACAAATAACCCACACAGTGAAATGCAATGCGATTTTCGTTCTACTAGCAAAGCTCTTGAAATATCAAGGACTTTTGGTGGCGTATGACTTAAAATATTGCAGCATTAAGATTTTTAAAAATTCAATTTATAAAATTATATAATCAATTCTTAATGCCGCAATATTTTAAGTTATAAATTTATTATATTTTTTACTAAAATATCTTGTCCGTTTCTTTTCGAGTTTTAACAACTAGGCCTTTACTTTTCCATGTTTAAGCTTAACCTAATTACTTTTCATGGTCGTATTTTCCTATTGTTATATATTTATATCTATGGGCTCATTCAGTTTTTGACAGACTATAGATACCCACGAAAGGGTGCCTGCGCATGAAATTTTTGTGGCAGGAGGTGCACAATCTCCAACCACACCTCTCCTGAGTCGACATTGTTATACATCCAAATCACGTTGACACAATAATTCTCGTCAGATCACCGAAGTTAAGCGAAGTTGAGCCTGGTTACTAGCAGATGGGTGACCATTTGGGAATTCTAGGCACTGTATGTGCTCTCTGCTTATTTTGCCATTTGATTCCAGTTGTCCTGTACATACACTTCGCTTGCCACTGGTATTTAAAATATATGTATACACACAAATATATATATATATATATATATATATATATATACATATATATATATATATGCACATATATATATATATATACACAACCATATTTATATGTGTATATACATGTGCATGTGCGTGTTTATGTGCGTAAAACAAAAGCTTTTTAATTTGTCTTGGTTCACATGCTTTTAGATCACTATTTCGTTGTTTATAAAAAGAGAATATAAAATAAGAGCGACAACAAAAAGACATTAAAAAATTTATGATAAGCTGAACAACAAAAAAATCGCAGACGTAAAGCAAAATATTTCCCTCGATCAATAAAAGGAAGAGATTGAAACTTTCATGATTAAATTGAATGACAAAATAAGTGATACATTTGTCTGGCGTTTGGCCAGACTTAGGAAATCAAAGTGTTGTGTGGGTCTTAGTGTCAACATAATTAACCTTCAGCCGAAATATTGTTAACCCTGAAATAATTGAAGAATCTTAGGAAAAATTCCACTGGCATTTTATGTTGACACAACATAATATTAATAGGTTTGAATACAGATATTATTAATGGGTTTGAATACACATTAATAAGGGTTTGAATACAGATATTATTATTAGGGTTGAATACACATTTTATTAATGGCTTTGAATACACATATTATTAATAGGTTTGAATACACATTTTATTAATGAGTTTGAATACACATATTATTAATAGGTTTTAATACACATATTATTAATGGGTTTGAATACACATTTTATTATAGGTTTGAATACACATATTATTAATGGATTTGAATATACATATTATTAATAGGTTTGAATATACATATTATTAATGAGTTTGAATACCCATGATATTATTAGATTTGAATACACATATTATTAATAGGTTTTAATATACATATTATTAATGGGTTTGAATACACATGTTATTAATAGGTTTGATACACATATTATTAATATGTTTGAATACACATATTATTAATGGGTTTGAATACACATATTATTAATGGGTTTGAATACACATATTATAAATCGGTCTAAATAAATATATTATTAATAGGTTTGAATACAAATATAATTAAGAGGTTTTAATACACACATTATTAATGGGGTTGCATACACATATTATTAATATGTTTGAATACACACATTATTAATGGGTTTGCATACACATGTTATTAATATGTTCGAATACACATATTATTAATGGGTATGAATACACATATTATACTTAGGTTTGAATACACATCATAAGATATTACTAATAATAGGTTTGACTACAGATATTTCTCATAGGTTTGAATACACATATTATTAATCGGTTTGAACACACAAAATATTAATAGTTTAGAATACATATATTATTAATAGGTTTGAATACACATACTATTCATAGGTTTTAAAAGACATATTATTAACAGGTTTGAATAAACATTATTAATAGGTTTAAATACACATATGATAAATAGGTTTGAATACACATAATAGTAATTGGTTTGAATACACATATAATTAATAGGTTTGAATATACGTATTACTAACAGGTTTCAATACAAATATAATTAATATGTTTGAATACGCATATTATATTTGAATAAACATATTATTGATAGGTTTGAATTCACATGTTATTAATAGGTTTAAATACACATATTCTTAATAGGTTTGAATACACATATTATTAATAGGTTTTAATAAACATAATATTAATAGGTTGGAATACACACAACATTAATAGGTTGGAATACACATAACATTAATAGGTTTTTACTACCCATAATATTAACAGGTTTGAATAAACATATAATAAATTGGTTTAAATACACATATTAATAATAGGTTTGAATACGCATATAATTACTCGGTTTGAATACACATAATATTAATAGGTTTGAATACACATTTTATTAATAGTTTGAATAGATATATTATTAATATGTTTGGATAAACATATTATTAATAGTTTTGAATACATATATTATTTACAGGTTTGAATACACATATTATTAATAAGTTTGAATAAACATATTATTAATAGATTTGAATACACATATTATTAATAGGTTTGGATAAATATATTATCAATCGGGTTGAATGCACAAATTATTAATAGGTTTGAATACACGTATTATTAATAGGTTTGAATACACATATTAGTAATAGGTTTGAATAATTAGACTATTAATAGGTATGAATAAACATATTAATAGGTTTGAATAAACATATTATTAATAGGTTTCAATACACATATTATTACTATGTTTTAATAACATATTATTAGTAGGTTTGAATACACATACCATTAATAGGTTTGAAAACACATATTATTAATAGGTTTGAATAAATATATTATTAATAAGTTTTAATAAACTTATTTTTAATAGGTTTGAATAAACATAT